>NC_050577.1:18905257-19254681 GCF_011100635.1 Trichosurus vulpecula
TAAATCAGAGGACTGGAAGAGATAAGCTCCAGGGCTCCTTCCACCTCTAGTCATCAGATCCTCGTGTCAAGCCCTATGGCATGCATCTGTATCTGAGAATGGAGCCCCTCTACAATGCCAAGATTGTGGGGAAAGGCTACAGTCTTCACCAGAGTATTCACAATGAGGAATCATAGCTTTTTAAAAGACTTAAGTCTAAAAAGGACATGATAGAAACAGACGCCCAGGTCCCGTTCTAAATATTAATACGATGCTCACCTCATTGATCCATTATCTCCAAGCAACATCTAGTTATTTTTAAGGTTCATTATATTAGGAAGGCAGAATTTATGATTTCAAAGAGAATCTCATATGTGCCTAAAAGGTCCGGAACCACAGGATATAAGGAATTCTCTAGGCAGAAGGCAGGAGAACTAAAGCATGTATTTACACTCCACAATAACAAGCCCACAAACCAGCGTCCCCATTTTGATATTTTCATCAAAAGCTTCCAGGCCCAATAAGTCCGCCTTACAAGGGTAACCAGGAGGCCACAGAGAAGCGAGACGGTATAAGGCAAAATCGTATACATGCTTCCCCTCTACGGTAAGAAGATTACCCTCTAGCCTCTAGTCAGCTCTGCTACCGGCAGCTCAGCTTCGGCTGTAGGCGTCTCTGGCTCCAACCGAAAAAGGAAAGGAGGATCTTCAAGCCGTCCTCTCCCCTCTTATAGAGTTTTTGACATCATCAAGCGCCGCCTGAACGACCAGGGCCGACTGGTTCTTGACTTGGCCCCTCCCCTTAGCGTAGACCACGTTAACACACCTCCCCTCAGCCAGCCCCACGACTCATCACACAGGAAGCTCTCCGATCCCTGGCATGGTCGCTAGGCCTCCCGCCCCAGAAGAGCAAGCCCCAGCGTCCAGGGAAGCTCAACGAGGCAAGCTGAGTCATTCAAAGAAGACAAAGTCCATTCTGGCTACATTCATGTGGAAGAAGGGCCTCAGGACTTGGAGGCCTCAGGATTTGGAGAATGATAACATCTCTCACCTCTCTTGCACATGTTTTCCCCTTGCTTGGAACGGCCTCCCTCCTAATCTCCATGTCTGAGGATCATTCTCTTCCTTCAGGGTTCAACTCAGCTACCAATTCCTCCATGATACCTTTTCCTCTCCCCCTTATGCTTTTTCTCTCTTCAATCATATTTTCTTCTATTTACTTAGCTGTTTACATGGTGCATGTAAACATGCGAGCTCCCTGAGGGCACAGACTGGCTTTGGTTTTTGTCTTTATATTCCCAGGGCCTAGCACAGTGCCTTGTACACAGTAGGTGCTAAGTAATTATTTGCTGAATTTTCCCTGACCAGTGCAGCCTTTGATGTCTGTTTCCTGTGTTTAGATTTTCTCATTTTAAAAAAGTATTTATTTGCCAGCAAAGACATTAGATGAAAATTTCAGATAATTTTATTTTAAGGTCTTCAGAGACTTATTACTCAGTGGACACTGTCAATATCATAGTTTGGCCAACTCACTGGTACCAAGAAGTAAGCAGGTATAAGGACTAAAACTTTAAATTAATTCTGCTATTTTTCACATTGTATCTTTTTAAAAGGTCCTGTTGAGTAAGCATAGAATTTTAAGGCTAACATTATCTTTTAAAAGAGTTTTTATCTGTGGCTCTTCCTCTTCTGTATTGGCATAAAGGATACAGAATGGCCAGTTTTGTAGCTAAAAGAGGGTGCTCAAGATCAGGGGTTTGCTGATTTACTTCATGTGGTAGTAATACTTTGGTAGAAACACCATGAATCCACAGTCTTGTCCCTGGCCTCAACATGGAGAAACTTAATTTTATCAGTTTAAGCGGACTCAATCAGACTCAGGGAAATAAGTAATACAAAATAAGTTCTCAAGAGCCTAACTTAAAACCCCAAACACTGAGCTATTAATTTACAATTTACAATGTACTGGTATGAGAATCAGGACTGAGTCTTATGGGCACTTCCTCCTGGTGGGAGATTCGATCAGGAAACAAAACTATAAAAATTACAAGGTTGCTTGGGAAGAACACAGTCAGAGCCAACTGAGCCAGTGCTCTCAAGGAGAATTTCCAACAACCTAGGGAAACTTCATAAATGGAATTTTCTCCACTCCAAGCACATTCCTGCTTTAGGAACTGATATTGGTCACCTAGAATCAGAATACCTTCTTCCTTGGACAGTGCCGGTTTAAGTTTCGGCAAATTCTTACCATCCAAATTTCCTTTTCAAAACTGCAAAGTCACCAAAAAATTTCAGTCAGTAAAATACTTCCTGATGAAAGGCATGTTGTAATTTGGACTTTACTTCCATTCTTTCCAAGGCGGCACCTTAGTCTTATGGCATCATATTCATGCTCTAGGAAAAGTTACTTCTGAAGCTGACTAGTCAGATCCAAGGTATTGCAGCGGATATACAGTGTTGGACTTCAGGTTAGGAAGACTCTAGTTCAAATCCTGCCTCAAACACTTACTAGCTCTGTGACTCCAGGCAAGTCATTTTACTTCTCTCAGACTCAGTTTCCTCATCTGTAAAATGGGACTGCCCACCTTACAGGGTTGTTGTGAAGACCAAATGCAATACGCTATGTAAAGCACTTTGCCAATCTTAAAGCACTCTTTAAATGTTGGATGTTATTATTATTTTATGCTGATTCTTATTCGCTCCAATTTCAGAAGGTGGCATTGTTTAAATCTGTGTCCTAGATCTTAGAGTATACTCTTTAAAACTCCCAGCCTACGCACTGATTACAAAGAAATACCATTCAACATGGTAAAGCCTCAGGACCTACAAAAATTAGGCTAGTGCTGAAATAGAGTTGACCCAACTAAGAATCTTATTAACCATAAAGCAGGCCAGACACATTATCAGTGTTGTTTTCAGAGAGGAATGGAAAAGCCATTCTTCATTGATACTAAAAATATCAGCTCACAATTTTCATGTCAAATCCTGTTGTCCGAGATGAGGATACCATGTGGATGAGCTATTAGCCAATGTCTTATATTTACACTTCATTTTACACTAGAGCTGGGAATGAAAACACCATAAGACTCTGAGGCATGTATAAAACCAGGGCCCATTAGAAGAGACAGCTGCAAGTAATGGCCTACTTTGGAACTTAATTTATTCACCTAAACCCACTATCTTTATACTTAAAAAGCCCAAGTGAGAGGAACCATATTTCATTCAAATTGTGAACTACTTCACTGTTGCCAAGTCAAACAGCCTATTGGGGTTCATACTATTTTTAACCAATTAGGTGCTGGCACTGTAAGAAGTCAGCATTATGTTAGCCAAAGTATCTTGGAAAAATGAGATCATCTCTGAAAGCCTGAAAGGACACACACACTACCAGGAACCATGACTACACTTCAGAACACATTCTTTGGAGGCAATTCTACATGGCAGCCCCAGGTTCAAAGGATGGCTTTAATTATGACCTATGCCTATCGCTCATTCTGATCACGTTAAGAGTACAAGTGACCGTTACCATATTGGCTTCCAACATATTTCCCAGCATGACTGGGATGCAGAGATAACTACATTAATGCCCTCCAACATCGAGAACTGTTTTTATTCAATGCCCATACCCAGGTTTACAACTGATCCAGTGATCTGACCTACAGCAAATTAAGTAACAATTTCAGTCAAAGCTCACAAACAAAACCCAGAACTATCAATCATAGGTCAATAGCTTTGTAGCTACATTACAGGCTGCTAAATAGCTTCAGAGAGTCATTTATTAGAGAAAAATTAATGATGACAATAGTTCTCAGCTGGTTAAGCTTTTGACAGCTGCACTTTCTCACTTGTTCAAACACTTACTTCATGTAAAAAATAAATGTAAAAAACTCATATGCAAAAGAACAATTCATTTAACCACACATGTTAGAGAGCTTTGTAATTCTTTCCTCCATCCAACATTTGAATCCCTAGGTAAATGAGTGTGGTTTTTTTTTTATTATTATTCACAACCTCTTGAGAGCATACACCAAAATGCAGATTCTGCCCCAAATGAGTATTTGGTAATCCCAGAGGCCAAATCCAATGCAGGTCCCAATACGGCAATAACATAGCATACAGTTACATGTCATATTAGAGTACAACTTCTCATTCATTGTCATTTATAATGATTATAATTAAATTTGTGATCATCATCTCATTTGATCTTCACATCAGCCTTATTAGGCAAACAGTGCCAGTTGGATTCTGCCATCTTTAGAGATGAAGACTCAGAAAGGGGATTTGACTTGCTCAAAGCTAAACAGCCAGTGGGAGAGTTAGGACTGAGGTCCAGTGTAGGCCTCTAATGCGATATAGTATGGTATAGGGCTTCCAATATATAGCCTAGGACTTCCCTAGCTATCACCCCATCCCTCTACCATCTACCCAGTAGAGTTCCATACCCAGGGTTGAATTAAAGCTGATGATATTTGCACAAAAACAGAGACGTTTGGAATTCCTAGAGGAACAGCTAGAACACATGCACATGGGTGTACACAGTTTGAGGGTTTCAAAAAAACAAGACTACTTAAAGGTAAGAGAGTGTATGAAATGACAGTGCCCATTTGGGCTTCACATCACAGCTCTGGTGCTTGCTACGTATGTGACTCTTTTTAAAATAACTCTTCCCTTAAATAGTACTTCATACGATGAGAATCTGAGTGTATAGCTGCTAGATTCTGAAAAGGAATTTTTATTCTTTTGTTATTAAAAATAGATGCAATCCAGCAAGCTAAATATTCACTGTACACCTACTATACATAGATAAAATGTTTACTAATTGCTTTCTATGTGCCAAACATCATAGTAAATTCTGGGATTATAAACACAAGCAAAAAGAAAGACAGTACATGCCCTCAAGGAGCTTATGATCTAATGTAGAACACATAAAAGGATGGTGAAAAGCAGGGGGCGGGGTAGAAGGTTCCCACTTGGGAGGCAGGGTAGAAAAGTAACCTGAAGGGTCATGGTCTGAGCCAAGACTGAAGTGAGTACAGTTGACATGGGGGTTTCCTCTGATGGAGGTTCCAAGGAGAATTCACCAATCAGAGGGAAAAGAGGCCATCAGGGTGACGGTATTGCCAGCCTAAGAATATCTATTAATGGACACATTCACCATGTACATATCCTTGTACCAGGAACTAAGGGAGACATGAAATTTAAATACAATGCAATCCCAACTTCATAGAGCTTAAAGGTTAACATGGGAGAAGATGCCAGAACAGAAAGCTCTAACGTTTTATGACAAACCATGAAGTGAGGCCAAACAGCAAAGGTCATAATTGATTACAGAAGGGACCTTCATGGAAAAGGTGACATTTTCTGGAGCCACAGGAAATCAACAGGGCCAAGGGAATAGGGAGGAAAGCATTCCAGACATAGGGAAGTATACAAATAAAAATGGAGATGGAAAAGCACCAAATGAGCATGGGGAATATGGTGAGTCCAGTGTGGAGTTCACAGAGGGCAGTAGAAGAAAATGAAGTTATAAAGGTACGATAGACAATTTAGACTTGAAAGAACTTAGAGATCATTTTACAGATGAGGACACTGACACTCAAAGAGGGAGAAGTTACATCTCTGAGGCTGCACAGGAAATACATAGCAGCACCAGGTCCTTGGACTCCAAACTCAGAGAACATTCTGTTCTACCACACTGCCTATTGTGGAGAATCCTAATATTCAGATGAGGAGTCTGAATTTTCCTTAGCAGTTAACAGAGGGCAATGGAGCTTTTGGCAGAGCAGTGACATGACAAGTCCAACTGCATTGTGCCCTCTGGAGTACTGGCTCCACAATGAACACACTTCCTATCATCTCTTCCCTTCTGGCCCTCACTGAGACCTGGCTGCTTCCCTCATCACCTTCTCCGCTGTTGATTCATCTTTCTCTCACACCACACTCCCCGGTCACAATGGATGAGTCTCCCTACTCTACTTCCACTTCCAGACTCCCCTCTGATCACTTTCACTGAAAAGTTTCTCCTCCTCTGAGGTTCACATCAACCCAATTTACCACCCAACCCAAACCCTTGTGGTTGTTTCCTATTAAGCCTCCCCTACCACGCCCTAGGACATTCTCCATCTTTCCTCAATGAATTTATTGCATGACAAACAGTCTTTCTTCCCTATTGCTTCACTCGTCTTGCCTTTACACAAACTCTGAAATTCTTTTATCTGATTGTTTCTGTCTTTTATAACCCCTAACCTTTTCTTAATTCTCACTGACTTTCACTTCCTCCATTTTCTTCTCTTCTTTTCCAGACCATCTTCCCTGCACTATTCTCTACATTATAATCTTGTGCCCTTATCCTATCACCAACCATGCTTTGCCAAAAACCCCACCCCTAGACAATTTCCACCAGCTATCTCCTTTGATTTTATTTAGATGATGCTGGACAGAGCCATACTAAACAGTCTACTACAAATTTATCATCTAATCTCAACTAGACAAATACTCTATTTCTCCCCCATTTCCCAGAAATGCTGTTCCAAACATTCTCGTCTCTCCTAAAGTTCCCTCCCCCCACCTTTTTAGCTGAGGTACCTGCATCATACTTTCCTGAAGTAAACTAAGGCCATTTGCCAAAAGCTCCCCACTCCTTCCCTCCTATTCATCTCACATCATTCAGACGTCTTCTCTTGCTATCCCCTCCTTCATTCCAGTTTCAGAGAGAGGTAGCCCTTCTCCTTACCAAAGATGACCCCTCAACAAGCACACATGATTCCATCACCTCCCATCTTCTCCAACAGACTTCCCTAGATATCATCTCCATCTTGTCTCCAATCTCCCTCTATCTTGTGACTGCTTCCCCACTGCCTACAAATATGCCCTGTCTGTCCCCATCCTCAAAAACAGACAAAGAAAAAACTCATTAGGATTTTATCATCTTTGCTTGCTGTCTTAAACTCTCCTACCTGATGTGTCTAACCTCCTTGAGAAAGTTGTCTATCCACAGTGTCTCCATTTCCTCTCCTCTTCTCTCCCTCTCCCTCTCCTTCTCCCTCTCCCTCTCTCTGCCATTGAAGGTACTGATTGAGCATGCAAGGGTAAATGTCTGGTAGCAGATTCAATATGTGAATCAGAAGCTCCAGAGAACATTCAGAGCTGAGAACAGAAACTTGTGAGCTGGCAGGCAACAAATATTTATTAAGCTCCTACTCTGTACCCCAATGTTTGCACGGTTCATGGCATCAAAGACAAAAGTGAAACCATTCTTGCCTTAAAGGAGATTACCTTCTCATAGGGGAGACATTTAAGTATGGACATTGTATATGCCACACAGGCAGACTCCAAGTCAGTACTGTTCCACTGGCGGCTGGGACAAGCTTTGCATAGAGGGTGACATTTGAACTAAATCTTGAAGGAAACTAAGGATTTATTAACTGTATAATGCACACGAAATTTAGAACTTGCCCAAGTGACTGCCTTCAATATTAATCTCAATCTGTTTCTGGGCTACCTTCCATTCTTCAGTAACATACCACCTCTGGGGTCTTGTGAGCTGAGTACAAAGATAGGGGCAGTGAGATAACCCAGGCAAGGAAGTATGAACAAAGATGAAAAAAGGCAAAGTCTAGGAGCCTCTGGTGTAAGAGAGAAAGAGTACTTGACTAGTAGTAAAGATACCCAGGTTCAAGTCCTACTTCTAAGAACTAACTCTTCTGAGTGTAGTTTTTCATCTAAAAAAAATAAATAGGTTGGATTCCGTGATACCTAAAGTTGTATCTAGTTTTAGGATTTGGTGGTAACTTTGGGTGCTAAAATTTTAAGAATATACAGGTACACAAATATGTATTTTTTACCACCAAGAACACTTTATACTATTGGTCCACAAACATAGTAGTCTCATGAAAATATAAGGTTAGTGAAATTGTGAACCGATTCAACCATTTTCGGGAGCAAACAGAAATTGTGTCCAAAGAGTTATAAAACTGTGTATACCCTTTGACCCAGCAATACCACTATTAGGTCTGTTTCCAAAGGTGATCAGGAAAAAAAAGGAGAAGAACCTATATGTTCTAAAAATATTTATAGTAGCTCCCTTTTGTGGTGGCAAAGAACTGGAAAGTGAGGAGATGCCTATCAATTGGGGGATGGCTGAAGAAGTTATGGTATATGATCACAGTGAAATACTACTGTGCTGTAAGAAATGACGAGCAGGTTGGTTTTAGAAAAACATGGAAAGACTTGCACGAAAAAATGCAGAGTGAAATGAGCAGAACCAAAAGAACATTGTAAACAGTAACAGGAATACTGTTTGAAGAGTAACTGCGAATGACTAAGCTATTCTGAGTAATATGAACATTCAAATCAACTATAAAAGACTTAGGAAGGAAGATGTTACCCATCTCCCAGAGGAAAAAACTAATGTACAGACTAATGTACTGTATGGTTCCACATAGATATCTGTGTCAATACACTGGCCTTCTCTAGTATGGGATTGGGAGGGAAGGAGATAATTCAGAACTTAAAATGTAACCTAAATAAAGAAATTGAAGGAAAGCAAACCAAAAAATTCCTATCTATACTTTTTTAAAAAAAAGAAAAAGAAAATATAAGATTGATAGGTACATTTTTGATAAAAATCAGAAAAGGTTTGTTTTCTCCTATAGATACTGCCTCAATTTGCCATCATTAATACATTATCTTTCATTTCTTATCTAATCCTCCTAAGTGGCACTAATACTACACCCTTTTCCCTTCCTCCAATCTATTACCCTTTTCAGTCAGCTTTACTATGAAAATAAATCAGAATCATAACTCTGTAAGGCATTCATCTGGTATGATCCTTTGTCTCCCAGAAGCCAGACGCCAACACCTAAACAATCCACCCAAGGACAGTCATCTGTCCTGTTTTTAAAGTGCCATAATGGGGCTGTGGGGCCTTCCCGGGTGGCATGCTCCAGTGTTAACTGTCCTGAGGCCGGGCCACCCTTGCTGGGGACAAGAAGATATAGAAATAAAACCTTCCCTCTGCCCACCATATAGAGCTGGCCTAAGATGAGCTTCTTCCCTTTCACCCAACCCATCAGAACACCAGCACCTGGATAGAGCAGTCAGGTTGCCAGACGCCCTAGTGCCACATACATGCCTCAACCTTCTACCTCTTCTAAAACACTCCAGTTCTCCTCCATACATTTGCAAGGGTCATCTGTCCCCCCCATGCCTGGAACGTGCTCTCTCCTCACTCTGCCTTTTGGACCCCCTTGCTCCCTTTAAGGCTCAGCCCCAGTGTCACTTCTTACAAGGAGCCTTCCCTGATTTCCCTAGGTCTGTCAGTCCCCTACACACAGCCCCATTACAAAAGGGTAGTGTTGTTTTGTTATTAATATTACTTGTTGTGCAATTATTTATTATATGTCCTACAGCCCCAGTAGAATCATAAGGGCAGATCACCTTTGTATTTTTTATAACCCTAGTGCCTGGCACATCATAGATGTTTAATAAGTGCTTTTTGATTGATTAATCATTCCCTTCATTATAAATTTCTTACTTATATCTGATGCCACTTAATTAATTCTATATAATTACTTTTATTATCAGTGGGCATGGGAATATTTATTTAGTATCCTTAGATTAAGACCTTCAAAGACTGATAATTATAAAGTCCCTCTCTTAGTCTTTTCCAGGCTAAAATCATCAACTTCTTTTGCTCGTGGGACCTATTTTATATTTCTTTTATCATTTTTGTTCCTTTCCAGATTGTCTATGATTCCTCTGTCTTCTTTTAAATAATGGACAAAATCTGAAAAAGGAATGATGTAAGGATATTTTCCCGAATATACAGGTTATATTCATTTTCATAAATTTTAGTTTCATGTTAGCTTTTAAATAACTGGAACACATTTCAAGTTCACTGAATTCATCTCTCACTGTGATTTTTTTAGGCATGCAAATATGAGGACTAGGTGAAAATTAGGGCTTCTTTTATTGCTTTGTTTACTGTAATTTGGATTTCTCTAATTTATCCCAGTCGTTCTGAATTTTCATCATAAGGGGTTTACTTAAAAGCAAAGTAAAACAGGGCTGGAAAGCAGGGACTTGCTTAAGCTCCCCACCAGGTCCCTCCAAACACCTATAAAAATGGCTCTGAACAAATTCTAGAGCTGCAGAACCCATGAAATAGCAAAGGAAAGCATAGTTCCAGCCCAGGACAGCCTGGATGGTCGCTGGGAAGGGTCTATCGCATGGAGCTGGGACCGGAGCAGAACCCAGCATGGGCTGCGCCAGGACCAACCAGACTGGGAGCCAGGCAGAACAGGCATAGTGCCTTGAAACAGTGAGTTGTGGCAGTTACCAGACTTATCAATCCACAAACACCAAAGACAACAGAGAGGGTTAGCAGGCAAAGCTTCTAGGACAGAGTGAAAGGAGTTTGCAGTTGGCCACCGCCCCGGGGGGGCAGCAGAGGTGGTGCAGCTCTGAGGCTGCTTCCAGAGGTACAGTTGCAGTTGCTTCCAGCCCCAGGCCCACCTGGTGGGACGAATTAAGCAGCAGATTAGAGCGGGAGCGCAAAGCCTGCTTTGCCCTGCCTAGATCTAGGCCGCAATCCTGGTTGGCGGTTCTTGAGGGAGGAGGAGCGCTGGTGTGGCAGAGCTTGATGTGTAGAAGTAGCTCTGAAAATAGCAGCACAGCCCCTCAAGCTTGGGACAAAGCACTCTCTACTCTACAAGCAGTCATACCCTGACAAAAAGCTCAAGAGTCAAGTAGTTGGCTGGAAACATGGCCAGGAAGCGAAAACGGTCTCAGATTCAGACTCACATTTTGGAATCTTTTTTTGGTGACAAAGAAGACCAGAACATACAGCCAGAAGAAGTCAACAAAGTTAGAGAGCCTACATCAAAAAAGCCTCCAAGAAAAGTATGAATTGGTCTCAGACCATGGAAGAGCTCAAAAAGGATTTGGAAAAGCAAGTAAGAGAAGTAGAGGAAAAAATCGGGAAGAGAAATGAGAATGATGCAAGAAAACCATGAAAAACAAGTCAATGACTTGCTAAAGGAGACCCAAAAAAATACTGAAGAAAATAACACCTTAAAAAATAGACTAACTCAAATGGCAAAAGAGCTCCAAAAAGCCAATGAGAAGAATGCCTTGAAAGGCAGAATTAGCCAAATGGAAAAGGAGGTCCAAAAGACCACTGAAGAGAATACTACCTCAAAAATTAGACTGGAGCAAGTGGAAGCTAGTGACTTTATGAGAAATCAAGATATTATAAAACAGAACCAAAGAAATGAAAAAATGGAAGACAATGTCAAATATCTCATTGGAAAAACCACTGACCTGGAGAATAGATCCAGGAGAGATCATTTAAAAATTATTGGACTACCTGAAAGCCATGATCAAAAAAAGAGCTTAGATATCATTTTTCAAGAAATTATTAAGGAGAACTGCCCTGATATTCTAGAGCCACAGGGTAAAATAGAAATTGAAAGAATCCACCGATCACCTCCTCAAAAAGATCCCCCCCAAAAAACTCCTAGGAATATTGTTGCCAAATTCCAGAGTTTCCAGGTCAAACAGTCAGAAAGAAACAATTTGAATACTGTGGAAACACAATCAGGATAACACAAGATCTAGCAGCTTCTATATTAAGAGACTGAAGGGCTTGGAATATGATATTCCAGAGGTCAATGGAGCTAGGATTAAAACCAAGAATCACCTAACCAGCAAAACTGAGTATCATGCTCCAAGGCAAAAAAATGGACTTTCAACAAAATAGAGGACTTTCAAGCTTTCTCAATGAAAAGACCAGAGCTGAATAGAAAATCTGACTTTCAAACACAAGAATCAAGAGAAGCATGAAAAGGTAAACAAGAAGGAGAAATCACAAGGGACTTACTAAAGTTGAACTGTTTTGTTTACATTCCTATGTGGAAAGATGATGTGTGTAATTCATGAGACCTCAGTGTTAGGGTAGCTGAAGGGAATATACATACATGTATATATGTGTATGTGTATATATATGTATATATATATATATATACATATACATATATACATATATACATAGACAGAGGGCACAAGGTGAGTTGAATATGAAGGGATGATAACTAAAAAAATAAAATAAAATTAAGGGATGAGAGAGGACTATATTGAAAGAGGGAGAAAGGGAGAGATAGAATGGGGTAAATTATCTCACATAAAAGTAGCAAGAAAAAGAAGTTCTGTAGGAAGGGAAGAGGGGGCGGGTGAGGGGGAATGAGTGAATCTTGCTCTCATCGGATTTGACTTGAGGAGAGAATAACATACACACTAAAATGGGTATCTTGCCCCACAGGAAAGAAGGAGGAAGGAGATAAAAAAGGGGGGACAACAGAAGGGAGGACAGATAGGGGGAGGAGGTAATCAAAAGCAAACACTTTCGAAAAGGGACAGGGTCAAGGGAGAAAATTGAATAAAGGGGGACTGGACAGGAGGGAGCAAAATATAGTTAGTCTTTCACAACATGAGTATTGTGGAAGGGTTTTACATAATGATACATGTGTGTCCTATGTTGAATTGCTTGCCTTCTTAGGGAGGGTAGGTGGGGAGGGAAGAGGGGAGAGAATTTGGAACTCGAAGTTTTAAAAGCAGATGTTCAAAAAAAAAAGTTGTTTTTGCATGCAACTGGGAAATAAGATATACAGGCAATGGGGCACAGTAATCTATCTTGCCCTACAAGAAAGTAAGGGAAAAGTGGATGGGTGGGGGGAGTGGGGTGACAGAAGGGAGGTCTGACTGGGGAATGGGGCAATCAGAATATATGCCATCTTGGAGTGGGGGCTGAGGGTAGAAATGTGAGAAAATTTGTAATTCAAAATCTTGTGGAAATCAATGCTGAAAACTAAAAAATATTAAATAAATAATAATAAAAAGAAAAAAAACAAAGTAAAACAAAACACTAATTTGTTCCTGATGATATCTGAGAGATTTTAAGCAATCACTTATTTCAATAAGCACATATTTGAGCCATGACTTGAATCCAAGTAGCGCCCACCCATTCTTACAACAATCTGGAAAGGTTCTGGTAGGTCTTCTAGAGGTAAAGATGTTGCTACTAAGAGTCTCTAGTTTGATGAGAACTTTTCCACAGGACAGGTATGTTGAATCCACTAAACACTGAATTTAATAGCATTATAAAATGACCTACACACAAAAGCAACTTTTTTTTAAACAAACTTTATATTTAGACGATACCTCAGTGGATTCAGAATCTCACTCCTATCAAGCAGCAATCTATGTGGGCCTTCTCATTCTTTGTGATTCTTGTCAATATTCTTCCACAGAGAAGAGCCAGTAGACTACAGTACTTACTCTAGGCCTTTTTATACGTCATGAGTTCCAGTACAGCACAATGGCTCCCCATGTCTCGACCAGTATACCTCTCTCTCCAAATAGACATTAGTTTTGCTAGACTGATATTAAAGATACTCTTGATACAATTGGAAATATTCTGCAGCTTCCTTACACTTTGTAGGCTTCAACCTTTGGGTCACCTGCAATTTTTATTTCTTAGAGATTATTAGTACATTAATATCATGGTACAATTTCCTAAATGCAAGCCACCTCATTATCTTCTTCCTTATTCAAATCTAGGTTCTGTAAAACCAAAAGCCATACCCAAATTAAAGGAACAAGGAATAGTGGACTTACACAACCCATAAATGAACTTCTAAAGAAAAAAATTCCAGGACTAGATAAGATTCACAAGTGAATTCTTTCAAACATTCAAAGAACAATTACTCCTAAGGCTATACAAACTGTTTGCAAAAACAAAAGAAGGGATCCTACCAATTTCTTTCTATGACACAGACAAGGCCTTGATACACAAAACAGGAAGAATGAAAGCCGAAAAAGAAAATTATAAAGCAAAATCCTTATTGAACATTGATTAAAAAAAATTTAAATCAAATGTTAGCAAAGAGGCTAACCAAGTTATCATAAAAACTATAGTTAGATTTATACCAGGAATGTAGGTTTGGTTTAATATTAGGAAAACCATAACCTTAATTAACCACGTTAATAACAAAATCAACAAAAATCATATGATTATATCAATAGGTACAGAAAAATCTTTTGATAAATTATAACACTCATTCCTATTACAAATACCTGAAAGCATAAGAATAAATGAAACTTTTCTTAAAATGATAAGTATTATGTATCTAAAACCAAGAGCAAGCCCTATATGTAATAGGGATAAATCAGAAGCTTTTCCAATAAGATCAGGGTAAAGCAAGGAAGCCCATTATCAATATTATTATACAATATTTTACTAGAAATGCTAGCTATAGTAGAAGGCAAGAAAAAGAAAGCGAAGGAATAAGAATAGGCAATGAGGTAACAAAATTATCATTCTTTTGCAGACGATGATAGTTTACTTGGAGGACTCTAGAGAATCAACCAAAACACTAGTCGAAACAATGAACAATTTTATGAAAGTTGCAAGATATAAAATAAATCCACACAAATCATCAGCTTTCCAAAATATTAACAATAAAATTTAGCAAGAAGAGACAGAAATAGAAATTCCATTTAAAACACCTGTAGACAGTACATAAAACATTTGGGAGTCTACCTGCCAAGATACATACAGGAACTATATGAACACAATTAGAAAATACTCTTTACACAAAGACAGATCTAAGTTCAAATTTGACCTCTCACTTCCTAGCTGTGTGACCCTGGGCAAGTCACTTAGCCCTGTTTGCTTCAGTTTCCTCATCTGTAAAAAGAGCTGGAGAAGGAAATGGCAAAATAGTCCAGGATCTTTGCAAAAAAAAAAAGAAAAAAAAACTCAAATGAGGTCACAAAGAATCAGACACAACTGAAAAATGACTGAATAATAACAATGAACGATTGGAGAAATATCAGTTGCTCATGAATAGGCTGAGCCTACATAACAAAAATGACAACACTCCCTAAATTAATTTACTTATTCAGTGCCATGCCAATCAAACTGCCAAAGAATCACTTTATAGAACTAGGAAAAAATGATAACAAAATTCATCCAGAGAAACAAAAGGTCAAGGGAATCAATGAAAAAAAAAGGAAAGGGGACCTAGCAGTAGCAGATCTCAAATTGTATTACGAATTGTATTACAAAGTATTAATCATTAAAATAATCTGATGCTGAATAAGAAATAAGAGTGGTGGATCAGTGGGATATGCCAGGTACATAGTATATAGAAGTAAATGGCCATAGTAACATAGTTTTGATAAACTCAGCTATTAGAGCAAGAACTCACTATTTGACAAAAAACTGCTGGGAAAACCAGAAAGCAGCCTTGCAAAAAACAGGCATAAATCAACATCTCACAGTATATGTCAAGATAAGCTCAAAATGGGTACATGATTTAGACATAAAGGGTGATATCATAAACAAATTAGAGGAGCACAGAAAAATCAGATGTGTATAAGGGAAGTGTTTATGACCAAACAAGAGATAGAGAAGATCATGGGAAGTAAAACAATTTTAAGTTTTTGCACCAAAACCAAAACAATGCAGCCAAAATTAGAAGGAAAGCAGGAAACTAGGGGTGGTAGAGTGGTGGAGGTAATTTTTACAGCAAGTTTCTCTGAAAAAGGCCCCATTTCTCAAATATATAGGAAACAGAGCCAAATTTATAAAAATAAGAGCCATTTCCTAATTGATAAATAGCCAAAGGATATGAATGGAAAAAAAATCAATCGATCTATAGTCAGATGGACAAAAAGCTCTAAATCACTATTGACAAGAGAAATGCAAATTAAAACAACTCTGAGGTACCACCTCACACCTATAAGACAAATGCTGGAGGGGATGTGGAAAAATGGGATACTAACACACTGTTAGTAGAGTTGTGTAGTGGTTCAACCATTCTTGAAAACAAGCTGGAAATATACCCAAAGGGAAATCAAATTGTGTATTCCCTTTGACTCAGCAATACTAGGTCTGTATACCAAAAAGATCAAAGAAAAAAGAGAAGGATCTATATGTAAAAAATATTTCTAGCAGCTATTTTTGTGTTGACATAGAATTGGAAATTGAGGGGATGTCCATCAGTAAGGGAACAGCTGAACAAGTTGTGATATATGATTGTAATAGAATATTAACGTGAAGTAAGAAATGATTGAAGGAAATGGTTTCAGAAAAACCTGGTTCACAAGATTACTTCCCCCAAGAGTTACCCAACTTAAAGAATGTCACAAAACAACCCCCTTTTCCTTCTCTCCTCAGTGTCTTCTGATTGTCTTCCAAACTCCAGCTAACCCTCACCCTCACCTCACTTGTCTCCCAATCCCCTCTTCCAGTAAGAAACCAGGTGCTTTAACCTTTTCATCCTGTTTTTCATTCCCTCCAAACTGTACACTAACTGGGTATAAAGACCAAAGTTCTGGGTTCTTGGCTACCAAGAGCCTTAAACCTGGTTTGTTTTACAACTGCACATGTTACAAAATAAATCATCTGTCTGGATGATAAAAAAAAAAAGAAAAACCTGGTAAAACTTACATGAACTGAGGCAAAGTGAAGAAAGCAGAACCAGGAGAACATTGCACACTAACAGCAATGTTGTAACAATAATCAACTGTGAAAGACTTAGCAACTCTGATTAATAGAGAGATGCACAACAATTGCAAAGGACATGAAATTACTAATCACCTTCAGATGGAGAACTGATGGACTTTGAATGTAAACTGAAATATTTTTTATCTCTTTTTTTTTCTTGATTTTTTTCCTACAACATGGCTAATGTGGAAATATGTTTTACATGACTTCATATGTATAATGGGTATTAAATTTCTTGCCCTCTCAATAGGTACGTTAGGGGATGGAGGGAAGGAGAGAATTTGGAACTGAAATTTAAAATAAAATAAAAATTTTAAAAAGACTATACACTAAGACCAGGTTGGATTTATACCAGGAATGTAGGGTTAATTCAATAAACTTAATTAATAACATTAATAACAAGTCAACAAAAATCAAATGATTGCTAACAGATACAGAATTTTTTTTTTACAAAACACAATACCTATCTCTATTGTAAAACAAAACAAAACACTTACATGGGAACAAATGGACCTTTTCTTAAAATGATAAACAGTATATACCTAAAACCAAGAGCTACCATTACATGTACAGAGATAAACTAGAATACTTTCCAATAAAATCAGAAGTGAAACAAGGATGTTCAATGTCGCCACTTCTATTTGACAAAGTACTAGAAATGCTGGCTAGAGCAATAAAGCAAGAAAAAGAAACGGAGGGAATAAACAAAGGCAAAAAAGAAAATTATCACTTTTTGCACATGACATGATGGCGTACTTTAAAAAAAAATCCTCAAGAGTCAACCATAAAATTAATAACCTCATCAAATTTACAGAAAATAAAATAATTTCACACAAATCATCTATTCTTATACATATATGACTAATACAATTCAGCAGGGGTGGATAAAAAGAGAAATTCCATGTATAATTCTACAGAATACATAAAATGCTTGAGAATCTACACATCAAGATACATAGAAAAATTATATAAATACATGTGCAACCTCTTATTTTCAGAAATAAAGACAGACCTAAATAATTGGAAAATTATTAATTTCTTTTAGGCAGGATGAGTCAAAATAATAAAAATGACATAACTTAAATTAATTTACTTATTTACTGCCATACCAATAAAACTACCAAACAAAGGACTACTTCATAGAAGTAGAAAATAATGAAATTTATATGGAGGCAAAAAGGTCAAGACTCTCAAGGGAAATAAGCAAAAGAGGTGGAAATGAAAGGGGCCTAGCAGTGCCAGATCTCAAACTATACTACAAAGCAGTAATTCTCAAAACAATTTGGTACTGGTTAAAAAAGAGAGATTGACCAGCGAAGCAGATTAACTACACAACATATGGAAGTAAATATATCTAGAATGTTAGTATTCTATAAATACAAAGACCAGAGTGGCTAGAATAAGGACTCCCTATTTGACAAAAACTTCTGGGAAAATCAGACGGCAGCAAGAAAGGAATTAGGTTTATATCAACACCTCATACCTTACACCAAGATAAGCTCCTAATGGATAAGTAACCTAAACATCACATCATAAACAAATTGGGGAAACATGGGAAAAATTACTTATTGGATGTATGGGTAGGAAAAAAGTTCATGACCAAGAGATCACAGAATATAAAACGGATAATTTTTCTTACATAAAATGTAAGCACACAAATAAATCTAATAAAATTAGGATTAAATGGGAAACATTTAACTGAGGGAAGAAAATCTTTGCAGCAGGTTTCTTTGATAAAGTTCTTATTTCCAAGATATGTAAGGAATTGATTCAAATTTACAAGAATAAGAGCCATTCCCAGATTTGATAAATTGTCTAAGGATATGGAATAGGCAGTTCTCCAATGGAAGAAATCCAAGTTAACTACACATGAAAAAATGTACCAAATCACTACTAATTGGTTCTGTGCCTAACGTGTAGGAGGCATCATATAAATGCTTATTCCCTTTCCCCTAATTAAAAATGCAAATTAAAGCAATTTTGCAATTGTATTTCATACTTATCAGATTGGCAAATTTGACAAAAATGGCAAATGACAAATGTTGAAGGAGCCATATTTTAAGCTCTGCTTAATTGTTTTACTTTGTTACAGGACACCTCTTGGAGAGAAACACATAAATGTTTGTAATATAAAAATAAAACACAACAACAATAAAGTTTTTCTTTTAGAAAAAGGACAGGAACATTAATGCATTGCTGATGGAATTGTGAAGTGGCCCGACCATTCTGGGAAGCAATTTAGAATTGTTCTAAGAAATAAGTAAAATGCTTCTATCTTCGGACCTGTAGATGCCACTGCTGGGCATATACTCCAAGGTCAATGACAAAAAGAAAGACCTCAAAACGCACCAAAATATTTATAGGTTTTTTTTTTTTTGGTGGTAGCAAAGAACCAGGAACAAAATAGATGTCCACTGCTGAGTAACGGCTATACAGTGGTGATATATAAATACACTGGAATCTCACTGCGCTGTAAGATATGATGAATTCAAAGAAACACAGGAAGATGTACATGAACTGATGCAAGATGAAGAGGTGCAGCACCAGAAAATGACATAGACAATGACCACAACAGTGTCAACAGAAAGAATAACAATGAAAGAACTGAAAATCACTGTTGTAATGATGAGTAAACTAGGCTCTAAAAAGACAAAGGCTCTTCTCTTCCTTCTTTGCTGAGTTAGGGAACTATGAATGGGGAACACCAGAGATGTCAGCCTTGTTTAATGTGCTAGCTAGTTTCGGTAGACTGATATTTCTCTCTTTTTTTAACTCTTTGTTATAAGGGATGACTCTTGGAGTTGGAGGCAGAGAGATACAGTGGGAAATACAGATGATGTAAAAACAAAAGCTATCAATAAAATTTATTTTTAAAAATTCTAGGCCCAATTCTTTGTCTATCTGCAGTGTCTGAGCCTAACATATGCACAAATGTACTAGCTCAGTGGAACAGCCTGTGCTGTCCAGTAACAATCTGGACAATCAGTATTCTTTATCCATTTCATTTTTGAAACATGGATGGTTAAGCTGTTCTCTTTTGAAAAACCATAGACTTCACTAGGTAGGCCCTGTACCATTACGAGGCTTGGTACAAAACCAGGAGGATATGGAGGGATTCAGCCCATCACACACATTCACATTTCCCTGTTTCTGTCTTTCCAACCTCAAACCCTCCATTACTTTCCTTGAATCCACATTCTCCTTCATCCTACACATCCAATCAGTTGCCAGATCTTGCCATTTAAACAACCACAACAGCTGGATCCAAATCTTTTTCTCCAGACACAGTTGCCATCTTAGCTCAAGCCATTATCCCCTCTTCCCTAGATGATCTGCAGCAGCCTCCTCATGGGTCTCCCTGCCTCTAGTCCATCCATTCTCCAGGCTGCTGCCAAAGTGCACATCTGACTATGTAAAGCCCTGGCTTCTATTGCCTCTACAATCAAATAGAAACTCTCGTATTTCACTCTTGAAGTGCTACACAGCCTGGACCTAACCTATCTTTCCAGCCTCGGTGGGCGTTGTTTCTCCTCTCACACTTTGCAGTCCCACCAAAGTGGTCTCCTCTGCGCCCCTGTAACAATGTTACTAGCAGTTGCTGTGGAGGTGTAAGACCAACAACACTAGCACACAGGAGGGCACAGGTTCTTTGATCTGCTTTTCTAAGGAAAGCAATTTTAAGGGGTTTACAATCTCACTTTAATTAAACATACATATATCATTCACTTAGTTCAGGGGAAAAAGTCAGCACCCTAAACTTCAGAGCAAATACAAACATAAATTACAAACAGAGAAAATAACACAAATCAAGAGACAGGCTTCTGTCTGACTGTTGCAATACATACATAGTTATGAGAGAGAGAAGCACCATCTGGTTTTTCAAAACCAAGGGCAGGGGGAGCTCCTTAACAGCTATCCAGAGTCTCCACATGAACACTCTTCCAATGAGTGAGCCCCCAAAGCAAAATGCTAATCTCCGAGTATATATATACACTTCTTCAGGGTCAGCCCAGAGAGGGCATCACAACCATGTGACTCAAACTCACGTGACTTAGGCTTTTTCGTGATTTAAGCAGGTCATCAAAGACTCATGATTCAATCAAAGATTCTTGATTCAAACAAAGGCAAGGCTTAATCAAAGGCACTTGATTACTTTAGTGCTAGGAAGCACTCCAAAAGGAAAAACAGCAAAAAGTCCCACTTTGCTTGCCATTACAGCCTCACAGACAACATTCTCTCTCCCTGCTGTCTTCATGACTCTGCACTGGTCATTCCTATGTCTGGAATACACTTGATATTTATGCAGTATACACACGTACATGTATGTATATAAGTATGTATGTATGTATGTATGTGTGTGTGTGTGTATTGACATTTCTCTTGTGAGAACGCTAGCATTTTGTAAATAAGATTTATTGCACTCTTTGTGCTTGTGTCACCGGCACTGAGCTCAGGGCCTGGGCCCATTGCATAAACTTAGTAAATGTTTGCTGACTGATTGATTCCATTTTGGCCCTATAAAAGACTTCCTCCATGACACTGTAAATGCCCTGGGAATCGTACATGTCTTTTTTAGGCCTCAGTTGATGCTGATAAGCAGAGTCTCAGTGCCTGTGTTTAGCACAGTGCCTGTAATTTACCAGGGGTTTAATGAATGCTTATTGATTGATCAATGGATAACTTAAACGATGTCAATGTATGCATGAGCAATTCAGACATGGAGCTAAAATCCAGCCAAAGCTATTTCTGCTTTACTTCTTTCCATACCTTACTTTTGTCTTTTTGAACCTACCTGTGAAAGAGGCTTTAAAAACTAACCCTAAAACCTATAACCCTAACCCTAAAACTAACCCTATAAAAAAAAAGGGGGGGCAGCTAGGTAGTGCAGTGTGTAGACCACCGGCCCTGGAGTCAGGAGGACCTGAGTTCAAATCCGGCCTCAGACACTTGACACACTTACTAGCTGTGTGACCTTGGGCAAGTCACTTAACCCCAATTGCCCTGCCTTCCCCCCCGCAAAAAAAAAAAAACTAACCCTAAATATCTTTTTCTCAGGTATTCTGATAAATGTACTCAGTTTATTTTCCTGTCATACTCTAGCTTTATATTGCACATAAGGACATAAAAAGCTTAAGCCATAGATACATATCGACACAAGAGTGTGACTTCTGGCTCTAGGGGACTGGGCGGCACAGGGAACAGAAGGACATGTGCATTTGACTTGAGAGCACAGTTATCCTTTCTCCATTGTGGTTTTGATACATCACGGGTTAACATAAGAAATGATATGGGAATCTGAGGGAGTTTTGCAGAAGCCACAGATGAGACGCAAAGGCCAACAGACAGCAAAGAAAAAGTTTAGAAACTCAGAAATGCATAAAATATATGTACAGTACTGCATAATACCAATCCAAATTTTGCAATAAGGTACTGAAAACACCCCATAAAAGAAAGAGAAAAAACTCAGACTTCTCTGGTAGGAAGGGAGGGCCAGAAAATTTTACCCAGATTTTCCAGACTGTGGGGGTGCTGTACCCCTAATCCTCGTGATGTGGAAGGGATAACTGGAGTGGGCTTCTTTGCACACAGTGATTTTTTATTCATTTTCGTATATTATGAGAGACATACTCACACTTACATATTAGATTTAGGGTCAGAAAACATGGAAGCAAACCCCAATTCTTGTACTTACTAGCTGTACAACCTTGGCTACATTATTGAACCTGCTCTGTCTCAATTTCTTCATCTATAAAATGTGTGCGATAATGCCTACACTGGTCACCTTATAGGGTCATTGTCACGAGAAATTCTTTTAAATCTTACAGTGTCAGACAAATCATAAACACAAGAACAAAGCCAGGGTATCCTGGGAATATGCCCCAGTCATAAAGGTAGCCCAGGTCGCCTACTTGGAGCCCACAGGAAAGCTGGACAAAGAGGTTGTGATATACAGACTATAAGAAGAGCACCTACACTCTAGCTGGAGTCACAGAGAAGGGGACAAACCTCAAATCCTGCAGCTAGTGAGGAAAGGACCAGAAAACTCCAAACATAAGAAGGTCAGTGGTCTAAGAAGCAATAACCAAAGTGAGTCTATTTCTAGTGCTCTGCAAATCTGGCAAGGTCCATACAAAGCCCTTCTCTGGCTGTACAACTCAACATAGTAAATCACTTAATTTACTCAAAAGAACTTAAATGTTTTAACCAGCCTGCCATCAAAAGAGATAAAGAAGAGGGCCAATGGGACTTGGGCTGCAATGTGAGCCGTCTTTAAAATGCAATTGTCCTAATCATTTTCTACAGATGCAGCCTCACAAGGGGCCGCTGTCACAGGGACCATTTACGACTTGTTATGGTGTCTCTATTGTTTACTAGGGCATTGGTGAAAAAAAAAGGCGACAGCTGGGACAGAAAGCTGCTACTCCACGAACAATATAATCCCGTGAAAGTAATCAACAAATTTAAGGGTGTTAATTAACTTTACACTTTATCATGTTCAATTAGTTGTCCTTTCTAGAAAAGATTGCCGTGCACAATCAGTTTAGAGCGTGCCATGTTTGATTTGTAAGCGATCACTGTTTCTGTTCCAGGGCCCATGTCAGATGTTCTCTTGGGTTTTGGGGACACAGATGAATGGCTCTGCACATGGTAGGAGGTGATCTGGTTTAACATAAGCCAGCATAATATCACCCCTTGTTAACATTATTTTTGGCATTATTCAGGAAGCAAACACAAGAGAAAAAAAGCACTCAGAGATCATCATAGCACCATTCTATGGTCAGGAAAACAAAGTTTAGTTAGCTCCTTCTTAAACACACAGTCACAAACACATATAGAAACAGGCAATTTTTCATCATTATTTTTCAAAGTAAGGCTTGTCTTTCAGGGGCATGTTTGGGATCATTTCCTCCCAGCAAGATCCCCAAGCCCTGCTGCATTATGCACAAAGCAGAGTTGGCCTGCTCTCCATCCTGCAGACAGACAGAACAAATGCCAGGGAGGTATTGTGAAGTACTGGTGGGCATCATCTTCCAGAACGGGACTTTTAAATTTGGAGGCTTTATTTGAAAAGGTGGGAGGAGTCTACAGGGAAGTTCTATTAATCTATGATTGCAATTTGCCTTTTCTCTTCCCTTTAATGCACCTGTTCCTTCCTGCTAATGGGACAAGGCAAAGCTCATGATGAAGTGACAATATATTCAGAATAGCATTTTAATGAAAGTCGCTGCAGTTTCTCCATATTGATAAATAGGGCTCCGTATCAAAACATTTCCCCAATTATTGATGTACAGAACAAAAACCAAAGCTAAGGTTTGGGCACTCTAAACAGAATGTCTACCTTTAAGAAAACAAAAGCCTTAAGGCCTCAAATGCCATGCATCTTTCTCAAAGGAAAACATTTGTAGAGGATTTAGAAAACAAGTCTTCAGGAGGCTGTCCCTCTCCTTTCTCCTAGGCTTACAGTTCCTTGAATAATAAACAAATTAAATACATATAAATAAACCACAGCTGGTTTTATCACACATAAAGAAATAACTGAACTTCTTTGAAACAGAAAAGTTGTTAGCTCTGAAAGCTAATAATGTGCTAAGTTAAATATTAAAGAAGGAAATTATAGGTGATATTTGAAACAGCTGAAACCACAATACACAGCAGCAGAAAACATTAGTTTTCTGCAGAAGATCTGCAGGGAGAAGGGAAGCGGTCGATAGATCCTTAAATTGGAAGCAATAGCCGTTCTTCTATCCCAAGTTGGCAGCTGCTCCATTTGCAGACCTGGTTCATTATTTACCCATAATGACCATCAAGCTGCAGTCAAAGTCAGATCACAACAACTGTCAGCAGCTCTTTTAATTAGCCTGGTTTGAATTCAGATAAATATCACAATAGACCTGCTTATGCTGAAGGAGCCGCAGAACTGAAGGCACCGCACTATGCTGGTTTCAGAAGGGCCAGTTTTCTGAAAGACTTCAGAAAAGAAAGGCTTGAGGGCTTCTTAATGGGTGAGAAAAACCAAAAAGTGATGTTTTTGATCTTTTATTTTTTAAACCTTTCAAAGTTATTCCACACCACTTACACCAGACCAAGGTCATCCATAATCTTAGATTACAAGAAAAAGAAGGCTAGGTATCTGTAAGCTGAGGATAAAAGGCACCAAAATGGTTCTGACAAGCTTAATTTTCAAAACATCATTAACCAGTACATTTAAGAACAAATAATGCATCTTTCATCCATTAAGAAACAGAGCCCTAAATATCTGTTGGACACTTTTAAAACTGAATAAGAATCTAGCACTGGCTTTTTTTTTTGCCTCCCTAGATTCAGGCTATAATGCACAACGCAATAATCCTGTGATTAGAGAACTATCTATTTCCTTACGGAACACAATGCACCCCTATATCAAGCATGCACATCCCAAATGAGAAACAGATTAGGACCTCAAGGTCCACAATTTCTAGAGCAGCAGTTAGAGATGGTCTCCCACCCCTATTTTCCCCTCTCCCAACTGCCTCCCCACCATCTTTCCTTTCCTTTCCTTTTCCTCCATAGAGGGCAGGGGGTTAATTTCCAGGCTAGGAGAGGGGAGGCAACAGGAATATCTTTCTTTTTTTTGTATAAAGGTATACTTTCCAGCCTTGTTTGTAAAGGAGAAAAGGGAGAGAAGCAGTGGCGTGGGAAAAGGCAGTTGAGAAGTGAGTAGAGAAAGCCAGTGGAGATGATCAAAGGTGTGTTAGGAAAACCTGGGCTAAGAAGAGAAGGCAGCCCTCATGACATGGATGGTCAAAGGGAAAAGGTTGCACACATAAGGTACACTTGGTTAAACGCTGGGCCCCTCTCCACTCTATGAAACCCAGGGCAGCCCACCTGAAGACCTTGCTGAGGCTGAGGATGGACCAGTTCAGCTCTTCCAAGGAGCTACATCCACATGCATTAGCTGCTGACCAAATAACAAAACACTGTGCCAAGAGGGCAATCACACAGAACTTGCCCAGGAGGAGGTCAGGATCTAACTGGGATGCAACACATTCATAAATAAAAAGGACAAACTGAACTCTGCAGGGTGTGAGGTAAGGGCAGCCTGGCACCGTGGGAAAGTCCCAGCCTGGGAGTCAGAGGAACTGGGTTCCAATGCCACCAGGTCAATCCTGGCCAAGTTCCTTTAGTTTTTTCAGTAGTAAAAAGAGAAGAGGGGACTTCAGATGATCCCTAGGTTCATTTTAGCCCTAAAATTACAATTCTGTGGTCCAAGGAGTGAAACAGACAAAGAATACTAGGAAATCTTTCAGCTGGGGTTGGTCCTGAAAGGGCTCAGAGAAGGTGGCCCCTGCCTGGGGCTATTGGGATAAGGAAATCTCAAGAACTAGAGAGGAGGAAAGAGTGTGTTCCAGGCACAAAAGAGCCCACATAAAAGCATGGAGGCAGGAGAGGGAAGGACAAAATCTAGGAAAGCTAGCACTTAAATCTGGCTGCAACAGAATGAGGGGTGGGGAATAGCAGGGTGAAAGGAATGAAGGCTGGAGGAGTCAACTGGAATCATTGTAATGGACTGTACCAGGCTAAAAAGTCTATTGTTTCTCCTATAGGTAACAGGCAACCACTGAAGATGTTTGTGCAAAGGAATGACACCATCAGTCAGCCCTGTGCCCTAAGAAATGTAATCCAACAGCTGCATGAGAAATGTATTAGAGGGGAAGAGAGTGGAGGTAGGGGGCTAAGTCAGATGGCTGTTACAGTAGTGGGGATTGAGAGTGGAACGAAAGGAACCCATTTGGAGATAGTGGAGACAGAATCTGCAGGATTGGGCAGCTACCTGGATGTGGGGGCTGGAGAAGAAGGAAGAGTCAAAAGGGACTCTGAGGTGAAGAGCCTGGGCAGCATGACACCCACAAACATGGGGAAGTCCAGAGGAGAAGCAGGCAGACCGGGAAGAAGGATGAATTTAGTTTGGAGGCAGAGTGAGAATACTGCAGGGAGACATCTAGGAGTCAGACGGAGATGCAAGAGCCCAGAGGAGAGCTCTCAGCATCGATGTGCAACATCAGAGGGACGACAAAAGGCGCAGCATGTGGTGAAAGAATATGGTGACACTGGCATCTCAGGGTAGGAAGACTGGCCCGGTGGTACAACAAACCCACTCCCACTTCCATTCCATGGGATCTGGCTCCCAATATACAAACCACCAGAACCCATTCTTGCTTACAGTCTCATTGGGAGACAGGGCACGTACATGTGGTACAATTAGAGAATATGACAAGACAAAACATATATTACAAACAAGTGCAACTGAAGGTCAAGGTCAGAAGAATGCTTTTATCTGGGTTCCCAAAGATGAATTTTAGAGCAGAGTGGGGAGGACTCACTTTTCCTTTTCGTATGCACATCCTATACCAGGTCACCCTTTAAGCATGGCTGAGTAGCCTTCTCCCTCTATACCCCTGTATTCAACCCCCCTCAAATTCATGCACACAGTTAATGTGGACACAATATGCCCAATGTCCTGAGTGCAGACAAGGAATAAGAAATGACCGATCTGCTGGTTTTAAATCTGTATTCCAGCTTAGTAAATATCAGCCAGAGCATAAAGCCTTCAAGGTTACTAAGAAATGGTACATGCTTTAATAAGTGAAATTCTCAGCACTGCACATGGCAAACAATGGGGTAAAACAGGAATAATTAAGAAGGTGCCAGGACATATCTGTTGTCATCAATCTGGTTTTCAAGAGGCAGCAGGAAAGGTGACTAGTCTTATGATTTTCACTACTTGTAGAAGAAAACAGAGATAGCAGGGAAGTGTGCAAAGCTAGGCAAAAGTGGTACATAGAATTGGTAGGCAAAAATCCCAAGATGAAACCCCAATCCTGGGCTCAGGATGTTCACCATACACACCAGAGCAGGTAATGTCCCCTAACCCATCACAACTAATCCAACACCGGCACATCTGGGTAACATCATCTGATGCCAGGGTACCTAATGAGTTAACCTGAAAACATCACGGGATCACTGCAGTGCAGGGGCGAGTATAAAAACCAGCTGAGCTAAAGTCAGAATTCGAGTGAGAGGATTTCTGCCATGAACAGGAAGTAGGGAGGTTCCACAGGCTTCAGAAGCTCAACTTGCCCCCAAATACAAAAACAGTAACCCCTCAGAGTAACTCGTGCATGGCACATGGCAATCAGCACCAAAACCGGCACGTAAAATGCTGTCTTTAACAAAAGTACATAAACTATGATAGAAAGAGAAGTTAAGGAAGAGAGAAGAAGGAAGTGTCTTTAAAATCTTCTGAAGTGCTCAATCACACCCTAGAAACAACAGCAAAATAACAGACAGTGAGGCTCTGCAGAAAAAGCTTACAACTAGTTTGTCCATGAAGAAAGGAGCAGGACGATGTCCTTTTATTTGTGCCTGAGACAATGTATAAAATACTACTGCATTCTGGTCACTGTAATGTCAGACAGAGAGCCATGATAGCACTTGAAAAGATACCGAAGAGGGCCAAAAGGCTAATCCTAGGATTAAAGAAAATAAATCCTGATGACAAGAAGGGAACAAAAAACCTTTTGACCCTCAACATTAAAAAAATATGCTGGCTAGTCCCTCCAACTATCTACATAAATAATATAATAATGAATAAGCAGCAACACCAATGTTTCTGATTTTTTTTAAAAGGCCAGCAAGATACCATTGTGTGAAAGAAAAATCACACCAAGATCCAAATTTTATAAAAATAATTTAATACTGACAACTCACTATCAATCCTTTTAAAATATATCATCATTTTGAAATCAATTAAACACTGGTGAGAAAACTTAGAGACATATATAGGGTGAATTCACTGTGACCTACAATTTTCATGTTTTCTAATTTAAAGATAAGACTATTACAATATTTATCAAATTAAAACACAAATGAACCCTTAAACGACTTAGACAAGTTAAAATATAAGTTGCAATGGTTGGGATCTATTTGCACCTCCATAGATTATTATTATTTACTGGACAATTGAATTTCCAATCCACCATCCTTACAATAGGGAACGGATGTTCTAAGAGTGTATTCAGATTTATTTGGAAAAATGACTGTGTACGCTAGAACAGAAAGAAAATATATTAGTTTACATGGAAAAATCCATGGCTTCAAATGTCCACTATACACAAATGACCAAAGTTTAAGCACCAAACAAAAGGAAGTAAAGGTTATGATTCAAGGAGGCAAACATGAACTCAGGTATCACTGAAACCTGGACAAACAAACCCCATGACTTGTCTGTGGCTTTGGGTGGGTCTGTCTTACTCAAAAACAAAGAGGAAAAGTAAAAAGAGGTTAGGAAAGGAATTGTTTATTTGTCAAGTGTACTCTTATGAGGAAATCCAGGAATCTGAAGGGTGAAATATCATGAAGAGTATTCGGGTGAAGATCAAGAAAAGTAAAAGTGATTTTGTCATTGGGGTACACTACAAACCCCCTAGAGAGAGAGAGGAAGTAGATGTACTTGGAAAACAGCTAACAAATCTGGCCCACAGGAGCCACATGGGTGTAAGGGGAGACTTCGATCATGCAGCCATCTGCAGAAGTTTTCTCTCACTCTACCAAAGCAAAGATGCTAATACTTCTTGACTTGCCTTGGTGATCACTGTATCCTCCTAAAGGGAGAGAAACCAATAAAGGAAAATTCTATTCTAGATCTGATTCTCACTAACGGGAAAGAAGTGGTTTCTCGGGGGGAAATGATGGGAGTCTGGCAGGGGGTGGGAAAGCGACCACTGTCTCTTGGCATTTGTGACAGATAACAGTAAGTCAGAGCTCTTATTCATACTCTTCTGTGCAGCCTGGATTTGGGGAAGCAGGTTTCAAAGGGCTGAGATGAAAGATGGGCAGCAGCCCATGAAGTAAAACACTTCAGAGGAAGTAAGCGTGAGTCAGATGGGAGATGCTCAAGAAGGAAATTCTGAAGATACAAAGGGAAACCATTCCAGTGAGGAAGAAAATGGTGTGGCTGCATAAGGAACTCCCTAATCAGCCAAGATTAGAAAAAGAACCGGAAGCAAGGCCAGGGAACAGAGGACACATACAGAGAAGGTGGCCTTTGTAAAAAGTGTTGGGAATGCTAAAGCTCCAAATGAGCTGAAACTGGAGAGGGAAGCTATGTATAACAAAAGTAATTTGTTTAAAAAAAAACTGTGCTTGTTTTATTTGGTTTGGGGTTGTTTTTTAAGCTCTACTGGAATGAAAAGAAAAGATCAAAGAAAGTCTGGAACTATTGCTTGGGATGAACGAAATGATTGTAACTGACAACCTAGAGAAGAGAGAAGGGCTCACCTATTCTTTGGCTTCCATTTTCTCTGCCAATGAAAATGGCCTTTAAGAAAATGACTCACAGGGGGCTGGCCCCTAAGACAGACGTGGAGACGGCAGAGCTCCTGTAGCTGCTCTCCATGAGTCTGCTCCCCTGGCTCCAGATGAGAAGCAGAGCCCCTGGCAGCCATATTGGAGAGATCATGGTGAATGGCGCAAGAGCAAAGAAGAGTCTGCCAATGATGGGCCAGTGGGTGTGGCTTCCATTCCTGGGGATATTTTAGAATGGATAAGTAAAGAAAGAGTTGGCGAATGTCTAGAAAGGGAAGTGGGGATGACCAAGAGTCAGCTAGCCTTCATCAAGGACAGGCCGTGCCAGACCAAACTCAATTCCTTTTCTAAAAGGCCTACTAGGAAACTAGGAACTAGCAGAGAAGAAAAATGCTTTCAAAACAGTTTACCCAGCTATTAGCCAAGCTTCTGAAAAGGTACCTCATACTAGTCTTGAGAAAAGACAAGGAGAGACTGATTAGAGGATAATGGAGCGAGATGGATGGAGGAGTGACTGATGGCCAGTCTGAGGATAGCTGTCAATTGTTCATTCAGTGTGAACTGTCAAGAAACACTAATTAAGTACCCACTATGTGCCAGGCACTACGTTAAGCACTTGAGATTCAAAGAAAAGTCAAAAAGAGTTCCTGCTGTCATGTAGAAGACAACTGTGAAACCAAACAGGGCGTGTATAGGAACAACAGGCGATAACCACCCAAGGAGGATCGGGAAAAGCTGTCTATACAAGGAAGGGGGGAGTTTACTGGGGATCAAAGGAAACCGGGGAGCCAATGCTGAAAGCACTGGAAGCTGAGCAAAATGAAGACACCCAGAAAGGGAGGAAGGGGCCGGGTTGGAAGGGTTTTGTACACCAAAGAGTTGATTTTGTATTTGATCCTGAAGGGAAGAGAGAACCACAGAAGTTTATGGAAGCGAGAAGGGCCATGGTCAGACTTGCACCTTAGGAAGCTCAATCTGATAACTTCACTGGAGGATGGGCTGGAGTGGGGAGAAACTGAGGCAGGCAGACCCCCCTCAGCAGCTATCGCAATGGTCTAGGCCAGAGTAGGGTAGAGGCAGAGTCGGAGGAGCAAAGGGGGCGTATCTGAGAGATGGGTATTGCAGAATTTGCAGATGATAAAATCGGGAGGGACAGCTCACTGGATGCCAATGACAAGATCCAAAAGCATCTTCCCAGGCTACAGTATTGGACTAAACCTCAAGACATGAAATTCAATAGGGATGAAGGTACATTTAGATGTATCCTCGGATATCATAAATCTTACCCATAGGCACAGTGAGAAAGCAGTGGGTGGGGGGCATCAAGTGGACTGTGAACTCGAGAAGTCAGTAGTGTGACGTGGCCATCACAAAAGTGAATACGACCTGGGGCCGCATCAACAGTCCTAACTTCTAGAATGCAAAGAAGGTGGCGGTCCCACTGACTCGATTCCCATCAGACGCGTACAGCGCCACGCACCAGAGTTTGAGGGCACCGATGACCAGCTGGAGAGGGATGGCGGCCAGGCTGCAGAAGGGTCTAGAATTACCATCTGATGAGGGAAGTAGGCGTGTTTGGTACAGAGAGCTGAAGAGTCAGGGAAGGATGAGAGGGATCCTCAAGTCGCTGAAGAACTGTCATGGGAGAGGGCAATGAGACTTCCATGATCTAAGGACAGGACAGAGAGATGTGAGATACATGGTGATTGTGGGCTGGTGTGGATGCGTCTGTGAAGGCAAGGAATGTGTAATGAGATGGGAAAGGAAGGCTGGAGCCAAACAGCGGAGTCTATTTGATCCTGGAGGCAAGAGGGAGCCAACAGAGTTTAGTGAGCAGGGGAGTGACCCAATTAGACCAGGTGTGTTGATGATGGATTTGTAGAAGGGGAAGATTTACTTCCTTTGCAATTCAAACCCGCTTTTCATTAGAATCACATATTTCTGAGCCCTTTGCAGTCTGGCTTCCAACCTTATCACCCAAGTGAAACTGACCTCTCCAAGGTCATCAGGATCTCTTAGATGTCAAAGGTGAGGACCACCTCAGTCCTCCTTCTTTCGGAAATGTCTGTAGTGTCTGACATTGTTGATGACTCTTTCCTCCTGGACTCTCAGCCTACCTTTGTTTTTGCTCTAGACAGAGAGGGGCAGGGGCCTTTCGAGGAGAGAGGGGAAGAACAACGAGAAGGCAAGTGGTCCAGTGTGGAGAGGGCCGATGTGGAGCACGCCCAGAAGGGGGCCATCAGTACTGGGCAGAGGACTGCAGATGGAGCTGTACAAGCACTGACTGAAGAAGCTGAAGAAGAGACAATCAAAGGCACCTACAGGCTGTCTTCAATTACTTGTCCCCCCGTCCCATCGTAGTCCCCCGTCCCCCCCCCCCACCCCCGGCCTCAGGGAGAGCCCTGGGAACACAAGGGCTGAACATTCGACCTCTCTTGAGACAGAACGGGCAGTCTCATTTCCTGTCATTGGAAGGCTTGAATCTGAGACTGAATGTGAGACCTGGGAAGATGCTAGAGTGGGGATTCCTACTCGAGTTGTCTTCCATCCAGTGGAGAGTGGATCAGATGACCCATGAACTTCCCGTCTGTTCTGAGAGGCTCTAATTCTGTAAGCTTTCTTTTGTAGGAAAGATAGACTGAAGAGCGAAGAGACTGGGAGGACAAGGAGAACTCGATAGATGGTCATTATAAAGATCCAGAAAAGAGGTGACGAGGACCTGAGTCTTGAATACTGTAAACACGGCAACAGTCACAACCCACTTCCATAAATGGTATTACCAGGGATGATGTCATGGTTTTTCTTGGAACTCTACCACAAAGAAGAGAAAGTTATCAGGAACATAATGAGCCCCGCCCCAGGATAAGAGGGGGTGTGGTGTGTGTGTGTGGTGTGTGTGTGTGTGTGTGTGTGTGTGTGTGTGTGTGTAAAGGCTGCACAATTTTTTTTCACAACTCCTGCCATCTCAATACCTACCAGCTTTCAGTTACAGCAGGTTAGTAGAGGCTGGCAGCCAGGCCTGATGGGTCTGCTTGGAGGCATGTGTGCTGATTGCATATTTAGAGTACCATCAGCTGAACGAGCATTCTTGACTTTCTGAAAATTGTGTCATCCTGAGCACCCTCCACGTGATCTGCATTCTGAATGGAGCCCCCACATCAAGGAGATCACAGACCATGGAAGAGTCCAAGCATTTAGGGGCTAATGAGTTCAAAATCTCTGTATGAAAACCCCTAGGCTAAGCCCATCCCACCCCAGCGGGCATTTGGCTAAATGCTCTTCAACTCAGACTCGGTCTGGCTTGTTCCTAGCCAACCTCTGTAAGCAGATGAGGCGATAAAGATGGTAACAGTTCCCAAATTCATTGCTGTGGAGAATTCTGACCAATTTCATTGCCAAAGCACAGCAAAGAAAGCATTACCCCGAGTGACTACAGCAGCTGAGTGGGAAGAGACCTGGATTCAAAGAGACTGAGCCCAAACGTCAGCCCTGCCACTTGCTCGGTGGGAGAACTTAGGGGACAACTCCCACCCTTTCTAGGCCTTGGTTTTCTCATCTGTAAAACAGGTGGGGAATATCAGATGTGCTTCAAAATTCTTTCTGAATCTACTATCTGTAGTATGATAAAACTGCAAAGAAATTCAAAGTCAACTTTATCGAGTCACTTTTCTATGAGGTTGGGATTTCAGTAATGGTACAAGCAGGAATCTTCATTTGATGCTATTTTATAAGCTCAAGAAGGACAGAGAAGAAAATTAAGAGTCCCTAAATATCAAAGACAATGGTGATTTATTTTTGCATGTGTCAGGATTCCTTTAAGATCTCTTCCATGATAATGGAACAAGTTTTTCTCTTCACCATTAACACCTGTAGTATGCTAAAAAAAAATTTACAACAAAATTTCATTTTTTATGGGACCTACTTATATAAGTGAAATTTAGAAACTTCACCCAACCAGATAAGCAGTCAATCAAGTCTCTGAACACCTGCCATGAAAGTAACCTAGAGGAAAAAAAAAAAACCAGGCAACACTAATGGCCCTGGGCAGCTCCCGCCCCTCCCCGCCCGGTATTTTTTCCTTTTCAACATTCCACAGACATCCTGATCAGAGTGTCCTTACACTACTGCTGTACCTGAAGAAGATCTCCTCTAGGATCTTAAAAACCTAAGCAGGATGATAATAATCCCATTATAGTTCTAGGTCTGACAGGTTCTCATTTCTGGGATTTGCATTACTAGCATCCTGAAAAGAACAAGGACAGGTGGTCTTAGGACACAAAAACAGGGTAAGTGTGCTTACACAGCACAACAGGCATTTAAAATCACTTTCTGTGGACCTGCCTGGGTATCTCAGGTTAACCTCATGTACACGTGACCCTCTGCCAGATCTCTAAGTTCAGAGGGACCCGGAGGCTGTCTAGTCCAACCCAAACCTTACCAAGCACCCTCTTTACGTCATCCAAGCGTCCATCCCATCTTTGCTGAAAGACTCCAGGAAAAGTAGCTCATTCTACTCTGGAAGAGCTGGGATTGTTACATCAAACCTAGATCTTCCCCTCAGTTCTCTCCTCCCCATTCGTCCTGGTTCTGCCCTCTGGGACCAAGGACACGTCTGCTACCTCAGCCACAGCAGTCCTTCCTCCAGTCCTGATTGTCACATACTCTTTACCATCTGGGCCTGGCTTCCCTTCCTCTGAACACTCTGAGCACATCGTTCCTAAATGGTGGCGCCCAGACCTGAACTCACTATTCCAGATGGGTTTGATTCAAGCAGAGCAGAGAGAAGGACCGTCGGTACCTCAATGGTCCTAGCTATTATGCTTCTCTTAATACTGCTTAAGATGGCATTAGGTTTCCTGACCTCCAGATCACATTTCTGATTCATTTTGAACTCAAAGTCTACTAAAAGGACCATTTCCTTCTAAGATGAACTCCTATCTAGTCACACCTCCCCATTTTATATTTGTAAAGCTGATTTTTCACCCAAAGGTAAGACTTTACATTTTTCCTATTAAATTTCACCTTGTTAGATTTGGACAAACATTTTGGCCAGTCCATATCTTTCTGAACTTTCATTCTGCCATTCAATGTGTTAGCTATCCCTCACAACTTAGTGCCATCTGCCAATGGGCCATGCATGTCACCTAAGCCTTTATCCATGTCACAGACACAGGTCAAACAGAAATCCTGAAGGCCCTCTCCCTCTCTGGAGACCACTTCCAAATCTACCTAAGAGTACCACTGACTAGCCCCCAGGCCTCCATCTTTGCCACAGGAAGAACTTCAAGGATTTAGTCAAATGTTTTGCTAAAGGCTAGATAACTGTATTTATAGCACTCCTTTGCTCTACCAGTCTAGCAAGACTGTCGAGAAAAGCAATGAGGTCGGTCTGGCTCCTAGATGTGTGCTTGGTGAAGCCCAGGCCAAAGGCCTGAGATCTGCTCCAGGGTAGGCACTTTTTCCACTAACACAAGCTGCACAGGTTCCATAACCAAGTGCACCATCTTCAAGAGCTGCTGCAGTTTGATTCCTGAGAAAGAAGCGATGGGCTCAAGGTGAGATGGAGCAGGAACTGGTTCTGCTTGATAATAACTACCCATTCCAAGTGGTTCTTTTCCCTTCTTTTTAGGAGGGGGAGAGGGGTGTGAGTGCCACACCCACTTAGTTTAGAAGATCCATGAGGGCAGGGCTCAAATCTTACCAAAGAGGTGAAGAATGAAGGTGTCCCAAAAGTCTTAGTGCCATTCTAAGCCTTAAACACTTAAAACCACACTAACTTTCTAAACACCCTGAGCAGCCCTAAGCAACTATCACGGTGTGTCAGACACTGAACAACCACCTGTTCACCTGACTGAATCCTACCAGCACAACCCTACATGCTGACCTTTTAAAAGCAGAATCATACTGCCTCCAACCCCTCCTCACCACAGCACTGCTGTTCACAAGCACAATGGCATGCTAGCTCCCCCCGGGGTGAGCCTCCTCCCAGCACACTGCATCACTCTCGTTGTGCACCCAGGCCTGCCTTTCTCAGCTGGCCCTTCCTGCTCCATCCTCCACACACTCTGTCAGCTGCCAAGGGCACCCTGCTCTCTGGCCAGGCAGGGCCCAGGACCTTGTGAAGCAGGCAGACCGCACCTTCCTAAATGTTCCCATTTTATGAATATGTGCTCTCTTCCCAGTCAGGAGACTGACGACTCTGACAGGTATCCATCTTCCTGCACCATTGGCTCCTTCTACTTAATGTGTACTCAGGACAAACTGACTCATGACGATACGTTCCTCTTCAGGTACCATCTGAGACACACACAAGTCACTCCACACAGACGTAGATGGTAGTGGCGGCGGCATGGATTGAGCGCCCAGCCTGAAGTCAGGAAGACCTGGGTTTAGTCTGTCAAGAGACATTTATTAAGCACCTCTTGTGTGCCAGGCACTGTGTAAAGCACTGAGGGATACAAAAAGAGGCAAAAGACAGCCCTTGCTCTCAATCTACAGGGAGACATTTACAGCAATGTGAAGTTATCCTGGGTGAGGGGACAGGAGTTAATACATGTTGTCAGTGTCTTAAACCGAAACAATAATGGGAGAGACAAGCAAACAAATACACACAAACAAGCTACATACAGGATAAACAGGAAATAAATGAGAGAAGGAAAGGCTTCCCAAAGGAGAGACTTAAGCCAGAGAAGCTAATAGGGAGAAATGAGGGAGACAAAGCCTTTCAGGACCAAGAAAATGCCTGGAGCCAAGCCAGGGAGGGTCTTGTTTGTGGAACAAGTAGGCCAATGTCACCAGATCAGGGAACGAGGGGTAAGAAGACTGGAAAGGTGGGAGGGGGCCAGGTTGTGAAGGGCTTCCGCCACCAAGCAAAGGATTTTGTATTTGATCCTAGAGGCCACAAGGAGCCAGTGCTGTTGAGGGGAGGCATGTTTCTGTGTGTGTGTGACATGGTTAGACGAATGCTTTAGGAAAATCATTTCAGTGGCTGAATGGAGGCCAGATCAGAGCCAGGCAGAGCCAAGCCACAGGCCACTGCAATAGCCCAGGTGTTGGGGGATAGAGGCCTGCACCAGCATGAGGCAGTGTCAGGGGAGAGAAGAGGGCATATTCAAGACATCTGTAAATGTAGAATCAATAGGCCTGGCCATGGATTGGATATAGGAAATGAGAGACAGTGATGAATCCAGGGTGACTCCTAGCTGTGAGCCTGAGGGGCTGGAAGGATGACATTGCCCTCCACAGTAACAGGGAAGGTGAGAGGAGATGAAAAGAGAGTTTAGGGAACAAATAATTCTGTTTTGGACATAGTGAGTTCAAGAAGTCTACTGGACATCCTTAAAGACAGTTGGAAATGTTAAATTGAGGTCAACAGAAAGGCTGAGAGTCATTATCATAGAAATGGTTCAAATGCAGCCTCAGATACTAACTAGCTGTGTGACCCTGTCACTTAACCTGTTTGCCTCAATTTCCTACATCTCTGAAATGAGTATAATAATAGCATATTCCTCCCAGGGTTGCTGTGAGCGTCAAAAGTGAAAATATTTGTAAAAAGTGACTAGTACAGGGGCAGCTAGGTAGTGCGGTGAGTAGAGCACTGGCCCTGGAGTCAGGAGGATCTGAGTTCAAATCCAGCCTCAGACACTTGACACATTACTAGCTGTGCGACCTTGGGCAAGTCACTTAACCCCAATTGCCTTGCCGGAAAAAAAAAAACAAAAACAAACAAAAAAGGTGCCTAGCACAGTACCTGGCGCATAGTAGGTGCTATAGAAATGCTTATTCCCTTCCTCCCCTTCCCCAAACCTAGAAGATCTCTACCACATTGACCTCAACCATATCAGGTAGCTAATTTTAATATCTTATAGTGCTTGGCTTTATAAAAGTTCTTCTAAATCACTCAAAGTGTAAAATCACCTACCTCTGAAAACAGATTCATGAAAAGAATTAGGCAATTGCCTCATTACGGCCAAAAAACCCATGAAAACAGTTTGACCTTCATGAGGTATTTACTGAGAACCTAATCTATGAAACATCCTATGCTAGGTCACGCAAGGGATTCAGAGATGAATAAGACCCATTTTCTGTTCTCAAAGAACAAAGAACCTACTAGGAGAATTAAGCAACATACCCTCAAAATGGCAATACATGGCAGCAAAGTTGAGTGCTAAAAGGAAAGGTATAGAAAAGAACCATGGAGGTTCATAAGGATTATTTCTGCCTAGTAACAAGGGGAGAATAAGGAAGGTTTTGGGAAGAGATAGTATTAGAGCTAACCCTTGAAAGTCCACTTAAATGCAGACCAGGAGAGGTAGATGGAAAGGGGGGTGCTTTTAGGGGAGAGAACTACAACACACAAAAAAGCATGAGAAAGCAGGACAATTTGGGGATCTTTAGCAGTTCAGTCTGGTTAGAATGTGGGAGAACAGCAGGAGAGAAAAATGAAAGCTGGGGGCCAAGTATGAAGGAGAAGGCCTTATACGCCAGGCTAAGGCAATGGGGAACTAATCAAGACGTCTCAGCAGAGGAACACCAAGAACAAGGCTGTGCTTTAATGGGAGACGGGACAAAGTGAGGAGAGAATGGCTGTGACCCCTATGTTCCAGCTCAAAGTGCTTCTCGTCCTTTTTGAGTAAAAATAGATTACGGTCATCTGCCTCTGAGGAGAGAACATTCTTGTACACAAACCTAGTCTATCTTCTGGCTCTGTGACCCACCCTCCACCAGCTACTCCAGCATGCATGACGAGAACATGGTTCTTCACTCAGTCTGTAAGGAGGCCTGCATTTTCCTGAAGGCCTGCAAGCTGAGTAGGTGGCAAAGGGCCAGCAGCAGCAGCACCCCCCACAAATCCTTTGCCATCATGCTGGCTGCCTCAGCTCAAGGTGTCCACAAAGGGATTATTTAGCCTGTGTAGGAAAAGTCCCGTTCTACTCAATGCCTTTAGTCTGGGAAGCCCGAGAAGAGCCTTTTGATCCCTGGAAATGGGAAGCCAAGTTACTGTGAAACCGGGGATTGAGGGGAAGTATACAGCAAGGGTACCAAGACTGGGTTCGAGGAAGGCCCTGGACGAGGAGTCCATGGCAAAGAGAAGGCGGGGAGGACAGAAAGTAGCCAACAGAAACAGAAAACCACTAGCCACCCATACCTGAGGTTATAGGAGAGAAACTTTGAAAGTCCCATTTTTCTGTTGTGGCCCAAGAACTAAAAGGGGGTGGGAGGTGGCAAAGTTAATTATTTCTCATAATCAGTAATTAAGATTAGATAACAAAAAGCCTTTGGCAAAGAACTATTCTAATGATAGAGGAGCAGCATCTCGGGAAATAAAATAGTGCATTAGCATAACGGTATATGCAAAGTACATAGAGCCACTGCCACAGTTAACTTGGCATTGAATGATTAAATAGGAATTCATAATTAGAAAAATCCACAGTGTAATTTATTGGCCCTTCCTGACTGCTCTGGTTCATTAGGAGCTGATTACCCAACAGTGACCTCTAGTGGCCCAAGGCTTTCTACTGCCATACTGTTTCTCTTAAAGAGACAGCTCAAATGGACTATTTTAACCTAAACAGCAATTAATTTGAAGAGTGAATGTTTTTTCAAATATGTTATCCTGTTCAGTTCAACTTTCTATTCTTCCCAAAAAATATATTATCTACACCAAATATAGTGTCGGAAAACGTTCACCTTACAGCAAAAAATTATTAATTTATTCAATAACATTTACTGTATGTTATGCTAGAAGTTTACTTTTTACTGTTGGAAAATTGACATTATACGCACTGTCCAGTTAGGAAAAAATAACACTAGTTTTAAGATTATATTTCTGTTAATATGTGTTGACTGATCATTAACACATGGGAGAATACTAAAAACATGCTTTAAAATATATAGATCCTAGTAAATCCCAGTTAACATTTACAGAAGTGGATGTAAAAGGTCAATTGATGGACCACAGTAAAAATGTAACTCATTAATTACATTTTTATTTCAGAAAAGCTCTACATGCACATCTACCACAAGAATAAAACTGCTATTCACATTGCAAGCCAGGGCCTCCCATGGTCAATCTTTGCCTTAAAAGTAATTCATTTCTCTTTTAAAAGTCATCTATGTCCCTGTAAAAGTAACATAAGAAAAAAATTAAAACCCAAATTACAAGGACATTGCTTTCATTTCTTGCATTTCAGGTAAACTGGTTGTTAAAATGTCTATTCATCAGAGTTTAAACAGAAGGCTGATCATTTCAAGAGAAGAATTTTGGTTTTTATAGAAAACAGATTTTCCTTTCTCCCTCCCCCCCAAACCAAGGCTGGTTCTCTGAAGCAGGGCCACATCTCTAGCATCTCTGAATCATATAGTGAAGCCTCCAATAAATCTAAGGTAGGAACAAAAAGAGAAGCCTATACAGCTCCTTCATTTCCCACTTCTGTAGAGAGAACATGGATGTGAGATTCCAGTTGTTTTCAGTGATGATTTAATACAGTGGCTGGATAATGAGTCGGACCTTCTGCAGCAACTGAATCACCATTTAATGCTATTATCAACAGTTCATGACCCACCAGCGCGAAATGTCAACCTGATTAATCTAAGAGGTGCTGACCTCAAAAAAAAGTCCCTTACCCCTCTGGTAGAAGAGTTATTAACACCTATTGTTCTTCAATATATAAACACGTAACAAAGTGGAGCTCTAAGGAGAACAAGGGAATCTTTTCAGAGAAAAATGGTAGAATTAGGTAAAATCTGAGTCAACCAGGCCAGGGGAAAAGTCACAGAATGACATTTAATGCTAATCAAACAAGACTAACTCCCCCCCTCAAAAACCAGAAAGCTTTATTTACATGCTCTGCATCATTAAAAATTCCTCTTTAAAAATGTTTATAGCTCTTGAAATACACTCAGATGGCTTTGGTAATATTCATCTTCAACCTGCTACCTCTTAGGCACAAGTATCTAAAAACACAAGGATAGCTCTGGCAGTGCCATGCAAACACCAATGTCTGCATCTGCCCATCCCCTCTGCAGACCAAGGGGGAAAAGACACTGGTGAAGAGCAGGGTTTTTTCCCTCAATGCCAATGAAGCATTTTTCAGAATATGCTAGTTTTGAAAAGATAAAAACCACTGAAAGCCTGTACATCTTAGAACAGATCACTGAACAACAGTTGCAAAACTCCTGTGAGGTCATGGAAAAGCACACATCTCACAAGCAAGTTTCAGAGGGGCTCATTAGGGTTTAAATTAGACAGCTGATATCTGGATAGGAACAGAATAAATATTTTTTTTTGTCACAGTAAGTCTATTGTTAAAATTGCTATTTTTGAGCTATATAAACCTGGACACTTAAAAAAAATAAGCTTTGACTAGAACAGCTAGAATATAGGAATTTAACATTCAGTTACTCTAAAGGAAATTGAGAATGGAATCTTGAAAGTAAACATTCTGGTAATAAGAAATACAAGTCAAATTAATCTATACTCGATTACTCACTTTTTAAAAACCACTACTTTATACATGTTCTATATAGCTCTTTAAATGATATTTTTAAAATAATAATTATCTAACAATATCTGTGAAAGAACTGATTTTATACCTATTAATTATAATTAATATAATAATATATACTAATGATATATGTTAATTTTCTCAAAACAAATCTGTTACTATGTGAATTAAGGTCATAAGTAATTTTTAAAACTTTGATCATCTGACATTTAATACTTTGATGTCAACTGATACCAATTATATTACTTTTTTTTAAACACAGTATCTTCTGGAATAATAAGGTTTTTTTTAAAATCTCAACTGTTCTAGAAAATCATTGGATAGGATGCTACATCTGATTTTCACATTCAGGATTCCTTCGCTGTGGCAGGGCTCAGAAATGATCCAGAAGGCAGCACATGAACCACGCTTCACATCAGTAATTATTCACACCAGCCAAAGAACACTGATGCTTCATTTGCCCACCCTGACTAAGCATGAGCAGTCAGCATCCACTCGCCAGGGGCCTCAGTACAGCAGATGCCAGGTCAAATCTCTTATCCATTTACAAATTTTAAATCTTATTCCTATTCCAGTCTATTTCTTCTGAAACAGCTTCTTTCCATTTTCACAGATTAGGTATCTTAGGGGGAAATAAATAAGGCATAGTCTCCATCCTATCTTGGGGTTAAAAACCTTAACACTATTTTGAATTGCAGAAAACTAAAAGGAATCAGTTCCAGACTGATTTTATTTCTCCTATCTGCCCACAATTAAGAATCCTAATTTTCCATTATTTAATTTCTCTCAAAAAATAAAGGGGGGGGGGAGAGAGATAGAGAGATAGAGAGAGAGAGAGAGAGAGAGAGAGAGAGAGAGAGAGAGAGAGAGAAAGAGAGAGACAGAGAGAGACAGAGAGAGAGAGAGACAGAGACAGAGAGAGAATGAATATGAACGTATCTTCTCTAAACTGCAAAAGGACAAGAACAGGTTTGCTCTGTGTGTGTGTCTAAGTAGGGGTGGGATGGGGGAGCTTAAAAAGCACGCTGGCACGTTAGCTTTTGCCGTTAGAACAGAACACAATAATTAAGCAATATTAAGTATCCAATTCCTACCTGATTCTGCGGTGCCTTTTCTTGGGCACCTCTCATAACTTGAAACTGTAAACACAGGTCAATCCTAACTATGCTAAGGCATTCATTGGGGGGATTTCGGGTGGGGGGAGAGGAAAGAGAGGAGGACTTCTACAAGGCGCTGATCTGGACACATTGTTGTGTTGTTTTTTCTTACTGGGCAGGAGTGGGGGAGAAAAATAAGTCAGACAACATTGACCCAAGAATCCATCTGTAGGAACACTTTGCTTTATGCTACATAGTGCTATTCTGACACACTGCAGGGCGATCAGATTTCCTCCAATCCATTGACTCAAATTACAATTTCAAAGATCAGTTAATTTTTGAGCTGTTGAAGGGGCAACATAGTACAGTAGAATGAGCACTGGCCTTAGAGTCAGGAGGGCCCTGAGTTCAAATTCTGAATCTGACACACAATTTTGTGATGATGAACGAGTCATTTAACCCCACTGAGTCTCAGTCTGTAGTGCCCACTTCACAACTCACTGTGCACTGATTAAGCACCAATTATATGGCTGGCCCCAGGACACCAAAATAAGAGTCCCTGCCCCGACCCAGCTCCCATTCTAGAGGACTGGATAAACGTTGCATCCAGGCAAAGTCCCTAAATTTAGGTAGCTGGGCAAAGAGCAGCAGCATAGGCCCAGGACCCCTCTCTATATAGCCGGCATAAAGCCTTGAGAGGTTGTGCCCTGGGGGCTGCATGGAGGTCCAAGAGAAGGGATCTAGCTGTAAGGTGACCTGGTCCAGCTCTGGCCGAGATCCCCAGAGCGCAGAGCCTCGGGTCACACAGAAGGACAAAGGGAAGATTCCACTTGGGGCCTATGAGGCTGAAAAGACTGTTTCCCACCACCCTACACTGCCTCTCACAAGCACATTTGCCCCGACAGGCCACACGGGTTTAAAAAACCCTCAGAACGGCTGTGGGCCTCAAGTGAGATAATATGTAATATGCTACCATTATCATCATTATCATCATCGTCATCTCCAGCCTTCCCAGTAGAGGAGCAGGTAAAGAACGCAGCTTCCTGAAAAGGGCCTTTCCCAGAGGGTCCCTGTCAACACTGATGGCACACCAAGCGATTGGTCAGAATTGTAAGGACACAAATGGCTCACTAAGTAGTCCCAGCAAGCTAAGCCTTCACCCTGGAGGGCCTTGGATACGAAGCCCCTGCAAGGAGGGGCCCACGGAGGTGATGGGACTTTCACAAGGTCATACCTCAAGGCCGTGACTGAGCGGGGCCTGAAGGTCAGTGGCACTAATCTAGCCGAGGCACATTCCTGCCTCTCGATTCTGCTTCCTGTAATTGTGTCACTTGAGGCCACAAAGGTTAAGGGGTGGCCTAAGGTCACAAGGCAAAGTATTGGCAGAGCAGAGACTCAACACTGACTCCTGAATCCCAGCCCAGAGCATGGGCTCATGTCTATAATAAGCTTCCTTTTAGGATGGGTAAGTGGCTGGGAACTTTTGTACATGGTGAACATTTTTAATTGAATTTATTTTTCAATATAGTAGCAGAGGTAGCAATTAAAGGGAACCAAGTGGTGAATCTTATTGTAAAATAAATACCCGTTTAATAAGTGCAGTTTCTCTATTTGTAATGGGTTTATCTAAAGCAGCATATACAAAAGCATAAAAGCACAAAATGTCCTGCATTTTCTCCACCTGAAATCCCATCTACTCTTCCAGACTTTGATCTCCTTCAAGTAGCAGTTTTTGATCTTCCCAGATACAAGTGACCCTCCCTTCATCTGGACTCCTGTAACTCTGAGTATTTTACCACTGACTCTATATTATACATGTGTCATGGCTTATTTGTACTAGACGATGCACTTTTAGAAAAGAAACAATAGTTATTTTTCTACCCTTCGCACCCCATCCTTCTGCACTGCACATAAAAAACCAACCACCCTACATAAATGTATTCTGTACTGGGACACTGATACTCTCCACTCATAAAAACTCTCTGGATTTTCCTGGTCCTTCCTGCCTTCCTGTGCCTTCATGGACATATGCTTATGGAAAAGAAAAGGAAAGGAAGTATAAAAGAGGAGATAAATAAGGAGTATACCCTACAACTTATTAGAACAGCATTCCTTAAACCATGTTTCACCAATCATAAGCTCACAGACTTCTTTACAGTCTAATACCAAGCACTGACTGGACCAAACAACACGGGGCACAATCAGTTGATAATCTTTAGTCTGTCTCAGCAGAATGTGTATAAAAATGACTGGTATCCATTCACATGCTTAGAGCAGTAGGGTTTTTTAACTTTTAATTTTTGTATTGTTGATAATAAGGCAATATTTTAAAGACACAAGAGCATAAATTCTGACAATGAAATAAATACTTGAAAACTCGTTTAAGCACCAAATCCCAAACTCCAAAGAAATGCAAATATGATGATAGCTATTTCCAATTTGGATTTTCATACAGCAATCCTGAGCCTCCTTCCAGTATGCCTTGGTCAGCCAACATCTGATTAACTTGCAGCCAACACCAGATTAGAATATAAACTTATCTCTAAAGTCTCATGAAGAAGAATGATGGATGATTATGACAATATAATGTCATAAGGCAGAGAGAAGCAGTGGAGGCTTAAGAAAGTTTGGCAAAAAACTAAGCCAAGTCATCCCAAAGGCACTCAAGGTTGAAAACAGAAGGGGGACTGCTAAGAGGAGAAAAACAGAAAAGATTTGAAGAAATTATCGTAACAAACTCTTTCTCTCTCAGGGATAATGGAATAATCCATCACACTTGGAGCCTAACACCACAGACCCTGAGGTACTTAGAGAGAAAGAAGAAAGGAAACCAAGATGGGAAAAGCAGCCAGAATGGACCAAGCAGAGGAGATTTGTGCAGAAAGTGAATAACTGTGAGGGCGCTCAGGGACCTATTTGGAAGGTAGGTGAGAAGAGGATACCAAAGTCAGGGAAAGAGTCTCAGATATAATGAACGTAAAAAATAAGATGCTGAAAAAAAACATCAACAACTGGTAACCTGGTAACCTATGTGCCTCTTCTTCCTTCTATGTGATACACCAACTACAATATCCTCCATGGCAGCATTAGTAGCAGGCTTTCACAAATGTTATTCCACAAAGGTGCCTGTCTTTACCATCTCACATCTGACTAAAAGAGGAGAGAACATAAGCTCCTATTTTGTTTAATTTCCGCTGATTATGAAAAAGTACTTGTTCAGTAGAACAAAATGGTGCATTAAGAGCTCTTCTGATGATACATCAAGATGATTCGGTCTTCACTGGAAGATGTGACAACTGAAATAACCCTGCTAAATGACCCGCTCCTCTGATAACCATCAAACGTGGCATTAAAAAAAAAAAAGAATGTACGTTCACCAACGTATTTGCCAATATGACAGAGGAGATCTAGTGTAGAGTCCTGGTCAAGGGGGGATTCCCTGCACATCATGAGGGAAGATACTCCTGTCTGTGGGTAACATTGTGCTGACTATGTCAAAACCCGCTGCTGAGTCTCCTGGAAGAAATCTATAACTCAAAGAAGTGTGGCTGGTCCACCCACAAGGGAAGATCAAATAAAGATTGTTCAATATCATGTGTCTGTGGGCATCTTGGATGGACAATGCAGACGGACAATGAGCTGGGCCCAGAATTAAAAGGGAGTGGAGGGCGAGTGGGATGGTTTTGGGGAAACTGCAAAGCCTTTACTGGCCTCCAGTTTACTCTAACAGCAAAGGCCCATCTTTACAAAACAAATATTTTACAATATTGCTGAACATCACCAATGCCTCTGATAAACTAAAGATAAGCATCATATAAAAGGCCATGAAAAGATGGATGGTGGGTGTGAGCTGGCTGAAACTACAACCAATGAAGACCCTTAAGAGCAGATGTAAAGCATATCATCAAGGAACTTTATGACAGAGAAGATGGTCTGGTCATGTGGGGACAGTAAGGGATGACAAGTTGGTGATCACCAAAGGGTCCCCTTGGAACAGTTGCCACTTTAAGGGAAAATGAAGAAGGCCTCCAGCATGTGGAATGGGCCTCCTTTTGGGTGGCAAACTTTTGAAAGGATGTGAATAAGACTCACACAAGATGCTGGAAGAAACCCTTAAATCAGGCAGATCACAGACCCATTGGAGTACTGGGAGATGTTGCTATCACAACAAAAAAGCTTGGCTGGATGGCCCACCAAAGGGGTTTTCCAACTCCCATGGGGGAGATCCAGCAGAGATTCACAGTCAAGGAAGGCCCCCTTCCAGGATGATGAGATCCTGACCTTGTTTGCAGAGGACATGGTACTGATTATATTAAGTTCGAGAACATGGCAGAGTCTCCTAAATGAGATCCATAATTACTCTAAAGAGTTTGGCCTAACTATATACAAAGGAAACACCAAAAAGATTAAGAATGCATATTGTCCAGGTTATTTTATGCAAATGGAAAATCTATGTGAATTATGCATATAATACATGCATATAATCTATGTCATGTATATGTGTACATACATATATTAGACAAACATTCTAAATGGACAATCATTTAAACAGAAGGAAAATAGACTATCTTTGTAAAGTTATTTTTAAAAACCCTAAGATTCTCCTTGAAACAAATGCTCATTTTTTAAAAACATCAGTATTTTTATGATGTGTCTGAATGGCTAAGAGTAATAGAAAGCTAAGGTTTCTGGAGAAATGAAACTGGGAGCAAAGAGAAACAAAGGGGTACAGAGTGGGCCTGGGTTGACTGCACGCTATCACAAATGAGGAATTACAGAAGTGGAATTTTAAATAGCATCAAGGAAATACATGAGTAGGAAAAGAAGCTGGCATGGTTACATGGTAAGAGATGGGATGGCCAATGGGCAGCCCCCACACACTACTCAGGAAAGCAGTGAAAGCCCTAGCACTTTCAAGAGAACTCCTGTGGCCAACTTAATAGCAAGACACGGATGAGGGTCCTGCAGGATGGGTAGGCATGGATGGGTGGCAAGCTGCATTGTTAAAGGGAGTGTTCATGTTGATGATCCATTTGATCCATTTGAATTTTGGAGAGAACCCAATGAACAGCATGTTTTCACATGATCACAATTACAGAATTGGAAGGGACTTTGGATGCCATCCAGTTCTAGCCTCTTCTTTTACAGATGAGGAAATCGAGGTACAGAGGGGACAAGGGATATGCTTGAGACCATACAGGTCCTGTAAGCAGCAAGGCCAGGATCTGAACTCAGATCTTCTGACTCCAAACTCATCATTCTTTGCAGCACACCACTAAAATTGTTAAATTTTCTAGTTCTCTGATTCTACCACTATTACAAAATCATTTACAAACGATGATGTCAAGGAAGAGTCAAGGAACCTGGATTCAAAATCTCCCCTACTCACTCAGACACAGCTATTTGTGGAATGAGTAAATCACTTAGTCTTAGTTAAGGTCTTCCTCAGGAAAACTGATGAGCAAACTTGCATTAACTATTTCACAGAGTTGTGAGGAAAAGCTCTTTGCAAACCCAAGGTGCTGAATGTATGTGAGGCAGTACAATCATTGCCCCCTTTTTCTCATCCCATGTTTGCTAGAGCTCAGCCAGAAGTGGTCCTGAGACAGCTGCCATCACATTATTCCTTTATATTTAATGGCCTCCAAACTATTGCCCAGCCATTTCCTGTAATGAAAGAAAAGTATCAGGATTTTAACAATGGGAATGACAATGTACCTCACCATATTCTCAGCTGATTTTGATTGTTTTCTGCCTTTTATTTTGAAAGCTTTTGGTTCCACATAGCTTTGGAAACATCCGTTAAAAAACATTCTTAAATTCTGACAGAATAATGTTATCTGAGCGACTGTGGACAACAATTCTATCTGTGATAATGGTTCACTTCCAGTACAGTTTATTGGATGAATTCTCAAGCTCTTTTGAGGTTTTTATTTGTAGAATGGGGATTTGTTGTCTGTTAAGTTTATGAAGGCTGGAGAACTTCTGATGGCCAATTCTAACTTCTAGGTCATGTCTTTTTAGGTATTTGATTCATGCTTAAATTTTGCAACCTGCACTGATGTCATACAGTTTCCACTGTTTTCTTGTATAATTTGCATTAATCAGTTAAGTCTCGGATTCTTAGGATAATCCCTCTGTAATTTCTGGGAGGAATAACCTAGTCCTGAATTGCCATTATACATCCTCCTACTATTAATGATAGTATTGCAAGCCTCCCAAAATTTCTTTATTTTAAATAAATATTTAAATAAAATATTTATTTTAAATAAATTTATTTTAAATGTTTAAATAAATACACTTATTTTAAATGTTTAAATAAATATTTACTTCCAGATAATAATAAAACACATTTGCCTTCACTTGGCAGAAGTGGGGTACTACGGATACTGAATGTCACATACACTGACAGTCATTCGGTGGATGAGTTTTACTTAATAGTTTTTATTTGTAATGAAGGAGAGTTCAATGGGAAGGAGACATATTAGGAAGTAACTGTGGTGTAAGGAGCGAACAGAATCAGTAAAAGAATAAAATAAAATAAAGAGATCCACTACTGCTAAAAATGCTTTAGACTGGAACTGGATCACAATGAGCCCAAATAGAAAGAAAACCTCTCCAGCCCTTCCCAAGCTCAGGCCCCAGCACCAGCCATGACCCATCCCTAATGGCACTGCTAGAGCAGCCAGGCTTTCAGAGTATCTAGATCAGGGTCTGCACACATGTACACACTGATCCTCACCTCTACGATAAACGAGATGTACCATCTCACAAAGAATGGCGTGAATGGAAACAGCTTCCCTCATTAGAACTAGAAGGGCGTGGAAGGCCCCAAATCAGCAGAATGGAATGAAAGCTCCTACCACTGCAGCTTTTTATGACATTATTATGTCATGCTTCCCGTGATTTGAAAAAGTCCAATCAAATTGAACAGAAGAAAATTCGCCAATCTCAAGAGCCTGAAATGGGCATTTCTCAATTTAAAACAAACCACAATGTAACTGACTTGGTACAATCTTCATTTTGCTTCAAACACCTTTCTCCTCCTTAGCTCTGATCCCAGCCTGCACCTCTTTCCCTTATAGAAGGGGAGGGGGAGTAAGGAACACAAGGAGAACTTTTTTAATACCTTTCTGGACTGTCATTCACAAAGACAATGGAGGGGAAATCAACTGAAGACAATGAAAAAATAAAGGAAATTCACAGCTACACCATACCTCAGCAGCCAATCTCACCGTTTTGACCAATATCGGCCATCGTCACAAATTCCTCCAAAATGGCTTGAGTATATGGTCATCACTCTCAGTTTTGACTCTATTTCTAAACACCCTGGGAGTTCGTGATGATTTTCATTAGCAATGCAGATCATCTGACTGGCAATATTCAGATGCCTACAAGTACGGTGTCTTCTTGTGGTTTTTCAGGAGGGTGTGAGACCATCCAGTCAGCAATGCTGCCTCAGGCTTTCACCCCTTTGGTCACCTCCCCTCAACATTCAAATAGACAGAACAGCTTCTAGCAATCACACAACTTCACACTCAGAGCCAGTCTTTTCCTCACAACAGTCCTGTGGGTTAGACAGTAACATGAATAAATCTGCATAGTGAGGTTGTGCTGGACTGCTAAGGCTCTCCCAGTTCCACGGTTTTGTTCTTTTGTTTTGTTTTTTTTGTTGTTGTTATTGAGAGAGGAAGGCAGGGCAATTGGGGTTAAGTGAGTTACCCAAGGTCACACCGCTAGTAGGTGTGTCAAATGTCTGAAGCCACATTTGAACTCAGCCCTCCCGACTCTAGGGCCCGTGCTCCACTCACTGCACCACCTAGCTGCCCCTCACGGTTTTGTTCTAAAGCATTGCACCTATTCCAGGGGCCCTGTAAAGTTTCCCCAACCTTGGCGGTAATAATGGCATTTATCCCAACGTGACAATTGTTTCATGTTACCCAAGCAACAGGTTAAGGGCAGCAGAGCAGAAAATAAATACCCCTTATACCACCGCCTGACTGGCAGCATTTCACAAACTGCTGCACATGTGTTATAAATAAAACCCCACCTAACATCGAAGAACCCCATTCTATTACCTTCTGGCCAATTTCCCATTTATAACATTGTCCCAAGGACCTAAACACTCATTGTTTCACTTAACGCATGGTTTTTGAGGAACCAATTTACAATCCTGGGCAAGATTTACTACACTCCCACCACATGGGACCATGCAACAGGACTATTCTGAGGGTCTGAAACAGCATTCATTATGGAGGAACTAATAGTAATACAGTTGTTTTCTTTAAACAAGACTCCATAGATGAAGTCAGGAAAGGAAAAATGTTTTGGCATCAGGTCTAAAATGCCAATGGAACCAAAATTAGGATAATGGGAACATTTCCCCTTTTGTCCTCACCTGGGTAAGTCCTCCTTCGATGTGACACCCTCTGAAGGGCTTTATGTACAGTAAAGTGTTGTGAGAATTAGTATCTCTCTCCCATTGCTTGGCTGTTTCCTTCTCACTCTTTAGGTGAGATTAGAAAAGTGGTGCTCTATTTGGAACTATGCCCAAATATTTATAGCAGCTCTTTTCTGGTGGCAAAGAACTGGAAACTGAGGAGATGCCCATCAATTGGGGAACAGCTGAACAATTTGTGGTATATCATTGTGACAGAATACTATTGTGTAAAAGAAATGATGAGCAGGACAGTTTCAGAAAAACCTGGAAAGACTTACAAGAACCGATGCAAAGTGAAACGAGCAGAACCAGGAGAACATGGTACATGGTGATGGCAATATGCAAGATGATCAACTGTAAGACACATGACTTAGCAGTTCTCAGCAATACAATGATCCAAGACAACTATGAAGACGTTATGATAAAAAACGCTATCCATCCCCAGAGAAAGAACTGATGGAGTCTAAATACAGATCAAAGTATACTTTTTTTACTTTATTTTTCTTGGATTTTTATTTTGGTCTATGTTTTCTTTCACAACATGACTAATATGTAAATGTTTTACATGACTACACACATATAACCCATATCAAATTGCTTACACCTTCTCCTTGAGGGGGGTGGAGGACGGAGAGAGTTTGGAACTCAATTTGAAAAATGAATGTTTAAAAAAAATTACACACAATTGGGAGAAAATAAAATATAAATTTCTTAAAAAGTGCTCTGTGTTCCTGGCCTCCAAACACACCAAGATTGACAAATAGTAAGGTATTCCTACTGAACCACAAGACAAACTAAACATGTATTAAGAAAGTCACTAAGTTTTTCCACTCTAAATAAAGATAATCAAGAAATTTGTTCAATTTCAGAGAAACAAAACTGAATAACTTTATAAGTAAAGAAATTCAAAATGAGAAAAACGAGACTTACATTTGCATAGTACAAGAAGTACCTCATGCAGCAGAACTATAAGAAGGAGCAATAAGAGTCTTCAGTAACAAAGGCCATAAATCCAAAGTAATGAAAAGGTTAAGACGCTCCCAAAAACACAAAACGAACCTAGGAAAAGGACACGTGATGAAGAATTCAAAGGATCTGTGACCAGATCAGTTTGGATCTTCCCTCCACATCCTCTCAGAAGTTCGCCCCACCAGGTCCACCCAACATGCCTATGGCCTTCCTCACCTTGTCCAACACCATGATGGTACCAGCAGCACATTCTGGCTGTCTACCAGTCTTTCTCACTCTCTCCTTTTCTTGTTCTATACCTTCTTGCTGACATCATTATTCTCTGACATTCCTCATCAATGACTTGTTGCTGCTTACTCTCACAAACAAGCACCTCTCCGTTACCATCCGTAAGATGTCTCTATCTTGCTGCCATAGAGCAACACCAATAAATTATTGGTTATAAAGAGAAGGGCTTTGTTTCCATGGGAAGCTGAAGATCATTAAAAGAACTCTGCAACCTACCCAAAGAAGTCCAGACCTGAATTGCTCCTCCTCCTGTTCAACTCCAGGCCCAGCTTCTTATGAAGTATTAAGAATACAGCTGGTCTTTTTAGCTGTCCTAGATACCCACATCAATGGGCAAGTTGTATAGGCTTCTGGTCCCAATGCATGCCACAATCTTGGCAATAGGCATTCTTCATCCATGGTCGTTCCGTGTGAATGGCCAGGCCAAATTCTTTTTGGTAGTCATAGACCTCTTCCATGAGGCTCTGAAGCATCCAAGGCTTGACACAATCATCCACTGTGGCATCCAGAAGACCTCACTCTCCACAGAGAACCCTCTTCAACTTTAAGGCCATGCTTGCTGAGCCTCCTCTGCCACAGTGTTGCCACATTACTATAAACATTTACATCCTAAAGTCTTTGCTAGAATGAAAGCCAGAATAAGCTATCCTAGCAAGTCAGGGTTTTCAGAGAGCTATGAAGGCTGCTTTAAATGTGACACTTTTCATCTTTGTCACCCCAGTGTCTAGCACACAGAGTAGATGCTTCATAAATATTTGTTGAACTGAACAGAAGGAACTTTGTAATTTTAATGTTTTAAATGGAAATCTTGTAATTGTACATCATGCAGAACATAGGGCTAAATGAATAATGATTCCAGTCCTGGTCCCTGTAGCATAAAAAAGCCCCTGACATCAGCTTGCTTTTTTGTAATTTGCCCCTTTCTCCCTTCATAAAGGTGAAAAAGGATGTTATCTGGAGCTTCAGCATTCCCTGAGCAACATGACATGGCTGACTTTCTACAAAATTAATTAGCAAATCTCAATACTGGAGCTTGCTTTTTCCTAGTGTTTCTCACATTCGCCATTAGATGATCATCGCTTGTTTCCATGGGTGTCCTTTGATCTGCCACCGCCATTTCTGTATCATTAACACAACGGGCAGGCATCTCCTTGTCAATCTAAACCTACTCTTGTATTTCCAATATCTACCCGAAGGTCTTTAGGGAAGGTTCATTTCAAAGCTTGCAAACTCTATGATCAGATGGTGATGACACCAGGTCTCGGTCTTCTTCAAGTTCACCATTAAGGGCTCAACTTTGAAGAAAATGCAACCACAGAGACATTACAAATTGCTTTTTTTGATTTTACAACAAAATTCAAAGGTCTTTACAGTATCTTCATGGTGGACTGATTCCCTCATGAAATCCATTCCACAATATTACTGCATATTCTGAACAATGCTCTGGCTCCTGGGTTGATCAGAAAGGGAACAAGGAAATGACTTTATTATGCCAATAACCTGTGATCTCATCTATGTCGGTACTCCCTCCAATGGGGAAAATCACAATCCATCCCTGCCTGCCCATCCTGGGAGACTCCTGTCCATATCCAAAAAATATGCGACCTGTTGGCAGCCTCCCTGGAAACACTGTGACACTGTGTAGTGGCTGGGGCAGTAATATGGTAAAAAAAAAATTTCCAGACACTCTGAAATTGTCTAGCAATGGAACAGCTCCACTAACTGAGATAAGCATATGTTTCAGAAGTCATCTTCCCATAACCTTTAATATGTCAATGAATCCATGAACTCAATGGCCACGTACTTCTTCCACTCTTATAGACAGCACCTCCTCCATACCCTCCTCTGGGAGAGTTATATCCATTCCTTCCAGTAAATCCTGCACAGAGGATCCACCCAACATGCTAGAAATCCTGCCCCAACATAATGTCATCAATACTAGTGTAACAGCTGGTCTGGTCATTATGGATTCCTCACTCTCAATCTACAATTGGCTAACCTCCTTTTCAGTCACATATGTCTTTGAGGATGCTTTAGGCCACTTTTCACATGGAAGTCATCAGTAAGCTGCAGCCTGCACATTCTGATCATGAACCTTCCCAAAGTCCTCTGAGTGGCCTATAATTGTCACTGGAATTAGGGTTTGGTTTGGAAGCTACTGGAGAGCATGGATCATGGTAGTATTCTCTTCCTATCCCCAGTGCCTAGACCTGTATCCTACAAACAGTAGGCACTTAATAAACTTTCTTCTAAAAAATTGAACCGAATATAAAAATTATGTGCCATGACTTGCCAGCATATGACATTATTGAGAAAATAGTGAAAGTAAATATATGGAGAAAATTTTTTTAAAAAACACAAAGAAAACCAGTCTATTTAATTGTTTCTGTAGATTCACACTATCACAGTCTGTAAGCAAGAGATATCAGATGAGTTGTACTTTCAAAAGTTCTGGGACAACAAAATTTTCCACTCAACAAGAATTTTATTTTTAGGAAACCTATAGTGTTAGCATACACACCAACTGTCAGCTTCTCTGTATTTGGCTTCAACGGGAGAGGATGTCAGGAGGGGAATGACTCACTAGGAGCTTTAACGAAGAAGGCATCAGACAGAGGAAAGCCACCAACTTCTTCTGCAACATTTGGTATTTTTCAGTTACCATGCCTAGTTCTCTCATGTTATTTTCTGGCATGAGTTACCTTAAGCACCCTCCTCAAACGCTTCCAGCTCTGTCAGCAGCCTCTGGCCATCAAGATACTTTGCCTTTTCCTTGAGCATTGACCAAGAGGTTTTTCCACAGAGAACCTCTCACAAAGAATGCCATCTGAATTCTCTGGCTCAGGTTGGTATATCCACCCACTCCACAGCTTACACAATTTGCGGGGGCAGCTGGGTGGCGCAGTGAGTAGAGCACCGGCCCTGGAGTCAGGAGGACCTGAATTCAAATCCAGCCTCAGACACTTGACACATTTACTAGCTGTGTGACCTTGGGCAAGTCACTTGACTTCAACTGCCCTGCCTTCCCCCCCTCAAAAAAAAAAAAAGCTTACACAATTTGCAGTCTGTAAAGAATGACCACTGTCCAAAGTGCTGAGATTTGCTGTGGTCCATCTCTGCAATTTCACATGCAAGGGGAACTCCTGGTAAGGAAATTCCCTCTACCTATGCACGTGAGCAGCACCTATTCTGTGACTTTGAATTCAAGAGTGTTGTCTGTACCATGACACTGTCATGATGTTTAAGAGGAAGAACTTGAACCCAGGGCCTCTTGTCTTATCTTTTTGTCTCTATCCACGCAGCCTCTCAGACACAATCACACGGTAAATGAACCCGTAATGGTCAATCAGTATCTTCCTAAGCGTTCCCTTTCCAATGCAGAAGATACAGCAAGTGATGAATGGTGTACAGGACCTGAGTACAAGTCCAGCCTCCAAGACATATTTGCATGTGATTGCAGGCCTGTCCGAGCCTCAGTATTCTCTCCTCTGGAAAGTGAGGATGATACTCACACAGCTGTCTCCGAGGGCTGCTGGGAACAAAGTGCTCCGCAAACCTTAAAGTGCCATGTGAACATGAGTTACTGCTATTATTACTTATAAAATCACCTGCAGATGTCCATCATTTTCTCTTAAGAGTAGCACCACTTCTGCCCACTGCCATTCCTTAGAAGAAGGCTACTCTCTGAGAAAGGCTATGAAAACCTAGCTTCTTGTGCTGCTTACAGACCCACTGCTCTACACCTCTGGTGCCACCCTGAGGTACACAAAGCAGTCTGCCACTCCAAGGTTACATATCCTCGTCCTCCTCATCTCTACCCTCTTTTCACCAACCAGAGAATCCACCAGGATGTGTTCCATCCTAATTATCCCTTATAATCAGAACAGTGGAGTTGGAAGGGATCACCTGAAAGAAATTCATGCTCCAACAGATTTGGCAAGTGAGCCTGTGGCCTCTGACAAGGCAGCCTATCCCACTGCTGAAGAGCGCGAGTGGTTAGATCTTTTTTTCCTGACCTCAAGTCTAAATGAGCCACTTCACGGCCTCCACTCACTGTGCCAGGGCCTGCCCTCTGGGCACAACAGACGAAGCTCCGTTCCTCTTCCCAAGGACTAAAGACAGCCATCTTCTCCCCTCAGGCTTCTCTTCTCCAACCTAAACATGGTCTGGTTGCCTTCACTGGCATTTTCCTCCCACTTATCAACCTCCTCCCTAATCTGTGGGGACCACAGTGTGGGCACATACAGTGCGACAGATGACAGCTCAGGAGGACGGGTTCCAAGGGACCGTCATATTGTTATTCCTGGAGACTTCTTCTCTTGCAATGCCACCAATACATTATTTGTACAGTGCTCTGAGTTCCACAAAGCACTTTGTTCACAACATCAGCATGAGTATTATCCTCATCTTGGGCACAGGGGGTGACCTGCCCAGGGTCACAGAGTCCACATATGTCAAACACGAGAGATGACACGAGGTCATGTGGAAACCCCATCGCAGGGCTATCTCAGCAGGAGCTTACAAATCCCAGGTCTTTTTCAGATAAACTGCCATCTAACCTTATATCCCCCTATTCATCATCTATTGAAGTTGATCTTATCATTTTGGGGAACCGAACTCTATAATGCTGCATGAGCAATCTCTCCCCACTGTGTGCCATCTCCAGTCTTGATACACATGATATCTATGGTGTTATCCAAGTCAATGACCAAAATGGTAAAGAGTCCAGGACCAAGCACTGATCTCTGAGGCACTCCCCTGGAGACCTCCTGCCAAGATGACCATTGACAACACCTCTGGGTAAAGCTAGCCAACCAATCCTAAAGCCCTCCATTGAATCCACGGTCTAATCAATAGCTATCCATCTTTTCCACTAGAAGAGTATGAGACAAGTTAAGAAATGCTTTGCTAAGATTTAGGTAAATTAGATCCATAATATTTCCCTAATTTACCCAGTGATAGTGGCAGACCCGTCTTAGATGCAGCCACAATGGTTCACAAGTGATGATGGCGTCCTTTGTGGGTGTTCACTATCTATTTCTGTTTGTCTGTTTTGTTTTTTAAGACTAGGTCTCCCTCTCTCACCCAAACTAACAGTGAGGCAGCTACTCACAACCTTGATCTACTCAGAAGCTGTAGCCTGCTCCATTTTTCTGACCTGGGTTGGTTTGCAGCCTGGTGGCCTTCCTCTCCCAGGGGCTCACCACGCCGGTGCTGGCCTTTGTGAGGACACCTGAGGTCACCCCCCCTACAGCTCAGAACTTCCAAACTCAAGCAATCCACCAGCAATAGGGACCGGAGGCGTGTGCCCTCATGCCTGGCCACAGATGACTTCTTCTAAAAACCCACAGCATGAACAGAATCGGGAGCTTCGGAAAAGTGCCAGCTATGCCTTACCTCACGGCCCCCTTCCCCTGAATCCCAGGGCCTGTGCAGCCTGAAAGCTGCTGCCATACCCACCTTTTCTCTTGTTGCTATCATGCAGACATCTCAGACATCTCCATGAGAGGTTCCCCTTCTTTCTCCTAGCATTTCCATGCTCTCTTTCAGAAAGCAACTATTCTTTAGGCCCATGGAATCATGGGAAAATAAGTTCATGCCTGTCAAGTACATTTTATTTTAGTTTTTAATAATATTTTATTTTCTCCCAATTACATGTAAAAAGAATTTTAATATTCATTTTTCAAAATTTTGAGTTCCAAATTCTCTCCTTCCTTCCCTCCTCTTCCCCCTCTCCCTGAGATGGTAAACAGTTTGATATAGGTTATACATGTGCAATCATGCAAAACTTATTTCCATATTAGTCACGTTGTAAAAGAAAACACAGACCAAAAATACAAAAAAGCATGAAAAGAATAAAGAAAGTGAAAATAGTCTGCTTCAATGTGCATCCAGACTCCCTCAGTCATTCCTCTGGAGGTGGATGGCATTCCTCATCCTGAAGCCTTTGGAATTGTCTTGGATCACTGTCTTGCTGAGGACAGCTCAATCATTCAACATTCCTAACAGCAGCATTTTAGCTTGTCTCTATCTCTTTTCAGATTCTTAGTAGCTTTTGCCACGTCTCTGTTTTCAGAAGTAAACATGGCCCTTTTTTAGGCAAAGGTAACCAGAGAATGCATTTCCTACCACATGCCAAGAAAGAACTATTACATATCACATCAGGTATGATTTGAAAGTGCGACTCTCTCCTACTGGCTTCATTTATTGCAGAGGGTCCAATAGCTCCTCCCTCACCTCTGAGGATAAGGGAAGGAAAGCCAGGAGAAGGTAGGTGACAGGGGGATTCCTTTCAATTTCATAATCATTCTGAAAACTGGGTCACTAGATAGCTAAGTTTTTACTGCATCTAAGTCTAGAAGACTAACCATACTCAATATTTTAATATTGAATAGATCAAATTTCATTTTCCGCCCCAAGAGACTTAAATCAAAACCTCTGTAACTACAATCCTAACAGTTGCTTGCTGGGTGATCTTTTTCTCTTGTTTCTTACACGAATCTGCAGTAGCACAGCAGAGTTATAAATGACCCTTGGCTTCATGGTAGCTCTGGATTCAAAGTCCCTTAGCCAAATACGCCTTGTTGGATATTTTCGCCACTTTACTTAATCAAATCCACAGGATGGAATTCACAAAAAAGATTTTACAGACAAAGCAAGAAGGAAAGGAGGGAATTTTGCTCCATATTTTGGTGATGATTGAGACCCAAAGATGACAAACAACAAGGCAGAAACAGGCAAAAAATGAGCTATAGTGATGCAGTTCTAGCAGTGCCGATATGAGTTTATACACCCCTGTAAACAGTAAGGAATGGTTTTCTAAGCTCAAAAGACTGCACAAAGGGGATTCTCTCAGCCCAAGAGAGTAAGATCCCTCAGGCAGCCTCTGATTCTAGTCTCAGCCACTGAAGGGTTCAAGGGGTACAATAAAACTATCATTCACACCCCTTCCCTGCCCACCCCCTAAAAAGACAAAGAAGAAAAGAAGCAAAGTGGGGGATTCCAGAGACTTGTTGATAAGGAAGGAGGAGAGTTCCAGGAGCCTGGGATGGAAAAGGATGACAAGGAGGAAGAAGGAGGCAGGGCCCAGCATGGAGAGCCACACGAGAAAGCTCTTGCTCTCTGAGGCTCTGGGCTGTCGTGGGAAGAGTGATCAGATGTAAAGGAAAAGGACCAACTGTCCCACAGGTAACTCGGAAACTCCTCTTAAAGAGACATGGCCAGTCAAGCTTTCAAGCTATCAAACCATAAATAACAAGTAACAAAGACAAAGACATTGCCATTGGCTTCATGTTTTGGGAGACACTGTCTCTTCCCCAGCCAGAAGGGGAATGAGGAGTGAGCTGCTGGTGAGGTCACATCTTCCTGGGACAGTCTTCTTGTCCCAGTCCTCCTCAGAGTCCTATTGGAACCTCACACTTACAAAGGGCAGTGGGGTGCCAATGAAGCCATGCTGTACTAGGATGAAGAAGGTTTGCGTTTAGCCCTGGCTCCACCACTCATTAACCATGTAAACCCAGACCAGGCATTGATATTAAGCATTCAGGATACAGTGGGAAAAGTGCTGGGCTTGGAGACAGAAAGCTCTGCCAGCTTTGGGACCCTAAACAAGTCCTGGGCTTCTAACAGCCTCCATTTTCCCATCTGTAACATGGGGATAGTCGTATTTGCACTGGGGCAGCTATGTGGCCTCATAGTGCATACAGCACTGGGTCTAGAGTCAAGAAAACTCAGTTGTATGAGTTCAAATCCAGCCTCATACACTCACTAGTTGTATGACTAGCAAGTTACATCACCCTGTTGGCCTCAGTTTCCTCATCTGTAAAATGACCTATGGAAGGAATTGTTGGGAGGATAAAATAAGAATATTCAGTGTTTTAGACACTATTTTTAACTATTATTAGCATAAGTGCCCCATTTTCCTTATCTGTAAATGGGCATATTAACCTACCCTACATAATGAATCCTAAGGCTCTTATGAATATTAAGTGTGATTAAATAAGTGTATTCCAAAGGTCGTAGTGCAGTTTTAAGCTATTAAGGCTTAAAACTTTTGTTACACCCAATTAAACCTCAAAAGTACACTAGGAGTTTAGGGACACTCCAAACAAAAGGGTTTTGAAAAAGCATCAAGTCCCATACAGTGGTAAGGCATTATTATTAATAAATGTAATGATGCTTTTGTGTAGGCCATGTTTATCACAATGAACCCTCAGAAACCGTTCATATTCTCTTCCTGACCTGGAATCCGGTGGTGTAGACTATCATTTAGAACTAAAAAATAGGCTTAAGGTTTGGAAATCTTTACTACAAAAAGGTTTTCACCGTCATGGCATTTATAATAAGGGCATTTGTTCTGTGAATTCCTTTAAAATGGATTTTAAATCCAAGTATCTTTTAATAAAAATTTTAGAAAGCTTTATTATGAGATTTCTAATAAGGCAAATATGAGATAGCAAAATTATCAACTTAAGTAATTGATGTAATTTTTAATAATAAGCAAAAAATTTGACATCTGTCATGCTTATTCTAATCTAGGAAAAGAAAAGATACGAATACAGTTCTCTCCTACATGTGAATTACATCTATATACACAAAAGTGGAATTGAAGTGGCTTCAAAGTAAATGAAATCAGCGCTTTTCTCTTATTCCTCTCTGCAGATGATTCCATCCTTTGGAATGAATCCTTTCTGCAGTTATCAATGGATATAGGCTGTATTTGTTTTTAAATCATCACTGTCCCAAAAAACAAATGTACCATTCTAAGGAAAACAGACAGGAAAAAATATTGGTTCCCTCTCCAATTGATAGCCTATACACACTCTTCGGAAGCCTCCTGAATTTGGTTTCCAGATTTAAAAAGTGCTATGTAATCCAGAAGGCCCAGGCCCTGGACCAAGCAGCCCAAACAGATTGGTCTCTTCCTTGCACATGAATAGAATTACCCTGAGAAGGGTCAGGCGGTCTCAGCAGAACTGCGGCAGCCGCCTCTTCCTCACAGGGGCGGATTTCTTCAGCTTAACAACCCTCACTGGTGACTTGTTACATCCTCCTGTCGGTCCCTATAGGTCCAGTACCCTGACAGGCCATTATGAAAAGACTCTCGAGCAGGGCCACTGGCTGTCAGAAGCCACCAGCTGGCCTGCCCTGGCCCTGCAGTCGCCAGGGTCCAGCTGCCAGTCTGGGCGTTGCTGTCCATGCTGAGCAACGTGCCGCCCAGCTGCTGTGTGGTCACGTCCATCTGGAGCTCTCCAGCTAGACAAATCTCTATGCCTGTCAGACCCCTTCAGCAAGCCTTGTTATGCAAATTCAATTACTCAAGTGTGCCCTATTACTGCTGGCTAACTGCTCCGAGAACCAATCTCACACTGACAGTCAGTTCACATTTTTTGCTCACCAAAAGCAGCTCATTTATTCTGGCCTGACTACTCCCTTGTATCATTAAAGCAGAACAGCCCAAGTCCACAGGACGATAACCTCTCTGCAGTGGGCTACTGTTCTCCACAAAGAGCTTGGAGGGAAATTAATTACAAAAGAAAACCTCCTAATCAGACATGATGTGGTCTTAAAGCAGCACTTTCCCTACATTCCTCTAAGATGATTTTACTACCAAAAATATGAGCTTTAAAACCTGAACAACCAAAGAGAAAATCCAGTCTAACAAGCCATAGTGACAGGAACAGAGACATTAAGGAAGCTGGAGCTGCTCATTTCACTACTAAAACCCAATGCACTGAAAGCCAAGATAAGGCAGCATTTCAGGCAGAACCTTCAGGTGGGCAGCTCATCACCAGCTCCGATAGGGATTTACTAAAGGAATAGCGCAAAATCATTTTAGGCCAGCCAACAATACAAGTATCATTCAGGCCATGAGCATTCAAAGCTGTACCCCAGCTGGTCCCCCACAAACTACAGTGCCAGAGAGAGCCCTCCTTCTTCAAATGTTCTTCCTACATTTTGTGCGGATTCCTCTCTTTCTCTCCCCCCATTATAACTTGCATCACATGTACTTATATAGGTCTTATCTCCTCTATCAGACAATAAGGTTGATATTTCCATCTTTGTATCCCCAGGACCTCCTACAATGCCTGGCACAAAATCACTGTCTGTTAACTGTTTGCTGAAGGGAATGCGCCTGGATATCATATCAACTTAGCGTATCAACTCATGAAACAACTGAATAGCAATCATCGACATTTCCCCTCCCCCATTTTGATGTAAAATTTGTCCTCTGAGCTAGTGAAAATGCCCAAGAGAGAGATGAGCATAAAAGCCATTACACTTTTTAAACCAGCAGCCTTCACAGTCCAGGTACACAAGTTTAGAGAGAAAAGAGCGAAAGTAAAGGTCTGTTTTATGAATCATGCTATGATATAAATACCAAGGACAAACTTAGCTTGAAATGGCTGTTATAAATCTGGGGTTTGTGCCACGACTATTTGGACCTCTTTCCCCAGGGAACCTGCACAAACTTCCAGCCCCAGAATTTCAGGACTTGTGACTTGCTCCAGTGGATCTCTGATCTCATTACTGGCACTCCCTCTAACAAGACAAATCATAACCCACCAGTATCACTCATCTGATGAAATGATTGTCCCTGGCCTCCCTTAAAAAGCTTCCCACACAATTTTTGACACAGGAAAAATAATGCCATAGAGATTGTGAAATTGAAAGAATAAACTGTTTTGCTATGCACAATGCATGGACCAAATTCGAAACCTCTATAGGCTCAAAGCACTTGTAAAGACCCAAGAAAAGTGAGAGGGGAAAGAACAATAAAGAATTAAACAAAAGAGAACCTAATAGTGATTATACAAATATAGAGTACTAAAACATGTCCCATAAATACTGAAGCTCTATGTTGTTAGGTAAACCACAGATTTACAGGTCCATGATTTTGCTTCTAGATATAATTAAAATTCCTCGTTTATTCTGTGGCATTAATGCTCTACATGTTTTAGAATCTAAAACAAAAGATGTTGCTTCTCTTTTTGACGAAGCCTCAACGGACGCCAAAATGCTTTCGTATAACATGTCTTTCAAGAACAATTCGGCCAGCTTGGCTGGAGAAACACTGAGAAAATGAACATCCCCCTTTTCACTGCGGATCTGCAGAAATAACCCAAACCAGGCCTGACCCAGTCTAGAGAACTGTGCAGACCCTTCTTCTAATCTTTTCTACAGTTCACTAGATCCAATACCAGGTTCCATTGTACCAAGGAGAAACTGACAAGCACTATTAATAAAAACCTGAATAGGAAAACTTCTTTATATTAAAATGATAACAGAGAGTGTTTTATCCCCCTACTGTTAATTCTCTGGGAAATGTTTAAAAGGTTTCTTTAAATCAGGGCAGCTAGGTGGTACACTGGAGAAAGCACTAGACCTGGAATCAGGAATACTCATTTCCTGAGTTCAAATCTGGCCTCAGACACTTACTAGTTGTGTGACCTTTAACCCTGTTTGCCTCAGTTTCCTCAGATGCAAAATGAACAGGAGAAGGAAATGCAAACTTACTGCAGTATCTTTGCCAAGAAAAGTCCAAATGGGATCACAAAGAGTCAGACATGGCTGAAAAATTAAATCAGAGCATCATGATAAAAGGGCACTTTGTCCCTCCTAGAATTGGCCCTTCTTCATATCAGTTTTTGCTGAACTGAGGTCTACTCTCCAAAAGGGATCATCATCAGTGTAGGTTCCATCTCCACCGGGCAATCAGAGAGGTAGTCATAGCTTCAAGAATCCAGTTTTGTATTAATCATGGCACTAGCAAAGTTCTGAATTGGGGAACTCTCCACAGACAGAGACAACTGTCCTTTCAGCTCTGGCGACGGAAGATTATTTGAATGTTCCCCTGGCATTAGGTTCCTTGGGAAAAAGACAAGACAAAAGTTCCCCTGGCAATGCTAGGCCTTCTAGATCCACTACCCTTGTTTTTAGAGTAATACCTATCAAGGCATTTTCAAGAAAAATCACATTCCATTTAGAAAGCTTTTCTTGCGCTTCCAGAATCACTTCATAGACACTTCCCCATAATACTGTCTGTTAAAAGAAAAATCCCCTATGAGAACAACATGTAAGAGAGAGGTTAGTGAGTAATAACTCACACTTTCCTTTACCCAAGAGGGTGAAAAAGAAAGAACAATACAAGCCTCCATATCTCATGAAGCCTCAGGGCTGCAGGGGACGGGCTCAGTCAGACAACTAGCAAGTGGCCCTGCTGGAATCCCAGCTCAGGGGCTCCTGCCTCCAAGTGCTGCACCCATTCCGCTACCAAGGCTGTTCCTCCTGACCTAAGAAAACTCCGTTACTGCATAGTCCTCTTGCCTAAAAGGGGGACCCAAGTAAAAACCCGGAAGAAAGGAGCACAGTAAAGCATTAGTTTGTGAATACTGGAGCACTTTAAGTGGCTATGAAAGTTTTAAGTTCTATTGTTCTACTTTACTTGCAGTATGAAATGTTTGGCTTTTTTTAAGAAACCTTCTGCCCCTTCCCCAAAGGATGACTCTGTCTGCTCTCCAAAGTAAAAGTAGGCCTCCTAGTGTCTCAGCCATCCACGTCTGGCTTTTCATGGAGGTGCAGCACAGGATGATGGGAAGAACGCTAGTCTTAATGATATTACCTGATCCAATAGGCTTGTCGCTCCAGACGATGCCTCTGCCCTGCAACCAGGTCACCCGGGAAGACCCTTCCAGTCCTCTGGCCCCTCCTCCAATTAAAGAGTTCCTTCTAGAAGCTGTAGCTGGAGGAAGGGCATCCTGGCTCCTTCCCTCCCTCCTCTCCTGGCTCCAAGCCTGTCTCTTCAGATCTCTCTTCGACCCCACAGAGAGCAAGTCTCCCCGTCCATCAGCACCACTGTAAGCCCCCTTTGACATGTGGTCTTCCCCCATCAGAGCGTAAGCTCCTAGAGGGCAAGCACTGTCTCTCTTTTTGTCTGTTTGTACTTCCAGGGCTTATTAGCACAATGCCTAGCATAGAGTAAGCAATTAATAAATGCTTTTTGACTTTACTTGACTATAACCTGGACTAGTTTCTACAGGACCAAGGATGAAACATGCTACCCACCTCCTGATAGAAAAGTGATAGCCTCGGGGTACAAACTGACTATCTGTCTTTTGGACATGGCCAGTACAGGAATTTCTGCACATATCTGTTATGAGGAGGTTGGTTTTTCTTTTTTGTTTTTCCAAGGGAAGGGGAACAGAGCGGGAGAGAAGGGGAGAAAAAAAAAAAGGAGAAAAAAATGCATTTTTGTTCATTTCAAATTTTTTCATTTAATTGAAAAAAAAATCTAAAATCAAGAGTTTACCACTTGCATCCTTTCAGCCAGATACTTTTATTTTTATATTTTAATCTTTAAACATTTCCCTCAAAGATGATGTGAAGAGAAGGAAATATTTTTTAAAGATTTATACTGTAATAAAATGATCTTAGTTTTTATATTTAAAAGGACTTTACTTTAAAATCCAGCTTTGATGCCTGACTATAATAAAACAAGCATGCTCTGGCTCACTCTCCCGGAGTCAAGCATGGAAGTAATACTGGGTTCTAAGAGGCCATGCCAACAAAGCAGATTCTTCCACTGAACTGGGAAGACTATGGGCATGGGCCTGGTGGCAGGCTGCAATTACCAGTCGGGGTGGATGATACTTTAGAGATGCTTGTTACTAGGCCAGCCACACAGTAATGAATTTTTGAGCCATGGCACCTCACAGAAACCATCTCCTTAAGACATACAAGAGTTTCAGCCTAGGCAGGAGGGCCCACACTGATTAAATTAAATTATATTTTTTTCAAAGATACGTACTATGCAAGGCACTATACAAAATCATTATTTTTAAAGGTGCACTTCCTGCCGCCCCAAAAGACTAAGTCTGAGCTATTAGTATAAGGAAAAAGTGGCACTTGGAGAATCAGAATAGCAAAAGAGTATGTTTGCAAATGAACATGCCACTGTGTTAATTAGCTTCTCCAACACACAAACACTCCTAATCATAATGTTTCTTTATTGGTGGAGGTTAAAAAGAAAGAGGAAAAACTGCACATAAGAAAATAAAGGAATGGGAAAGGGGGGAAAGTGAAGGACAGAGAAGGAAAACCTCAGTAGAAAAGGCAAGGGAACAAATTGGAAGAATCTCAACTGCTGTGCTTCCTGGTATTTTTCAGGGGCTCCCTTCTTGGAATGCCCAACCCTCAGGTGTTTTGGGGGACACAAATGTCAATGCACAATCTTGCAAGAATGCCACCGGCTGCTCACACTCTGCTGTGTTGTTTCCAGCAAGAGAGAGTACAGGAAAAGGAAATGGTGATTCAGCATTCCACCCAGAGGAGAAAAGGCAGGGAGAGAAGACATAGAGTGGAAGAAAAAGTCAAAGCACATGGTGGGAAGGAAAGGAGGGGAAGGGAGACGAAGGAGCAGACAGGAAGGCATACTCTGGCACCCACTATACTTTCTAAAAGGGGCCCATCAGAATCAAGCCAGCCTGCCTGAACAATCCCCACCCAGCGTGTCCCACACGGAGAGAAGGGCAAATCTTCAGCTTCTAGATCTCAGCCCTCTGGGCCATCTGGACTGCCGACCACCTTGGAAGAGTGTGGTGCCTTGGCCATGGCCCAGGGACTACCCAGAGAACAGTCCAGGAAAAAATCTAGCAGCAAGGGCCACTGCCTTACCCCTGACTATTTCTGATGGCCAGTGTGGAGAAGGTGAGCAGTGTCCAGGGTGCAGAAAGGCCTGCACAGCATCAATGAGTCAGCATGTTTACAAAAACCCTACCATGTGATAGGCTCTGAGCTGGGCACTGGTGATACAGGGAGAGGTAAGATGGCCCCTGCCTTCAAGGGATGTACCTTGGCAAAGGTATATGGAAGGAAGGGAAATATGCAAAACCCATGCATGGCATGCAAAATCAATCCAAGGTATTTGTTGAGAGTCACAGCATTATCAGCTAGAAGGGATCAGAAAGGCCTCTTTGAAGGAGCTGGGCTTTGAAGGAAACTAGAGATTTCTCAGAGGCGGACCATCATGAGGAAGGAGTGCATTCCAGGCAGAGGAGACAGTCTGCACAAGTTCTGAAATGGAGATGGAGCATCGTGTCTGAGGCACACCAAGAAGGCGTACTATGTGCCAAGCACTGTGGTAAGCATTTCATGAGGCACAAGTAAAAGCACAGGTAATGAGGGTACAGTGTCTGGGAACACCCTTGAGCCCCACCCTGAATCTTTCCACTTGATCTAGCTTTTCATGCCCAAATAGCCTAGCCTAGCCTTCCTTTGTTTGGTTACCTCTGGATTGCCTTCTGGCTGTTTCCTTTATCTTGATCAAAATATCTATACCCTAGCTGTGTTATTGTCTGTCATCTCCAGGTAGCCTTCAGCTATTTCCCACCCTGGAGTCTGACCTCACCCCAGTCACCCTAGTCCACTCTAAACCCCTCCTCTAGTCATCGCAGACTACTCAAGACCACCCTAAATCCCTCCTACAGTCTTTGTGTATATAAGTCTCACCTTGCTTCCATGAAGGCGTTCAGATTCCTGGCCCGCTTGTGAAAACAGGCATCACAAAGGGTGGGATTTCTCAAGACAGTGCATTATGGCAAACCTTTAATAAATTTTGTCTTTTCCCTTGGCTGAGAAGGCTTGAGTTGAATTCTTTCTATCGGTACTTTGGGTTTTGAGCACCCCTCAACCCCAAACCTCTTCACAGGCAGGCATGGGTGAGGACCAGAGGTGACCAACTGTAGAGTGTGGGAGGGGCAGCGGGGTCCAATGAGATCCCAGAGAGAGCAGGTTGTGCTGGACTTTAAAAGCTAAACAAGACATTCATTATAGTGCTGTGAGGTTTCCAAATCTCTTTACACAAACTTCCTTCAGGCACTTCATATCAGGCCTGGCTGTTTATTCCCATGGGCTGGAGAGCTACCTGTTACTCCATCGAATTAGATGGTGGACTGATTGGGGCTTTAGGCTGTCTCCTCAAATTTGCTGCGAGAACAAGGGTGGAGGGCAGGGTCTGACCCAAGTCCACAGATAGTACTGGAAGTGAGGAAACCTTCCTGACCACCACAGACAATATCGCATGCTAATTCCACAGTGGCAGAACATCAAAAAGTATAAACAACAACAACAACAACAAAAAAAGTATAAACAAAGGGCTAAGGAAGGCCCTAGAAGGCAAAGATCGTTCCCAGTTTGTAAACTAGTCTCCTGGCTGTTCCTGTCATAGGGCATTTTCACTGGGTATCCCAAGCGTGGAACTCTCTCCCTCCTACATTCTCCAGCTTCCATCAAGTTCCAGCTGAAATCCTGCCCTCGAAGGCAGCTTTCCCCAATTCCCCGTGATTCCAGTGCCTTCCTTCATGCATCCTGTACATAGCTTGTCTATACAGTTGTTTGCATGTTGTCTCCCCTGCTGTAAGCTTTATAAGACCGTAAGCTCCTGGAGGGCAGAGACTGTATTTTTGCCTCTCTTTGGATCCCTAGTGCTTAGTATGGTGCCCGGCACATAGTAGGCACTCAATAAATGCTTACTGACTGAATGATTGACTATAATCCCATTGTGATTGTGTTTTCTTTTTTGAGGGGAAGCTCAAACTAGGGGAAAGTGACAGATTGAGTAATTACAATCTGCTCCTTGAGAACCAGGCTGCCTAGTTCCTTTCCTGGAGGTTCCAAGTCTAGTCTTATAAACTTGCATTCTACTCTTTTGTAAAACAAAGCTATTGCTCACCAACAATACACAGCTTCTCGACAGTCTCTGAAAAAAAGAGTTGAAAGTAATATTTCTACACAAATACAAATCAACATCATCTACAGGTCTATTTAAGATGCAGAAAATTGGAAATATAAACAAGAATCACCCGGGGTACAAGACTGTGAACCTGCTGGTATGCTTGGTCCACTCCTAGAATATTCTGGCTACAGTGACTCATCTACTCTAAAGGAAACGGAAAGACAAAATTAGCGATCTTCCTACAGGAAACTTCCACCCAGCACACTTAGTATATATAGCATTTATCACACAGAGCAAACCTACCAGAAAACCCCTCCATCGGCTCCAAGAGAAGGGAGAGAGACAAAGGGCTCTAAACACCCAAAGGTAAGTTCCCAACAGGGGGTAATAAACCTAACACCACTGAAAGAAAAATGCAATCAGTGCTCTGCAGACCTAGAAGAAGCTGTTTAGAGCCTATCTGTTTCCCTCCTCCCCAGCATAAAAACTACCCAGCCTTAGCTGTGATGTGCATTTCTTCATCCTAAAACTCTTAGGAGATTAGGGCCCCACAAATACCAAGAACGACAGGAAACAGAGGGCTTCTTTCCCAAACCAGCTTCATCACTGCCACATCATTTCAGTCACTAACCCAACAGATAAACATAGAGAAGAAAAGGCCACATCCCGAAGGACAAACAAGAGAGAAAATGGACATTGTCCCAAAATGCCCATAGCACCATAACTACAATTGGGTTGGGAATAACTTCTCAGACATGAAGTCCATGCCAGGAATTTAACCCCTCGCGAGAAGGGTCCTTTCAGTACATTCAAGCACTCACAGCGCCTCACTTAATCAGATTCCTAGCATATATCTATTTCAACATCATGGCATAAGTCCTCCCTTTACTACCACCAGGGTCCATCACTTCTCCTTTTACCAATAAAGACTGCGATTCCTTTCATATTTTAGTTGAAAACTCAATTCAACAAGTTTGTTAAAGCCTACTATGTATTTAGTAAATAGGTTAAGATAAAATGTAGATACGATAAGGTCCCTGCCCTCAGAGATTTCTTTTAATAGCCTAGTTGGGAAATAAGATACAAAAACCAAATATAAGATATCACATATGTGCATTAGCAAGGTAGAAAATTAATCAAAACTGGGACTGGTTTCCTAAAAGTGGATCATTGGAGGCTTAATGTGGAATATGGCCCTTTGAGTTGGGCTTTAGGATCAAGACAGCACCCTTCCTGAAGCACCGTGGGCCAAAACCACCAAGCACTGAATGGCCACTCTTCTTATCACGAGCCTCTCTGAACTTAGGTTGGCAGGTCCCCAGACAAAAGCCATACAACACAACGTAGCAGGGGACACACAGCAGAGGTTCTTGCACCCTACAAGAACCTGTCACCCATTGGAATGAGCTTTTAGCACAGACTGTGGCACTAGCTGACTGCCCCATTGCTCCACAGGTCCTCACTGCCCTTTACCACAACACCAGCACCCCTGATTTCCCTATCCCCCTGCAGGTCCTCACTGCCCTTGAGAACACCACCAGCACCCCTGATTTCCCCATCCCCCTGCAGGTCCTCGCTGCCCTTGAGAACACCACCAGCACCTCTGATTTTCCCTATCCCTGAGGGACTGAACCCAAGAGCCAAAAACCAAATCTAAAAACAAACTGACCTCACCAACTGCCCCTTCCCTAATTTCCATTCAATTCAAACCCCCTTGACTATCATCACTCAACAATCTTTCCTCCTTTGAGGTTCATGTAATACAAATTTATTTCCCAAAAGAGATTCTGGTAGGGCAGCTGGGGGCGCTGTGGAGAGCACTGGGGACTGGAGTCAGGAAAACTCATCTTCCCGAGTACAAATCTGACCTCAGATACTAACTAGCTGTGTGACCCTGGGCCTGAGTTTCTCCATCTGTAAGATGAACTGGAGAAGTAAATGGCCAACCACTCCCACTTCTTTGCCAAGGAAACCCCAAATGGGGGCCCAAAGAGCCAGACACAACTGAACAACAACAACATTCCTGAAATACTCTTCCTCCTCAACTTTGCCTCTAAGCTTCCCTGGCTTCCCTCAAAAATGAAGCTCAAATCCTACCTTGTTGATGGGGCCTTTCTCCATCCTCTCCTCCCTAGCTAATCCCTTCCTTCTGAGATTACTTTCCATTTACACTGTATCTATCTGTCTATATGGCTAGGATCTGATTCATGTACATAATGAAACCCCTAAAATTTTGATTTGAATTCACACTGCACATTTCCATTGGGCTGGAACCAATTACCAGATTTTACGTAACTATAACTTCAACTACTGCAAATTTGCATACAGGCAACCACTTCAGGGAAGTCATAATTGTACCAATGGGACCCAGCAGTACTTAGTTATTTGCATGTGGCCTCCACCATTATTATGTGAGCTCCTTGAGGGTACAGATTGTCTTTGCTTTTTGATTTATATATACCGTGTTTGGTACAGAAAGAGACTAATAAATGCTTTTTTCATTTCTTCACTCATTCAATGGTCTTCACTGCTCTCCAAGATAGACTCTAACTCAAAGAACTTTCTCTACAGATACCCCTTCACCCTGGAAATTTACTCTACCCCTGGACTTCTCGCACTGGAAGGACTTTGCCCCTGTAGCCTCTTCCTCTGATTGGCTGGCTCCTCTCAGAACTTCCATTTTAAGGAAGACACCTCTCAGGGCTGCCTTCCTGACTGGACTTTCTCCATAATCTCCATCTCTCCCTCTCCTCCCCAACTTTTCAGCTTTCTTTCCCATTAGAATGTAAAAATCCTTGAGGACAGGAATTATCTTTCTGCTTCTATCTGTATTCCCGGTATTTAGTACAGTGTCTAGCATATAATAAGCACTTAATCAATGCTTGTTGATTTAACCACATTCTTTCATTCATGCCTGCCAACCGTTATTCTACCCCTATCTTGGCTAAATGCCTTGAAAAAGTTAACCACACTAGGAGCCTCTACTTCTTCCCCTCTCCTCCTCTAAATCCTCTGCCTTTAAAGGGAAGCTGCTCTTGCCAAGATCACTGATGATCTCTTCAGTGCAGGTTCGGTAGCCTTTTCTGATTCCTCACTCCACTTGGCCTCCCTGCAGTATTAGCCACTGGGGCTCACCTCCTCCACCTGGATGCTCTCTCCTCTCTGGGTTCCCACGACTGCCCTTTCTTGGTTCTCCAACCTGCCTCTTTCTCCTTTGCTGGATCTTCGTCACTTCCACAAGTACGGGTGTTCCCAACACTCAGTCCTAGGCCCACTTGTGTTCCATCCAGACTCTCTCACTTGCTGATCTCATCAGTTTGCATGATTCCATTATCATCTCTAGAGAGATGACTTTCAGCCTTACCAACAGGGTGTGGACCCTGGAAACCCCCTACTTTCCTTGAACTCTCCCACCTGGCCAAGACTCTGGCGTTAACCCTTTCAACCGGCCTTTCACTGTGGCCCCATGCCCAATCTCCAATGCTCTGTTACCTCTAACCTAGCTTGGCCCCTCCCTGTCTGCTACCTCTGGATGTCAGGCCACTTCTCGCCTTGATTCCATCTAGACCCGCTCCTTGACCACTGAATGTAAGTGTCCATCTTGCCCCCATTAGATTGCTCAGATGCCTTAGGAGTCTGGCCAATAGCACAGATTCTTAAAATCTCACCCACCCCAACTGTGTTTTAATAAACTGGTGTTTTAATAAACCCTGTCTCTGACTGAAAGAAGGCTTGGGTCCAATTTTTTCAAGGCAGGACCCGCATCATTCGCCCTTGAATTTCAGGGTTCCCAGCACCTCCAGACTACAACAATGTCAGCCCTTTATCAACTGCCTTTTTGATATCTCCTGTGTTGAATATCAGGATAGATTTTTCACAGGCATCTCAAAATCACTATGTCCACAAAAGAACTCATCTTTTCTGCAAAACCTCTGCTTCTTCTGAACTTCCACTGTTATTATCAAGGGCACCACCATCCTTCCAGGAATTCAGGTTCACAATACTGATGCCATCCTAGACTCCTCTCCCTCGCTCATCCCAAATACCTAATCGGTTGCCAAATGTCATTTCTAACTTCACATCATGCTGGGTGTTGCAGTAGTTAGAAAGCAAAGCCTATAGTCAGAAAGACCGGAGTTCAAATCTAGCCTCAAACACTTATTAGTCCTAAGACCCAAGTCACTTCAGCATCGACCTCATGGGGTTGCTGAAAAGATCAAAGGAGAAGGTATTTGCGATGTGTTTTACACAGTGCCGGGCATACAGGCACTTAATACTTAATAAATACTTAATAAATGCTTGCTCCTTTACCCTCCCCCTTGTATACATCTCCTTCTTTCTTTTCGCATGCCGCTACCCTCATTCAGGACCTCTCACTTCTCCCCATCCCTGCATCAACTTTAACATACTCCCATCACAGCTGTCAAAATTATTTTCCCGAAGCATCGGTTTAGCTATGTCACTCCCCTATCCGATGACTATTACCTGCTTCTGCACAGACAAAATCAATGCAGCAGAGGCTGAAATGGTGATGTGAAAGTTAACAAATCACTCATTTCTATAGTGTTTCTTTTCAAAAGTTCCACATGACCCCTTACCACTGGTCATCACTGACCTAATGAGATCAATAATATGAAGTAAAAGCAATAGAAGACAGGATTTAAAGGTTAAAATGCTCTTTCTGAGTCTTTGTTCTATTCTCGTTTCATCAGCTCTCTCTCCCGGGAAGATGCCTCAGTCCCTGCAACCCCCTCCTCCCTGTAACCTGCATTTGAGAAATGGCCAGGACAGCCAGACCCTCCTCTTTCCTCTCTCATCCTGACACCCGATTTTTCTACCTTGGCTTTTGTGGTACTGACCATTGTCCTGTCCCATATCTGTGCTGTCTTCCCCCAAGAGTATAAGCTCCCACAATGAATTTCAAATGGATATGTCATCTTAATATTAAAGTTCCTACAGATTGCAGACCTCTCATAGCTGTGGGTAGGGCATATATTCTTAAAAAAAAACTAGGGGGTTCAGACAATTACTAAAGATAAAACAGATAACTGAATTTGAAAAGCTTTTACACAAACAAAATTAATGCACTGAGGATAAGAAAGGAAGTGGTTAAATGGAAAAAAAATCTTTTTATCAAATTTCTCTGATAAGGGTTTGGTATCAAAGATACATAAACAATTAACAAATGTGTGATTCAAAGGAAGAGAGATGAAAAGACATTTTTACCCCATCACTTTGCAGAGGTGCGGGTCCATAAGTATTGTACATTGCACATGTTTTCAGATTTTTTTATGTACTGATCAATTATGCTAATTTTTTCCTTTTCCTCTTCCTTTTTTGGGGGAGAGGGGACTTTAAAATACTATTTGTTATATGAGATAGCTCTCTGGGAGAGGGAGGGATTAGGAAAACTATAGTGACTTTTAAAACATATATACCAACAAAAAATATTTTTTTTAAATGTAAGCTCCTTGAGGACCAGCATTATCTTTCCTTTTACATGTATTTGTATTCCCAGTTCCTGGCATATAGTAAGCACTTAATTATTATTGTTTATATATGTCTATATATATATATATATATATATATATATATATATATATATACACACACACACACACATATAAACATATAAGTATATATTATGCTACAAATAATATATTGCGTATATACATAAAAATATGTGTGTGTTGGGGTCCCCTTGCCTAAGCCAATGGAAAACCTCTAGTAATAGAGTGTCATTCTGCATCAGATTTGTACCAAATGCTTAATCATAATAAATAAAGTAGATCAGGTGCCAAAAATGAAGAAATCTATGGTCATATTTGCATTTCAGTCTGCCTGGTCACTAGTCACTAATTCCTTCACTTAAACAACAATAAAACCCTAGAAAAACCACACAAAACTTCCCAAGATTGGTCTTATGAAATGTCCAATTTCTTCTTGCCTTCCTTACAATAAGATTCCCATTTCTCTATCACAAAACACAAACTGTTTTGTGTTTTTACAAATTAATGTGCTCACAAAAAAATTTTCATCTTCCTTTTTAAACAAAATTCCCATTGGCCCCTTGAAAACTGGACCACACTCACTGTCTAGCATAGGCCTCAAATGTAGGAGGTGTTTCTTCAATCTGTTATTGAACAATGGAAACCATCTGAACAGATTAACAAAAAGAGGTATTTTTTTTTTCTGCCTAAAAATTCTCCTTAGTTACTTAGGTAGGAGAAACCGACTTGACCTTGGGGCTGCCATGATTGGTCCTGTCACAATGTGAAGCACCCCTAGAGGTTCCTTCTAATCCTAATTGAAGAGGTAAAGGGGAAAATTGGACTTGGTTGAACCTTGATTTTTAATAATATTCCTTTTAGACATTTTTGTGGCCCTACTGTAAATCTCATTCCCCTGGTATTTTCTCATACTAAGGGCACAGAACCACAATAATTAACAAAAGAAAAGATGCAAAAAAAGATGCCAGTATGTTGGATCCTACATCACCTACATCCTAATCTCTTGTCACCTCTTCAAGTAGTCAATGACAAGATTTTTTGTTAACATTTTATTTTGCATACATAAAGTAAGGCCTTTTGGGGAAAGAAGATTAAATTAAAATCAAGAAAGTCTCATCTGCCTTCTGAGCAAACCTAGGAACTAGTTAAATGCTATTATCTTGTACTTTGAGCTACAGTTACAAAGAAGACACACATACATGCACACATATACAGAGATCTCTGTATACACACACACACACAGGTGCACTGTGTACATATACATGTACACAGATATATCATGTATATATACAAAAAACATATGTATTGGGGGCTTTTTATATAAGCCAATGTATAAGGGAAGAAGGGCCTCTCTCACCCCTTCCTGTAAAACTACTACAATGGATAACGGGAACCCAGACCACTCATGCTCTGAATCTAGAAAATTACGCAGAGAATGATCCTGAATTCTCTACTATATAAAGCGTATGTGGGTAGAATGAGTTCTGTTTTTTCAAACAAACATTAATCCATTCAATCTAAGCTGCTCTTTTCAAAATTTGCAAAATGCTACAGATATCAGGTTTTGCCAGGCTTTGGAAAAACTTCAGCCAAAAAAGCTGGGCAGTTTTAAAAACTATAGGTTGATCTAATTATATATTTAAAAATAAACTGGACATAATAGAGACCTGCAGTTTCACATACAATATCCTTTTTCTATTCTATTATGCATATGCAAATCTGCATCTTCTCTGGTATTTAAGTTCAGAATAAAAGTAAAAATTATTTAAAAATCCAATGTTCTATATTTTAATCCAAATCCTTTTTTGTTAAATTATACATAGTCTTCTACAGTGTCACTTTAAAAAAAAAAAGGTATATGATGGATTATATCCTGAATTACCCAAAAGAAACAGGTGTACTTTTAATTCTCTCTCAACATTAAAAACAATTTTTGAGAGAAAAAAAGACACACACACACACACACACATATATATATGTGTGTGTGTGTTTTGGGTCCATTTCCAAGGGTTTTTATAAAATAACTCAAATAATGATAAATAACACAAATAAGAATTATATTTTTAAGATTTAAGAAAAGTTAAAATATCATTAGTCCAGAATCCTAAACCACTACCATACCTTCAGTAAACAGACAAATACAGCAGCCATGCCAATATGAACAATTCACCAGATAATCAAAGTCATTGAAATAAACAAGCAAGAAAGTAAGACAGGGCTTGGGGCACTGTGCTTTACTGCAGTTTTTATTACTTAAATATAGTAAACAAAATTTTAAAGGTTAAATGCTATTAATGTAACAAGAAGAACATTAAAACCCAATAATATATACTCTGAAGTGTCTTATTAGCATTATAAAAATACACCTTCAAAAAAACATTTGTAAAGGTTTTGGTACCCTGGAAAAAACACTTCATGGAAGCCTGGGATAAAAATGAAGTCAACCCAACAGAGATGATGCAGCCAGCTCTAGGGTCTCTCCCTATTTCTTTAACCTTCTGACACAAACCACTCTAGAAATCTCAGAGCCCTCCCATCAGAAGGTACAGAAGGGAGGTTTCAGTTTTATAAAAGCTTGGCTCCTCCCACTTGTTTCAAATTTCTTTGTTTTCTCTTTCATTCAACTAGATTCAAGCTTTTTAAGAAAACCACAAGAAGGCTTCACTTCTCTAGTTATTTATTAAATTAACCTTCAGAAAGCATTCTAATGGTCTGCGTGTCTGGTGAAAAGGGCACCCTTCAGGGCATTTCATTTTAAACTATGACCACCAAGTACCTTCTAGAATCCCGGAAAGTCAGGGGGAGAGGAGAACATCAAAACTCCCCCCTTTCTCTCCCTACCCATTTCTAGTGAGAAAACTGAGGCCCAGAGAAGTGAGGAGACACCTTCCCCCCAGTGCACCCTGATGGGATCCAGCTCAGCCCCATGTTCTTCCCACTGTACCCTCATTTAGCTTTGAATGACAGTAAGGTAACAGAAATCCAAAAGTGAGTACCCCCAACTTGTAGATCATAATAACTAAATCTCACACTCGCCTCATCTGGAATTTAAAAACCCTAACTGTGTTATGTTGTCTGTTGGCAAGAGCGGCTCCATTCTTAGAGGTGTCTGCCAGGCTTTCCTCTCCTTCTTCAAACTTCTATCACTGAACATAGTCTCTTAAAACTGACGAAGATGATATTTGGAACGCACTGGCCCGAATCCTCTAAACACCCTTTCTTGTCTCTAAATTCCGTCCATTCTCCCTCCCTGTTCCTTTGTTAGTCTCATTCCTCCAAAACACCCTGTAACAAAAACAGATGAGCAGCATTCAGCTTGCTGGTCGTTCCTATTAACCGTTGTCTTTGAAAATAAAGAAAATGTTGGACGCTACAGTTTAAAATATTAGCAAGTTTCAGCAAATCGTTGATTGCCACTGCACATTTCTGAGGACGCCCACAGCTTCCCCAAGCAGTTCTGAAAACTCACAAAGATAAGGATGAACCCCAGAATGCCCAATGTGCATCTATTAAAACGTGGGGCTCCCAGGCTGCTGTCTGGAGGCCCCCACCTTTAAAACCCGATCAGACTGAGATCCCCCAAATGACCTCCCAACATGGAAGCAGCCCTCCTTTATGTGGGGAGGCATCGTCCCCCAGCACAAGACCTCAGCCAGTCCGTTTTCTACTCCCTCTCAGGGCTTTCCTGGGCTTAAAGCTGCTCTTTAGCCCCCATCCCCTTTAATGTCTTGCCTGAGATGATTTTATGCAGCAACATTCACTGAGTTAACCCTTTATCTCCACCCTCCCCACTCCAGATATGACTTATTTAGGAAGGGTTTGGAAATAACCTCCTTGTGTCAGTTCACTTCAGACGCTGACACTCTGGGGGAAAAATGGGGTTGTTGCTTACTTGCCTCATTATCGATTTTTAAAAATTGTGGGTCAGAACGTTTTATTTATCACCTTGACAACTTTACTTTTCCTTTGGATTAACTAAAAAGGTAAGCTCAAACTATGCTTGTCAGTTTTATTATTCTTTCAATACAAGACATATGACAGCCAGAAAACATACGGCAAATGTAGTTATCATGTTTGAAAAACCAGCGTTTAGTACAATTTACACATGACAGCCAACTTTACATACAGTTGAACTGGCTGCTCTCAGTTGCTATTCAAGAATGGAAACGTAAATGTGTTCAAACTACAGTGAATGTTTATTTTTCTTTATTACACATTCTCTGTTAGAAAATGTCAAATACTTTTTTACATGAGTGAATATCATAGTGGGTGTACATTTCCTGTAACTTACAAGTGTTTAACTAGAAAAAGGTGATAGTTACAAATCTTTAGAAACTTTGATCTACAGAAATTCCAAATTCTAGTCATTCTTTGACTGTTTTAATGATAATGGCTACATTAGTAACCCATTTGCTGACTCAGAAGAATTTAAAGGCAGAAAATATTAGATGTTTAAGGGGAAAAGACCATGATAACTTATTAAAATTACTTTCTAGTCACCTCAGTTACTTTGAGATCTCCACTTTGTAAATCAACAAATTCTAGTGAATGAAATTGCTATGGCTGTCTACATGCTATAATAATCACGCTAAATAATTTTAATAAAAGGCAGTTTTTAAACCAGTACAAATAATACCTCTTAAAATATGCAAAAATCTATATAACGAAGAATTTCATGTTTTATCTATAAAATCTTTCTTCTATGATCCCCCCAAAACAGAAAAGTAACATATCTCTCCTTTTCCTGTCTTCCTGGTCAACCTCTTCCCCTCCCCTCAACAAAAAAGATAATTTAACTGGGGCTCTGATTCCCTTTCCATGCTTTTCTCTTATGTCTATGTTGGATTCCCACGGCAACACTCACTCACACAAGCACTCTTTCCAAATGCACAGAAGAAGCCAAGAACCACAATTCTACATTATTAAAAATACAACCCAACTAGTAAGGACTTTATTTTTAAATAAGAGCCGTCTATTTTTTCCAAAATTTTTTTTGCCCCGAAATAAGCCATATAACCTTCCAGCAAGGAATGAAGTTCAAAGCGGAAAACACAGTGATGCCACATGGCGTGAAATCAGCCAGTGGGTCCCCTCAGTGCCCAGTATTCCAACGTCCGGCCCTGGGCCAGCTCGGTCGCTTTCACAGAGAGCAGGCACAGTTGTCACAAAGCTAGCCAACTGTATCAAATTTGATTGTTTTAAGTGTTAGCCTCGTCTCTCACAAAAGCCCTGGTGAGACATTCTAACACGTTAAACCAAGAAGCCGTCAGGCAGCAGGAGGCACAATCTGCAAAGACCAACTAGCCCAGCTTTTTGATGTTCTGTAAGTAGTCGGATCAGTGCACTGCAAAGCTAAAAAGCAGACCACTGTATCGAGTTTAAAAGTTTAATATCAAGGGTCAGAAGGCACTATCCCTTTCTGCCTTAGACACTTTTACATATAAAATATCTGAATTTTAAAAACATAAGAAACCTGTTTAAATTTTAGACCTTTTTAAAAACCTCAAATTTTATATTTTAACTATAATATAACCCAGACATTTCATGAAAATCATTTAAAATGCAATACAAAAAAAAAAGCAAATCAAAACAAAACTTTGCTCTTCAGGGTAGGAGGTCAGGCATTTACTTTGAAAACATATACTGTTTTTAAACAGGTTATGCACATTAAGAAATCTCCAAGAAGCAACAATGGCACAGAATGAGTCGCATTTTGTAACATCTGATAGATGACCAGAGCTTATCATTAAATTTATCTCCCTGTTGAGTGAATACATTTTTAAAAATAAAGTCAACGGAATCCAAGCTGAGCAGCATTTTATACAGAATGCATCACTCACATTTAAATATCATTTAACCATTTTCATGAGACTTATAATTTATTTTACTGTAGATTTATTTAGTGGCTAAGTATTAATATATATATATTTTAAACGAGAACAACAAAAAAAAGCCTACCCCTGTAAAGCCAGCAATAGGGATCTTTTTAATCTTTTTTTTACATTATCACTTTCTTATAATGAGTTAAATCCAAACAACTATAAAGACTCCCACACATCGAGCACAGGAAACTGCAAGATTTACTTCCACAGGAAATAGATTTTAAGACGTGCACACTATCTAATGAAACTCAAAGCTATACTCATGAAAAGACCAACCAACAGCCCCCTTTCAGAGTGTTTATCACTCACAGTCATGCTGTTTCTAAGGCTAAGAGCTAAGTGGGCACAAAATACTGCTGGCCCTTGTGAAATAAGCAGTGTTCCTAAAAGTAAACTATGGGAAACCACTAATAATTTTTAAATGTTCATTTTACTCAAAAGAATGCCAGATAGACCTTATAGAGATTTAGAAAACCTCCATTTACTTTCACTTAGAAGACTAGGGACCTCGAAAACACAGGGAGATCTTGGACAACCCTACCAGAGACACGTGGATGCATTTTACCAACTCTATTATCAGAGATTATGAACTTAGGCATAAAAGTGAAATTTCAAAAATCTCCCCCCAGTCTTCGTCTCCCTGAGTAGGCTGCAGGCAGGTTTGGTTGCGATTGGACGCCCCCTGGTGGCCCAGGCACCCCACCACCCACTGAGCAGCATCCTCTTGGCTTCCCTCTTCCCATAACTCCACTGAATGGACAGTGATCATTCCTACGGTGGTTGAATCACCATCCTATGGAAGCATTTGAGAATTCAAGACCTCGGGAAGTAGGCCCACGGGCATCTCCAACAAACAGACCTTCTCAGGGCACTTTCATTGTTACAGCTGACCCAGGACAAAACATCTCAGATCTTTAGAAAGTAGACAACCAGAAGTGTACTGGAGGTTTGAGCCTGATGATAAATGCTTACCAAGTGGGGGAGGGAGAGCTGCTGAGCGGCTTTGTAAAATTACACTGTATAATTAATTCCATGGTAAGAATGTTTTTATGGTGTGTTTTGGTGACCTTTTATTACCATCAAGTTCACAATGCTGGTGGCCTTCCTTTTAATCCCTCCGCAGACAAAGGCCCTAAATAAACACAGATCCCTTCCTGGGAAAAAGTCCACTCTGGTTAAATGGTAAGGAAATGAGTAAATCATTAGTAATCTTTAAAGCCGAAGCTATAAACTCAAGTTACCTTAAGTTAAAATGAAAGTGTCCGGCCAGAGTTTCAAAGTTCTGTCACAGATAGAAATCTCCAGCTCTCGACTCCAGACTAGGCGCCAGCTGATAAACAAACAATTTAAGTCCAGAGCTGGAGAGTTCCCAGCTTTTTCACTTAATGGCTTGGGCCCACAATATTTACTGCCTCCAGTTTTATTCTCACTTAGCTCTAAGAGGAAATTTAAACTCATCATTATCTCCAAGCCCAGGCGGCAGCAGAGGCTCACCTGGGCCGGCTCTTCTTGCTCCAGACCAGGTTGAGCCCCCACCAGAAGTGATGTAATAGTGTAAACTAATTAACTATAGTTTTAGGTTGACTTTTTAATAGGCTAAATAAATTTTGTTCAATATGGTTTATATTCCCACTTGGGGCAGTAATGATTCCAAAAAGTTTAACTTTATGGTTTCCAGTCCAAACTGCTAGTGAAAACTGAAAAGGACAATAGGATTACGAAGGAAAAAAATGACCTCTTGTCACGAGTCCTTAAGTATTATGACACATCACAGTTTGAGGACTTTTCTGTCTCCAATGTGCTCTTTGACTATTAGCTCCTGAGCATTGGCAGTGCTGGGGAAGGACGACCAAATGGCAGGGTTTACAGACCAGGAGAGATGGAAGGTCGCAATCCCTGAATACCAGCGTAGGTGCTTTAGTGTAAACGTGGGTAAGCTGTGCAGAACTTAAAAGGAGAGTCCAATTAAGCACCATAAGATAAAGCTATCACATATGCCCATGGGCTCTAAAAGGTTTTTTAAAAGCATGCTAGAATTATCAAGAGTTTTAAAAATAATATCTATGCAATGCCAGCACACCATCCCTTCCCCAAATGATGTGCTCCATTTTCAACAAATCGGCATCCGTATCCAAGGTTTTATTTTAGGATAGCTTATTCTAAAATCTGATTGACTGGGAGACACATGGTAAATGCACAAGATTCATTCTTTCCCTCTGTTTCTTACATACTTGTCTAATGAAAAGCCATTAGAGGAAAATGGTGATGGCCTAAAGTAAAGGGTTAATAAAACCCTGTAAAGCAAAGGTGGGGGGGGGGGGGGTTGGGAGGGGCGGAAGATTTTATTTCTCTCCCTTTAAAAAAAGTTTTATTAACCTGACTTGGCTAGAAAAGCTAATTAACTATTTTAACGTGTGCCAATACTCTATTCCTTTAAAATATGGATAAGTGCACTAAACAGCTGGTATTACTCCCAAGAAGGTATTACTCCTAAGAATAGGATGAATAACAGAAAAATGAAATACAGGTTTACCATCAACTGTTATAACCATAACTTCTTCATTTTTTCAATCAAAATTTATCTAGACTATTTCTATACATTTTAGAAGGGTCACAAGCATTCTCTACTTTTATTTTATGAAGCTGCAACCTCCAAAAAGAAAAGATGCTGGCTAATTTTGAAGGATTCTTAATGCCTGAATAAAGGCCAATCCATTCCCAGGAGAGAAATGTCCTTGTTCTCACATTGAGGCAGTGCAGAGGAACTGACAACATAAAACTGGAGGTAAACACACAAAATGTCTCCACTCGGGTCAGGCTGCGGTCACTTAGAGATAGAGAAGCGCCCATGATGCACTTGTCTGCCATGTTATCTAACTTGGCAATGAACTGTGGGCTGCAATTAACACATGCACTTCGATTTTAAATGTCCACAAATAGAGTGAGTAAAACGAAATCAAAATTCTGTGAGAAATAGACAGCCTAACTCCTGCCAGAACGTGCGTTGTGACGCCCTGACATTTGTAAGGGGACTCAAAGATATTTAAAGAAATCAGAATGAAACTGATAGATGATATTTTGATCACATGACAGGCAGCATTGTAAAATTCCTCATCTCCACTCCCCAGCCTCCAGTACCTTTTAGGGATCACACCAAAGACAACTACAGACATAAAACACACACAATACATGGAAAATAATTTCATGCTAATTAGAAACCACTGGACAGTTATAGAAAAATAAATTCCATATAATGAATATCTGTAGGAGATTGATTTGCTAGACCACTACATCACCCTACTAAAAAAGGTAGCCACTCTTGCATTACCCAAACAGAGCCGGTCGTGTCTGGTCTGTCCTACATCCTGAGTGGCAATTACAGGACATTAAAAATTCCCTGGGTTTAAACTTCAGGCTGGACCCCTGCCTCATCCACATGCTTCCCAGTCTAAGTATGGGGGGGAGGTAGGAAAGGGGGGAAGGAGAACCATGTCCCTGCACAGGACAAATTTTAGTAGTAATAATATAGTAGTAATCCCCCTAATTATTACAAGTTAGGAGACTGCTTTGCAACTAGAATTGGGGCTTCAGATTTAGGGGAAGAGGAAATGCAAATAGGCAGAAAGTATATACTGAAGGAAATTAATGAATTGAAACAATGTTTTCCAGGGCAAAACCTAGGTTAAAGTCAGCATCCTCACTTCTCATAATCTTCTCAAAAGGCAAATTATCAGAACTCCCTAAACAATCTTATCTTGGGCAGTCGTCTTTACTGGTATTAAGAGCTTATTAACAACTTATTTAAAGACACCAGTCTGGAAGCTCATGGAGAGGACCTCCTCCATTGCCAGAGAATGCTAATGGCTGCTGAGGGATCTATCTGCTTTTAGAATTGCTTACCACCTCTTTCTGGGACACTAGAACAAAGTACAGAAAATGCAATAGAAAAACCTAAGACTATATTATGTTATCAAAACAAGAGATGTAATGGATACAAAAGAAGAAATGTACGTTATGAGGAAATATTAATCACCATAACACAAAGAAACTCACTGTATTTTGGTTGATATGACCTAGATTTTAAAAGAACGGACCTGCTTGCTATACAAAACAGCAGGACAAATTTCTTCCCAAGAGTTCCCGGTGTCTAGGACAAAATCGGATGTATATAGAGAAGATAATGCTAACAGTGATCATCATTTTTGCAGATGGAGTTATTTTAGGATGTAACAAGAAATTTCAATGCTACCTAATGCTGCTTCAATTGAAATTATTAGGAATCATCAACTGGGACAATCACAATAGAAATCTCTAGAGTCTTCCCCATATCAAAATTTTAAAACTTTGATAATAATTAATTTGATGGGTATGAACGCAACTTTTTTCACAAGAAAGCAAGCTTAAATTTTCAATTTTAATGACTGCAACGAATGACCACATTACCTAATAATGCTAATAATAACTCATATTAATTATATTATTGCTGTCCTTTAACAGTATCCTATTGTGTTAAAACAGTGGAGAGAATTAAAAAACAGCCAGAGATAATCCTCCTTCCCCTCATATAGAATATAAAGGCCAAGCTCAGTTAAATGAAATTGGGTAAAATAATTTGCTTTTGGACAAAAATAGCATGTTTCTGCCTGAAGCCAAGTAAAACTGCCAAGTTATAAACCTAAGAAAGGTTTCTAATGGAAATGCCAACAAACCCTTAACAATCATGGCCCTATAAGGTGCCAAAATATCAATTATTTCGTTCTTGCGGACCCCTTGCCATAAATTAGATAGGGGGAGGGTGGAAAAAGTGATTTAGGTATCTGATTTAGTCAACGGTAAAAAACCAAGACTGAACACTTTATTTTAAAAACAAACATGGCATAGATCTAAGTAAAGTCTATAAGAGGCTTTTACCCTTAAAAATTTAGCAAGCGAGTCATACTTGAAATTCTTCAGAGCTTGTTAAATGCAAACTCCTTAATAAGCTTTGCTGCCTCCTGCTCACTATTCTAGAAATCTCTCAAACTGCACGATTAACCCAAGCAAACTAAAATGCAACAGAAATGCCAGATCTACGCGTAGCTATTCGTACACATACACAAACACACATCCATGCTCGGTTACTCAGTCTGGACACCGATTCGTACTGAAATTAGACTGTCTAGCCATCTCCCCAAAGATGGACAGCTCAGTTTCTGTTTCTACTCACGGCCTCTGGCGATCGTTGAACTCCTCAAGATTCGTTTCCATTGCAGTTCGGCTGGAAAAAGATGCCCTTGGAGCCCACAAGGTTCTTTGCTACTAACCACAAACACAAGAGTTTTCTCATTCACACTTTATACAGAAGAATGTGAGAAAGATTCAGCTTTAATCTGCCCAACTTCAAGCTGTCTGACCATGGTAGGATCCCTCCTCCACTCTAGGCCAAACTTATTTTTCCAGATAATTGTAAAAAGAATTAAATAAAGCCTAGGGCCACATAGTAGACCCTTGACAAACATTTCTTAAACTAGATTTAATTATTACCACCATACATCCAGTTACCTTTGTTTTGTGAGAAATTCAAAAGTATGATATAAGGTCACACGCATGGTTTTTAATTCCAGGTCAATTAAAATCATTATGTTCTTCAGCTAGAGACTAGTCTTATTCATGGTCAGTCATGTTACAAATATTTCCTGATAATCTTAAGTGGAGCTGACTGACAAAGTGCAGCTAACTCACAGGAATATGACTATTACTGGACAATGTCATGAAAAGCACATGTGTGCTAACAGTGGGTCACTAATGCCACCATACATAACCCTCAGGTCACAATAAAGTGACATATTTGTTGCCGATTAAAACTTAATGTAGAACCACAGAATTCTGGAACTCTAAGAGAACCAATATTCTCATATTTCAGAAGAAGCAGCTAAAATCTGAACAGGAGAAGTGTCCATTCCAAAACCAAAGACTCTCCAAGGCCCAGCTACTCTGGGGAAATCGCTCACACAACAATGGAACAAGCCCTGGGCCCAGAAATGACTGGGTTTAGGATGAGAGGGCAAGTATCTCAAACAAACCTCAATCCTGTATAACCCACGAGGCTCAGGACTCCACTGACCCACTGCCTCAACCATTAGGCAGCACAGGATGGTGGTATCTTCAACATAAATAGGGAAATCCAGAGGAGGCTCCAGTACAAGGGAAAGATACATTCCATCTTGGACATGTTAAGTCTGTGATACAGCACTGATGGTCAGGAGAGAGATCTGGTTGGGACAGAGATTTTGGATTCACCTGTGTAGGGATGATCATTCAACCCCCAGGAGCAGATGAGATCACCAAGAAAGAAGGGGAGGGGCATCTAAACCCAAACCTTAGGGGGCACACGTGGCAAAGGCCCGGATATGGATGGTGACCCGGCAAAGGAAGCTGGGGTGCAGTCAGACAGCTGGGAAGAGAGCCACGCAAAACAGAGGGATGTCTCAGAAACCAAGGAGGAGAGCTTCCAGCAAGCCCAGCTTTTGCCAGGCCACTTTCCCCGCACCACTTCCCATGGTTATCTCTTTCTCTCTCCTGTATGTGTACTGGGCACAGCATGTCATGGAAGGCAAGCTTCTTGAGGACAGGGATGGGGGGGGGGGGGTTGTTCTGTCTGTATCCTGAGCACCCAGCAGAGTGCTTTGTAATGTGCTAGCTAACAGGGGGATTGGATTGGAAACTGGAGTGGTCAAAGGTCAGAAAGCTGCCGAGCCACCGAGGAGGATGAAAAATGAGCCAATGTCATGGGAGTTAGCAATCAGGAATCACTGATAAGCTTAGAGAAAGACATTTCGGTCAAGTCTTCAGGTCAAAAGCCAAACAGCAAAGATCTGAAAAGTGGTGAGTGAGGAAGGAGAGGGAGATGGAAAACTTTGCGCAAGGCGGGTGTTGGCAGAAAGCTGGGCTGCTGCAGGACAACAGCTTAATGACATGGCAGACACAAGTTGGGGGGTTGATGGCACTTAGGAGGGGCTTAGTAAATGCCTATCGATTGACTAAGGGGAGGGGAATCTGGCTATGTTTGACGAAGGCAGTAGGGAAGGCCCCAATAGAGAAAGGAGAGTCCAATCGGAAGACGGCTCCCAGAGGAGAGGGGAGGTGAACCCCTGGCTCTGGTCAGAGAAAAGGCCTTTTCCTCAGTGACTGCAGCAAAGGAGGACAGATAGATGAAGGCAGAGAGGGGCTTTAAGGTGCAAAGCACAGAAGAGGGAGCTTCCACTTTCTCCTGAAGCCTCCTGCTTACAGAGAGGAAAGGACGAGGGAGCACTGGCCTCGGGGTCAGGGAGTTTGAATCCTGCCCCAGACACTTCCTAAACATGTGACCCTGGGCAAGGTATGGAACCTCTCTCAGCCTCAGTTTCCTCATCTGTAAAAAAGGGACAACAACAGTACCTCCCTCTCAGGGTGGCTGTGACGCTCCAAGGAGACAGCAAAGTGCAGTGTAAATATACTATAGGGAGTGAGCGTTAAAGGACTTAGAAATAAAAGAAATTTCAGAAGAGAATGTGAGGGGGGAACCCAAGTTTAAATCTCATCTACCTTTGTAGCAGCTGTGACCATGAGCAAGTCACGACCTCTCTGGCCTTCAATTTCCTTGTCTATGAAACAAGGGTCTCAGACCAGACTCTCTCTATGATCCTATAACTTAAAGAAGGCTTCTGTGCCGCTGGGAGAGCCAAGTCATGATTAGGTTGTCGTCAGGAGGCTGTGGACCCTTCTCCATCCTCAGACAAGGTAGATGATCGGGTCTGGAACTGGAAAGGCCTCAAATGAGATTAGAGGGTGGAGGGCCCCTCCCAGAACCTAACCCTAAAAACCCAGCTTTCTATCACCTACTGCCTTTTCTGCACCCCTCAAACTCTGCCCCCATTACTAAGCCTCTTTTCTTCTTCAAATAACTTTTTTTTACTGTGTATATACTTTTTATTTATTCATATGTGTAAATGTTGCAACCACCAGTAGAACAGAAGCTGTTTAAGGGTCTGGGGTGTTTCTTTTCTGCCTCTGAGCCTCAAGCTACCAGCACAGGCTTTGAGTATTTTTTTGGTCCAGCCTTGTAATTTCTCATTGGCCAAAGAAACTCCAGGAGAAGAGATCCCATCTGCCCAACAGATCAGCACCTTCTATGCCACTCACATTTGCACAGTCATCTGGAGCACTGAGAGGTCAAGGGCCTGGCTGAGGGTCTGTGTTGGTAAGCAAAATAGGCTCCTTAGCACTTAGTTCAACAAGTGCCCATGAAGAGTTTGGCTTTTGTTTGCTTTGAGTAATTCAGTGTATTTCATTGAGTCTTACTAAGTGCTAAGCCCCAGGCCCAAACCCCTATAAGGTGTAAAACCTTAGTGGGTGTGGATTGGCAACTAAGGTGGGGCCCAAGGTGGGGCTAACTCCAGGGAGGGCCTAGTTCACATGTCTGGGACAGCAGAGGCTTTTAGACCATGTGGGTTTAAGTCCGCCTCTTTGTGACAATTCTAGGTCATGTGGGTGAGTCGAATGTGTGACTCACCCCTGACCCTGAAAAAGATATAAAAACCAGGGGTTGGCTGTCTCTTCCTTGGAGCTCTTTGCTGCAGCAGTGGTGGCGCGTGACTCTGGACCAGCCCTTGTTCTGAGCTCCCGGCTGAACCTAGATGTTGGTAACTATGAATCTGTATTTGGTCTGTCTGTTGATGTTTGTAATTTGTTTGTAATTTGCTGTGAAGTTCAGCATGCTGGTCTCTTCCCCTGAACTAAGTGAATGATATTTGTGTGCTGAATTAAAGTAACCTTGTCAACCCCTTCACATAGCTTTCCTTATTAAAGCAGATCAAAAGAACCTGTGCTTTTGCAGCATGCTGGCAGCTTTCTGGATCTTACACCCCCACAGCAGCTGCTAGCCGGATTGTTAAAACAGGGTCTCAGACCCAGCCAGGGTCATCATCACCCAAGCCCCAACAATCCTGGATCAGGCTCTACTCCGGCTGCTCCCTATGCCAGGAAGCCCCTTTTACAATCACCAATGTCACCTCCTCCATAAAGTAAAGACTTAATTAATGTTTGTCAAATTGAGTAGGTCCCATAGTTGGACTAGAAGTGACCCTGAAGGACAAGCCTTACCCAAGATCCTACCCAGAAGAGGCACCTCCGTGGCCCCCCGCAGAAGCTCCTCACCGACGTTCTGCACAAGGGCCCTACTTGGACTTGAACTCATTTGATTACAAATTACTTTAATAGGATATGATAGCAAATTTCACTTATTTCTTTAGCTGATAAGATGCACAATGTTTACATTTCTTTTTCTTGAAATACAGTCTGAAATGTAGAAATGATTTCTGTGAATACCACTGAGAAGAAACCCTCATTTAAACTTTGCATTGCTTCAGAAGATAGAGGTAAAGCAAAGAATCTGATTTGTTACAACACTGGACTGCCATCTTCATCCTAAAAGTTAGAGAGATGTTCACACTTGCATTGCAAAGATTTAAAAAAAGGATCTGAATTTCAAAGTAAAAGAACTTTCATCTACAGGGAGAAATATTTTCATTCCCTTTAAGAGAAGGAAAAAAAAAAAAGAAAAGGGATAGACTTCCTGCCCTATAGATTTTTGTGGGAGCCACATAGGGCCTGTGAACACGGGGCACTTCTGCAGGCAGTGAGGGCTATGGTGAGCAGAGAGGAGTCTCTCCTTTCCCTGACTTTGCAGGGGAGCTGGCACCTTGGCAGTTCTCACCACTGAAGGTCATGCCGCATAGAGATGAATGAAGGCACCTGGAAAATGCCCATTGAGAGGTCATATGAGAGCTGCCTTCACTGGAAGTGGGGCTAAAATGACTCTGCCTAGCCCCAAGAACCCTGGGCAGCAGTGGCCAAGAGGCCCAGGATCCCAGACTATCATGAGTCCCCTTCGGAGGGAGCCACAGCCTGACAGGTGCTTGCTGGGGGACAGTGGATGAGGATTTTTGCTCAGGCACCACCTGAAGCTTAAGGTCTCTGAGGCCCCTCCAGGTCAAGATTCTGAGATCGAGGTTTCCATCCAAAGTCTGGGCTAGAACTTCCTAGCCAACAACTCCTCAGGCCTCTCCCACCATCATCTGGCTCCTGATTCCCTGCAGAGAGCCCAGAAAACTGACAGGGCATGCTAATGTAAATCAACCTGAAGAGGGAAAGGGGCAATGGGGTGCCCAGGCACTGAAGCCTACTGCTGCCAAACCCCAATCTCAAAAGGGAGAGGATTTCCTCCCATGATAGGGGAGTAATAGGCATAAAAACAGAGCTATGCTTCTTTTCATTTCACCGAGAACCTATTTCATGGACAACAGCTTTAGGCCATTGATACTCAAAGAGACCACTGTGAGATAGGAGACCACAGGGCAGGATTTACAGTGTCACCTGGTCAAGAAATGCTTTCCGATCTGATTAAAAATGAGAGCTTTCACGGACCAGACATAAATGCAAACTGCCAGCACAAAATAACTACTGCACCTGGAGCATGAGGAAAGCAGCCAATTTTCCCCACTATGGGAAACGTTTTCTGGAAATTTTATTACTGAGATTATTTACATGCGTTTTTATTATATTAGACTTTTCATGAAATGAGGGATTTTTTTAAGAACTATTTTTTAAAAAACTAACAGCAAAGATAAATACCAAGCACAACTTATTTCAAGATGTTAACAAAACCGCCCAAAGAAGAATACTTCTAAGAAAATCTAAAATTTGTCAGCTAATGAAAGTCATCTGAATTACTCAATACTCCAGTAAGGCCACTAAGAGAACACAGTCAAGCTGAAAAACCCTCTTATTCCATAGAATGAGTTATCAATTACTCACATAGAGCGACAGCCATGTGGAAAATGTGTAACAAATTCCAGCAACTCCATGGTCAAGAACAGGGAGAAGGCAAAGCTTGAGAATCCAATCTGAGATGGTTGGCAGTTGGCTGTCTGTCTGGGTCTGTCTGTCTAGCACAAGGTAAGCTCCTGGTGGGCAGCAGTGAGCTCATTTGTTTCTATTTGTAAACTGAGAGCTTAAGAAATGATTTATATATACCTAGGCAGCTAAGTGGTGTTCAGATCCTGCTAGAGACACACAGAAGCTACGTGACCCTAGTCAATTAACCTCTCTCTGCCTCTGCTCCCTACCTCCTAGGGCTGGTGTGAAGATAAATGGAGATAATCTTTGTAAAGCCCTTTCCAAACCTTAAAGTGCTCTACAAATGCTCCCTATTGCTATCATTAACCATTTCTGGCCCAGCATGGAACATTTTCAGTGGCGCTCCCCCATACCTGGAATGCACTCCCTCCTTATCTCTGACTCCTGGCTCCCTTCTCCAGCCCCTCTTCACTCCAGCGCCTTCCCTCTGCTGACTCTTTCCAATTTATCCTCAATATAGCTTGTTTGCATATTAGAGAGTAAGCTCCCTGACGGCAGGGCATTTAGCATGGTTCCTGGAACATAGTAAGCCCTCAATGTTTATTGACTAATTGATTGACAAGGTCATTCGCAAAATACTACAGAGAAAGGAGACAAAAAAAAACAGCAAAAATAAGCTACTGGAGAGAGCAGTGTGTCCGACTTACCTAAACCAGAGAATCCCAAAAGCATTTTTAGGAAAAAGAGCAACACGTAGACATGAAACAAAACTGATTCTATATCAGAAACAAAAACAAAAAACAAAAAATTATCAACGAAAATAAATATTTAACTTTTGTAAAAGAAATGAAATGGATTCTCTGCTGCCGCATTTGTGTCCAAAGTACTGTTTACAGAAGGGAGAATGGCTCAAGAAGAGGAGCCAGATGAGGGGCTGGACCTGACTTCCTATAACATGCAACATCCCCCTAAAAGGAGTCAGGAATCGATTTCTGGGTCTCAAAAGAGAGAAAGTTTCCATAAGAAAGGATTACAAATGATGTTTTCACCCAAACAAAAAAAGTTGCTAATCACCGACCAATGCTGGCTTCCACCAAATCGATTGGTCTATGGAGATCATGTTATTAACAATATGAGACAGAATCAAAGCATCCTGGATTTAAAGCAAGCAGGAACCTTAGAGATCATCTTCTCCAACTTCTTAACACAAAAAAAGGGGAAGACTTGAGAGACTGACGTAAGGTCACAGAAGAAGAAAAGATTCAAACTCAGGACCTCTGAAAAATAAAACGATAACCTCAACAACAACAAAAAGACAAATTATCTTTAAGAAGTCAAGATTTATTGATTAATGCGGGTCATGAAGAGGGAAAGTAGAGATTGCAACTTCTCAATGCAGACTCTGAAAACTGAGCCCCTACCAAATACCAGGCGAAACACGACTGGCCAGACTTAGGCATGAGGAGCGTGTTACCTTTTATAACATGACAGACGACGAATCCCCAGCATGCAACTGCAGACCTGGAAATAGCCTTCAGAATCGCCAAATAAACTGCGCTGAAACCCAACCGCTCCCCCAACAGAGCTGCTGTCCAGTCACACAGATGCAGCAGCGATCCAGACCAACATAAGAAGATTTTAAGAGATGTCACCATGACAAAGGCTAACAGAGTTCAAACTACGTGGGACAAAAAGTTTTCAAACAATAAAGACCTCACTGAAGAAATGAAAATCATGTCACTACCATCATCCTTCCTCCCACTAAACTGTCCCAAAGATGCTTTCAGTGAGCCTAAAAAAGACACACATGCAATGCAGGACCTTTGTTCAAGTCTAAAAAGCCGTTATTTTATCCACCTGTGCCACAGTCCACAGATTATAATTAAAAGAACAGCAGTACAGCAACTAGTCCCAGGACCGTTTCTATCTGAACTCCGTTGAAAAAGATGAGAAGACCAGGATGAGAATAACAATACATTCCCCTTCAAACATCTGTGATTTCATTGGCATGGGAACTCCTTCCACCGAAACACACTGCAACCCATCTAGAACTTACAGTCTCAGGGCAGCTAGGTGGCGCACTGAGTAGAGCACCAGCCCTGGAGTCAGGAGGACCTGAATTCAAATCCAGCCTCAGACACTTGACACATTTACTAGCTGTGTGACCTTGGGCAAGTCACTTAACCCCAATTGCCCTGCCCCCAAAAAAAGATTTAAAAAAATAGAACTTACAATCTCAAGGAATTAGCTGAAATTTAGAAAATCGAGTAATTTATCCATAAGGACACAGCTAGTTTCAGAAGCAGGATTTGAACCCAGGTGTTCCTGACTCCAAGTCTTCTACTCTAAGCACTACAGAAGCAATGTCAAACATATGGCCCACAACCCTCCTGTGTGTGGCAGGAACCAAACAGAAAAGTAACTGGGAAATATTTAAAAAATAAAAATATTACAAAAATAGGTAACATAACATTTTAAAAATAAGTCAACATGTACCCACTGGGATGCTTATATAAGGATTAGCAGCCCCATTTCTCTGTGACTCTGAACCCCTGCACTACCCCAGGCTGCCTCTCCGTTAAGAGCAGTTTAATTCACAGAGCACTTGAACGAGTTTTTTACACACATTGTCTCATCTGATCCTTGAAACAACTCTGTGAGGCAGATGCCACAGGTATCACAAAACCCATCTTACAGATGAAGAAATTGAAACTGAGACCAGTGAAGGGAGCTGTCCATGGTCAGAGGGCCAAGAAGTGGCCGTGGCAGGGTTCAGGGTTGAGCTTTTATGGTGAATTTCTATAGCAAACTCCTTTTTTTGGTTATACAGTTGACTAAAAAGCGAAGTAAATATGAGATTTTGATATCAATGTTTTGACTTTAAGAAAGCATTTGATTCATCGAAGCAAAATTCTGCTTTCAAGGGTCTTTTTAAAGTCTTTCTCCTGTGAAATTCAAAATGATCCAGCACTCCAGGACAACAGGACCATACACAGTTCAACAATCTACTGAATCCTACCAACAACTGAGGGGTCAAGCATTTATGCTTGCCATGGGCGTTATAGAAAGTGTCCAACATCAGGTTCAATGAAAAAAAAATTTCCCATCAGTCTTTCAAAAGCTATTTTTTGTAGTTCATAATTAAATGCATTAAGTCCCTAACCATTATAAAGCCTCCTTGGTGAAATCCAGACTAATGCAAAAGAAACTGGCCTAACCATTCACAGTGAAAAAATATCCGATGAAAAATACAGACTGCCAAAACTATAATACACAACCAGCTGGGAAGCCCAAATTAGTCCATCAATGAAAGTGTCTTGGACAAGCACAACAGATGGATAATTGTTTGGGACAAACTGAGGAAGAGAGCTGGCTAGATTTCATTTAGTAATCATTCAATGCTTTTAATGACCCTAAATTATTTGTAACAACCACAGCATCCCTTTGTACGGTGGGAAGTAGTATCCGGCCCCTCCACTCCCTTCAGGTTAGGCTGTTCATTCTTCAAAGGCATTCAGAACTTTCTGGAAACTTGGTTGACTCATAAGACATATAAGCCCAGATTCTAGCCACCATCAGAGTCCAGAGGAGGTGCCCAGAGGAAGCACCAGGAGCTCTGAGACTTGACTGGTGGGTCATGGAAGGTAACTCAGAATGAGACAAAAAATCAGCTGAATCAACCTGAGTTGGCTTTCAATGCTTAACCTTGTTGAAGATACTTTTCCTGCTATGACTAAAAATAAAAAATGAAAAATAAAACAATACCTCTTCTTGCGAACTGTTTAGTGTGTCTCCTTTTGTTTCAACACAAAACCTAATCTGGGAGAGGACTGTCCTGAGGGAGGCCCAGGCCAGAACACTCTGTAACCCAATGTTGCTCTGACTCCACACCACAGAACACAATGATCACAGGACTAAGAGGGCAGATAATTCAAGTGGCGATGGAAGGGCCATGGCGGGCAGAAGCAGGCGCCGGCATGGCCCCATCAATGACCTGCCTGGAACACCCGGCACAAAAGCCATCTCTGAGGAAATCTAGACTGAAAAAGGGAATGGAACAGTCACATACTGATGACAGAACTGAACAAACTGAATGGCCCAATGAGAGCCTTGTGACTCAAGAGATCTGGGTGTTGGCTGGGTGAAAGGTACGCCCATGCTGAGGACGTGCTCTCTCACGGCAGATCAATGGCAGACCGTTGTGGTCTGACTTATCTGACAGTACAGACTTACCCACATTCAGAATACCTTCTCCTCAGTTTTCCAGAGTACCCCGCTTTATCATCATTTCTCTTTTTGTTCCAAAAGGGGGCAAAGAGAAAGTGAACCAAAGTGGGAAATGAAGCACAAGGAACCTGAGGATGTAAATGGAAGATGACTCAAAGGGAGTTGAACGATGAGGTCCTGATGAGAGCACAGAACCTGCCTCCACACACAAGGGAGAGGTTAGGGGCACAAGCAAGAGTGTAAGAATGTCATGTTCTGGTTTGCTTTTCTGTGTCACAGATTTGAGTCTAGTCTGGAGCGGGTCAGAAATGACAACGTAGAGAAAGGCATCGATGAGGCGCTTCCAAAAATAAACGTGACCATTCCTCAATGTAACAGTGAGGTGGCCAGGTCCTCAGGCCCCACTAACTTACAGATGGTGCTTTTTATAATTCAGACCAAGAGAAAATGGGTCCTTCTGTGACCTTCTGCCACCCAGGGTGCCTGGCCATTCCATTAAGTACACGCATCAAGTCTCTTCTTGTTGTTTTGCCTGACACGAATTTCCTTTAATGTACACCGTGACAGATGAGGGGGGGATGTCAGGCACCAGGGAGAAGGCCCCAGTCTTCACTGATGTTTTCTCTTCTATCACTGGACTGGGAAGGAAGAGCAAAAACGGTTAAAGGGGGCTGAGACTCCAGCTTGATCAGTTGGCAAGCATTTTGTGAGGACATGCTCCATGCCGGGCCCTGTGAGAGGACAAAACGAAATCATCTCTGCCCTCACAGACCCAGCAGCCAGCTCCAAGGCCTGTGCCAAAACCAACTACATCCTTGGGCAGTGGAAGAACCCACAGCCAAGCTATCACGCTTCTGCTGGTCCTCTTGAAAAGATGGCTACACATGTTATCTCCCTGGAGAGAAGGCCAAGAACAATTTCCTTCTCACTGCCATCTGCCCAGGGCCTAACCCAGTGCCCGTTACCCAGGAGACACTTTAGAAATGTGTGCTGATCAGCTGACTGATGGCGAAGAACAGCAGATGCCAGAGGACTGGTCTCCATTTTTAAAAAGCCAAGAGAATGGAACCTGTAAACTCCATTCTTTTGAACCTGACTGGAGCCCTGAAAAAATGTAGACTGGATCATGAAAAGAGGATCTGTGGTTCTTGAGAAAGAGAACAGGCTTCATCGAGAGGAGGTCAGACTGACAATGAGCCACGTTTCTTGCCTCTTGACAGAGGTGGTGATCCACAGGGGCAGAAGAGCATATACACATTCAGGTGTGTCCAACACTGTACTTATCTTGTTCCTGGAGATGGTTCTGCTGGGAGTCGTGGGGGAAAGACAGTAATATATTTTTAAAAGAGCATCAGTAAGACACTTTTAAAAATCATGCTTAGCTGGGGGCAGCTAGGTGGCGCAGTGAGTAGAGCACCAGTCCTGGAATTAGGAGGACCTGAGTTCAAATCCAGTCTCAGACACTTGACATACTTACTAGCTGTGTGACCTTGGGCAAGTCACTTAACCCCACTTGCCCTGCCCTCCCTTCTCAAAAAAAAAAAAAAAAATCACGCTAAGCTACTTCTTTTTTCCCCACAGGTTATTAGAGCAGTTGATCAGGGAAGGGTGACAAGCACAGTATATCTAAATATAAGCCAAGCACTTAACGAAGGATCTCAAGCTATCCTTTCCTTAACCAATCAGTTGGTCGAGCAACAAGAATTTATGAGGCGTCTACTATGTGCCAAGCAGCGAGGGTATGACCGTAAAAGCCTTAGATAACGCATTTTGGTGGATTGTAAATGGTCTAGATGATATTTTAGGATGGACACTGATGAAATGGACAGCTCCCTGGTTGCTTTCCGAGGATAATCAAAGGGGTACACAGGCTGGTTGAAGGAACTGGGTAGATTTAACCTGAAGAAGAGATGCCCTTGAGGGATGTGGGATGTGATAAATGCCTTCCAATGCTGAAAAGGCCATCATGTGAAAAAGGGATTCCATTGTTTCTGCTCAGTTCCAGGAGAAGAAGGAATAGGAGACAGAAGATGACAAGTGTAAGATGGAGGGTCCCCAAAAATGCAACGTCCCCAAAAGGAGAACTAGATGGTCTTGGAGGAAGCGGATAGCCCTTCGCTGGAGGGCTGCATGCAAAGGCCGGGATGTTGCGGAAGGGATTCTCATCCTAGGCTGGGCCAGAATGGAAGGCCACTGAGGCTCTGCCCACCTCAGATTCTGTGACTTTGTGCCAGGCCCACAAACGGACAGAATGGGAGGAATGATCTTGACAAAGGGCTGACACCAGACTCAGCTCCAGCAAGGAGAGAGACAGCCTGCATGGACTCATGGAAGCACGCCATCAGAAATAACCCACAGTTCAGTTAACTGAAATACATGGTAAGTTAAAGGGAGAAGCAGAAAACAGACTGCAACAACAGACAGGGATACAAGAGCCTGACTGTCAGTACCTGAAACGCTCGGAAACACCTTTGTTCAACCCCATGGGCAACAGACAACCAAGGTAGATCTTGGAACAGACGTAGTCAGGCCTGTGCATTAGGAACCTTCTTTTGGCAGATACATGAAGGATGAAGGGCAGGGTGGCAGAGGGGACAGAGAGCTGGCCTTGGAGCCAGGAAAGCCCAAGGTTAAGGCTGACTTCGACCCAGGCTGGCTGTGCAACCCCAGCTAAGTGAGTTAGGTGTCCAAGACGTAAGTTGCAGAGAAAGTGCCAACCAATATTAGCAGAGGGTATTTCCTCATCTGGGAGTTCCCTCTACCACAAACATCACAGGTCCCATCCCAGGCCCTAGTCTGGCCCTTCTGTGGCCAGACTACAGTGATGAGAAATTGGAGGCAGAGACCAATCAGGCAAGAAGCGAAGAGGCCCTGAACAAGGGTACTGCCAGGGTGAGTGGAAAGGGAGGCATCAAGTACTGAGTTGTATACCTAAAAGCCAGTTAATAAAAATCAAGGCAACTCCAAAAGTCCCTAAGGGATTGCTTTTAAAATTTTTCACTTCAACAAATGACATCAACTTTCCAATAACTGCAGTGACACTACAAGGCATCAGGACTACTAAGCAGTCTAATTATAAAAGTACTGAACATACCAAAGCAGACCCCTCAAGATGGGAGGCGTGGCTGTTACAAGTGATCCGATCCATGCACCTGTTCCCGCCCTAGGCCATTTTAGAGCATAGATTCCAAACTTTTGGGACAGCCCTTCACTTACCCGCATTTATAAGTCAACCCACCTTGTCACAAAGGGCTGGGGGGCACAGTTTTGCTTCACATAAATTAAGAGGCTGGGAAACTAAGAGTTCTAAATAATCCTTGAGACAAGGGGCAGTGGGAGGAGCTGATGCCCTGGGTTATTCTAAAGCCAGGAGGGGCAACTCCTGCTGCTACAGACATACAGGCAGGTAGGAAGACAGGCAGGGAAGCAGACAGAGACAGGAAGACAAGAGAGACAGGCAGGAAGTCAGACAGGCAAGCAGACAGAAAGGCAGGCAGACAGGAAGACAGACAGGCAAGCAGAAAGACAGACAAAGACATACAGGCAAGCAGACAAGAAGACAGAGAGACAGGCAGGAAGTCAAACAGGCAAGTACACAGACAGACAGGCAAGCAGACAGGCAGGTAGATAGACAGACAGACAGACAAGCAGACAGGCAGGTAGACAGAAAGATAGCAGGAAGACAGATAGGCAAACAGACAGCAAACAGGCAGACAGACAGGAAGACATACAGGCAAGCAGATAGGCAGCCAGGCAGGCAGGCAGACAAAGAGGCAGGCAGAAAGGCAGGTATCTATAACTACTACTCACCACCAGAAACAGGGCTATCCATGAAAACTGCTCCCATTTTTTCAACTTCCTTTGCCAGCTCTTTTGACACCGCAGGGTCAATCGTACTGGAATCTATTAGTAAAGAGCCCTTCTTCACTTTCCTAAGAAACACAATAAAAAAAACCTGTTATTTTCTGTTCTGAGTGGACACTTCACGTTAAAAACACATGGAATTAGCATTTTTACCAATCATTCCAAAGTAACGAAGCAAATTAAGCCAAATTAAAGGGCGCTCCCCAGTGACAGGCCGTTCTCCCGCTCTCTGGAAAGAAAAAATAGCCACGCACATAAACAACGAAGGCAATGAGTCTCACTGACGTTGGTTTAAAAAAAAAGTGAGACGATGTGATCCTAACTAAAGTGAACGCAAGTAGAGGAAACCAGCTTCTTCGGCCTACACCGGCCACGGGTACAAATTTCACATTGCTATATACAATTTCTCCCAGGTAAACTATGCATGACAGAGAGACAGAGAGAGAGACTGAGGGAGTGAGGGAGGAGAGACAGAGAGAAGAGGAGGAGGGAAGGGGAAGCGGGAGAAGGAAAGAGGAAAAGCGCCCTTCTACCGGCTTGGGCAGAGCAACCTCCTTTTATTTTTGGCATTGCAGTGTTTTTGAAATAATGACAAAAGCAACTAGCTGAAAGGGAAAGGAACAGGCAAATAAATCTGGTGATCCCATAGAGAGTCGTCATTTTGTTTTTCATTCTCCTTGGTGAATGAACATAAAAAGGGACAAGAAAACAATCCATTTCCGTGACATTTTCTCTCTAGTGGTTCCCCTTTCTGCAACAACAGAGGAAGCAGGGTTTCTAACTACCGTGGGGCCGCTAGGGGGCGCCACAGTGCACAGAAGCCCCAAGTTCAACTCCAGCCTCAGACATTTACTGGTTGAGGGATCCCGAGCTAGAGCCTTTAAAAAAATAACCTGTGTATGCCTCCACTTCCTCATCTGTAAAATATGGCTAATAAAAGCCCTCCCTGCAATTCTGTGGGGAGGATCTTCAGATCATATTTGCCATGAGCTTGGGAAATCGTAAAGTGCAATCTAGTGCAAGCTGCCATTGTGAACAAAAATAAAGCAGAACATTTCTCTTCAGGTGATTCCCACAGATCTATCGCTATTAATGCCTCTGTCCACTGCCCAAAAATCCCTTCCTCCCTCATTAGCTCAGAGCCATCATCACCCTCTCTGGTGGGAGAAGGGCCAGAGCCCCTGAGGTAAGGAGGATGCGACAGCTGTAAGAAGCAAAATTGTTTTCACCAAGAATTCACATCCAATTATACAGTGGAATCTAAGACACAAAATCTGGCTTGACAAGTTTCTCTAGAACACACCTGCTCTGGATTTGTAGGGCTAGCCAAGCTAGATTGCGCAATCTACAGTATTGTGTGTATTTGTTTTTGGTTTTCAACACTCCCTTTTATAAATTTTGAGTTCTACAATTTTCCCCTCCCCCCTTCCAAGGACAGCGTGCAATCTGATATAAGCTATACATGTACAATCATATTAAACATAGTTCCACATTAGTCACGTTGGGAAAGAAGAATCAGGACAAAAGGGACAAACCACAAGAAAGAAAGAGAGAAAGAGAGAGAGAGAGAGAGAGAGAGAGAAAATAGTCTGCTTTGATCTGCATTCAGACTCCAGAGTTCTTTCTCTGGATCCATTTTCCATCATGAGTCTTTTGGAATTGTCTTAATCTACAGTATTTTTAAAAATAATGTTGTAAGGACATTTTAAAAAGAAATGTAATCAATGTTTTGCTTTGTTTTTTAGTCAAAAATATCCACTTTTCCTTTCATTCATGTCTTGGACTTCAATATAAATTCTACATTAACATTTGGAACAATCCTTCCTCAAATATTTAGGGGTGAATTACTACTTGGCTGCAGAACTCTGGCAGTCCTATCAAACTGGGTGTCAGAAGGTGTCAGAAGCACCCTTCAATGCAAGTGAGGGAACAGACTTCCAGTGTTCAGGCTTAACAAATATATCAACAAGTGAAACTTCACAAAATGCATGTTAGCAAGAAGTGAAATATGAACAACATGAAGTAGGAAGGCCAATGGCCACAATATGAGCTTGAGAGCACACCCCCAAAATACCTTCCAATGAAATCTCAGACTTACTTTATTAATTCTCTGATATTAATAAGAAACTTTTACCTCCAAAGCCTACCAACTCCTGACATTTTAAAGCCAACTAGAAAACAGAGATGTCCACAGACTGGAGCCTTCCAACTGAGCCACTGCCATGCATTTCCCAGTCTCTGCTCGACTTCCGTGGTAGAGCTTAAGTTCCAGAGATAAGAAGTGGGAGAGGCCAGAAAACAATAACCAAGGAGAACATGAGTGCTGCCCTGATGACTACAAACACCAGAGAGGTGGTGGCAAGAAAACAGAGAGCCCACACAATCCAGTGAAAATGGGATCTGTGAACTGTCAAGGGTTCAAAAATCTTGGCCTGGATGATAAATTCCTGAATCAATAGTTCATATAATATTCATTCATTTATATGTGAATACTTTCCCCCTCAAAAAAGTGTTTCCTATAAATGTGACCTCCTATGGGCCCTCAATAAATACTAATTAACTTTGATGATCCCAATAATGATCAGTGTTTAATAGAAACCCTCACTACATTCAACTTCTTTCATCTCAAACACAAGTAGTAATAAGAAAGCTTAAAAATGTTATGTTAATTATGTAAGCACTGGCAGACAGACTATTTTAAAAGAGCTAAAGCAACACTTATAACAGAAACAAGGACAAAAACATCCAAAGGGAGTTGTGAGGGAGTGGGTGGTAAAATTAATATTCCTGTTAAAAACACAAGAAAATTCCCCCTAAAGAAACAGAAAAACAGAGTACATATGTTCTTAATGGTTCAAAGGAGGAACGGGAAAGCTCCATCAGAACAAGCAGATACATACTTCAGAATCCCATTAGGTCCCGTGTAAACTTCTACCGCATTACTGCTGGAAGGCAGCATCGTAATAATTCGATCTGCTTTCTCTGCTACATCTGCTGGGGAAGACACCACCTTTTAAAAAAAATTACACGAGTCATTATTTTAAATGTAAAACATGCACACAGCATTAGTCCTACTTTAAAATTAAGGCTCAGGCAGTTTCTAGAACACAAGCATGCACAATTACAGTTACTTTGCCAAAAGGTAATACCTAAGGTAGTTAGCTAAACACGTATGCTTATTTTGAGATAACCAAAAAAACCCACTGTCTAAAAGATACATTCCTTCTATTCCTACAAATCCTGTTTCTATGGAATCAAAGTGCACTGTTTACTTTAAGAAGTATGAAGGGAGCTATGGGGGAAAGGGTGAACCAGAGCAGTCTTGGGAACAGACACATGAATTCTCATGGGTTCCTCCAGTTTAATGCCTTAGACCGCACACTTGTTGGTATATACTTTGGCTGGCTAAGAAAAACATTCTAACGCATCAGGCTGGGCAGCCCAGATATATTACTGACAGCGTGGATCTGTGGGAAGCAAAAGGAAACCAAAGGGGAGGAGGATGAAGGCATCCTTGGGCCAAGGCCTCTGGCCTTCACCCTCTTCTAGCAAACAGAATCCCATAGAATGACACAAGAATAGGTCTGAAGGCAAAAACAACATGGAGGAAGGGTCAGGCCAAGGGAGAAGTGTTCACTGCCAAGACACTGAGACCAAGAGGGTGACTGACCAGCCCTGTGCGTGGCTGTGTTGGAATGAAAGAGTACATTATCCTCCCGACAGAACAGAAGCTTCTTGCAAACAGGTGCCGTGTCATTTTTGTATTTCAGTCACTCAATGAACACTTAAGCACCTGTTATCAACCAATCAACAGGCATTTCATAAGACCTACTATTGCCAAGCGCTGCACTAGACCCTGAGGATAGGATTGATCAACATTCAAGTGCCTACTATGTGCCAGACGCTGTGCTAAGCACTGGAACGCAGAACTGAGCCAGCCTTGACCACAGCAAGCTTCTATCTTATCATGGTAGACAATATGGGCATAAATTAAGTCTTTACGAAATGAATATAAGGCAGTTTGGGGGGAAAGGCCCCCATAGCTAGAAGGATCTGGAAAGATTTTGTGCAGAGAGTGTTTGAGCTGAGCTTTGAAGGAAAGGAGAGACTCTAAGAGGCTGAGATAAGGATGGGGCATCCCAGTATGGGTGACAGTGTCTGCAAGGACAGAAAGACAGGAGACGGAGAACGGCAGGTGAGGAACCACAAGAAGTTCTGCCATAGCATGAAGGAAGGATAAGGCTAGAAAAGTGCATTGGAAGGAAAGAAACTAGCATTCATGCAGCATTTCCTATGCCCCAAGAACTGTGCTAAGCACCAGGGATACAACTACAAGAAAAAAGAATGGCAGCCCCTGCCCTCAGGAGTTTACATTCCAACACCCAGAAGGGAGCTGTATGAAGAAGAGAAGAATGAAGGGTGGGAGCCAGGTTGTGAAGACAGGAAGGGGAGGAAAGCACAGTCATAGGCAGCTCAGCAGCCAGCACGGAGGGGAGGAAGAAGCAGAGGTCACGGAGAGGACAAAGGTGAGGTCTCAGGTGTGGGAAGAGTAGAGGACGGAGAGACAGAGAGGAGGGCCTGGGGAGATGACGGCACCTCAGAGTCCAGAGAACAATCATGGCTGACTCTGAGACCAAGATATGACTGGTCTGCTGAAGGGACATGGAAGGAACAACCCAGGGTCCCTCTGCTTAAGGGTCTTACAATTGAGCAGAGTGGATAGTAACAGCCACTCACATTTATAGCATTTACAAAGCCTTATCCTCACAAAGGGTTATTATTCTTATAAGTTAGAAATTGAGGGTCGAAGAGTGGTTAAGTGATTTGCCCAAGGTCACCCACAGACTCGACCGAAAAGTATACAGCTCTTTTCATTCCAATACACTTCTGTGCACACAACATAAAACAAAACAGAAGAGATGTTCTATTATATTAGAGCACTACATGCAAAGTACTCAAGAATCCTAAGGCAAAAACGATCCTTTATGACCAGGAGCAGGAGAGAGAGCTTTCTAGAGAAAGGTTTGTAAGTTGGGTGGATTCTGAGGACTGGGCGGCATTTTAAGAGGCAAATAGGTAAAAGGGGCATAAGTAAGGGGGAACACGGCTTCCATGGGCAAAGCATGAGCAAAGGTGGAACCTCTCTGAGAAATGGGTAGTCCTGTTTGGAGCAGAGAACACACAAGAGGGAAGGAATAAAACTACAAAGGTATGCTGTGGAGAGATTGAGAGGGCCTTGAATGCCAGACTAAGCAGTCTGGACTCCTTATATAAGTAGAAAGTCACCTGGTAGGCAATCAAGTACCATTAGTTTTTGAGCAGGCTGGTTTTCAAAGAGGCAGAGGAATTAGAGACCAAATTGCCAACATTCACCGGATTATGGAAAAAGCAAGGGAGTTCCAGAAAAACATCTACTTCTGCTTCACTGACTACACTAAAGCCTTTGACTGGGTGGATCACAATAAAATGTGGCAAGTCCTCAAAGAGATGGGAGTATCAGATCATCTTCCTTGTCTCCTGAGGAACCTGTATGTAGGCCAAGAAGCAACAGTTAGAAGAGAACATGGAACAACTGATTGGTTTAAGATTAGAAAAGAAGTATGACAAGGCTGTACACTGTCGCCTTATTTAACACACACAGAGTACATCATGCGAAATGGTAGGCTGGATGGATCAAAAGCTGGAATTAAGGTTGCCATCGACACTCTCACATATGCAGATGATACCATTTTGATGGCAGAACATGAAGAGGAATTAACAAGTCTCTTGATAAGGGTGAAAGAGGAGAATGTACAAACTGGCTTGAAGCTTAGCATAAAAAAAAACTAAGATCTTGGCACCTGGCCATCACTTCCTGGCAAATGAGGGAGAAGAAACGGAAGCAGGGTCAGATTTTATAATCTTGGGTTCAAAGATCGTTGCAGATGGTGACTGCAGCCATGAAATTAAAGACGCTTGCTCCTTGAAAGGAAAGCTACAGCAGATCTGGACTGCACGCTAAAAAGCAGATACATCACCTTGCTGACACAGGTCCACACAATCAAAGCTAGGGTTTTTCCAGCAGCAATGTACGGCTATGAGAGATGGACTATAAAGAAAGCTGAGCAGCGCAGAATCGACACTTTTGAATTGTTGTGCATGAAAACACTTTTCAGAGTCCCTTGAAAGGCAAGGAGATCCAACCAGTCAAGTCTTAAAGAAATTAATTCACACTATTCACTGAAAGGTCAAATACTGAAGCTGAAGCTTAAATACTTTGGCCACATAGTGAGGAGACAGGACTCAGTGGAAAAGACCCTGATGTTGGGACAGATGGAAGGCAGAAGGAAAGGGGGACAGCAGATAAGATGGCTAGAGAATGGCATGGAAACAACGAACATGATCTGGGACAGACTTTGAGAGAGAGTAGAGGACAGAAGGGCCTGGTATGCTACGGTTCATGGGGTCATGAAGACTCAGACATGACTGAGCAGCTTAAGAACAACAGTGGAGTGATACAACAAGGAAGATAAATATGGCAGCCGGTATACAGGATGAACGGGTCTGCTGCAGACCAGCACGGAGGTACTATTTTACACTGAGCTTAAAGTCTACGACCTGGGCACCACATTAGCATACTGTTGTTCAAACGATGAGTGAATTGGTCCCACTATTCTAGAAAGCAATGGGGAGTTTTTCTAAGAAAGTGACTAAAATGTTGTATCCTTTGGCCCAGAGATCCCACTGTTAAACTCATACCCTAACAAGGTGAAAGATAAAAAGAAAGGGCCCGTATACACTAAAACATTTACATCAGCACTCTTTGTAGTAGAAACAATTAGATGTCCATGATCAGAGAACTGCCAACAGATTATGAGGCATGAATACGATGGATTAGTGTTGCACCATAAGAAATGATGAATATGAAGAATTCAGAAGAGCAAAGACAGACATATATGAACTGATGCAATATGAAGTGGGGAGAACCAGAAAACAATATACCCAGGGACTAGAACAATGGAAATGAAAAGAGCCAACAACACTGAAAGTGAATGCTGTCAAATTATAAAGGCCAAACCTTGGCTCAAAAGAAGGGATGTGAGAATGCACATATACCCTCCCTTCTTTGTAGAGATGGAGGACTACAGGGGTGGACCACTGCATATAATGTGAACTCGGTGAGTTTTGTGGAACTTTCTTATTCTTTGTTATAAGAAATTGTTCTTCCAAGGCAAAATATGGAGTTTCAATAAAATAGAGGACTTTCAAGCTTTCTCGGTGAAAAGACCAGAACTGAATAGAAAATTTGACTTTCAAACACAAGAATCAAGAGAAGCATGAAAAGGTAATCAAGAAACGGAAATTGCAAGGGACTTACTAAAGTTGAACTGTTTTGTTTACATTCCTACATGGAAAGATGATGAGTATGATTCATGAGACCTCAGTATTAGGGTGGTTGAAGGGAATATGCATATATATATATATACATATATATATATATGTGAATGTGTATGTATGTATATATCTATGTGTATATGTATGTGTATGTATGTGTATATATATGTATATGTGTTTATGTATATATATATGTAAAAGAGAGAGAGCAGACACAGGGTGAGTTGAAGATGAAGGGAAGATATCTAAAAGAAATAAAATGAAATTAAGGGATGAGAGAGCAACATACTGAGAGAGGGAGATAGGGAGAGATAGAATGGGGTGGATTATCTCGCATAAAGGTGGCAAGAGGAAGCAGTTCTATGGGAGGAGAGGAGAGGGCAGGTGAGGGGGGAATGAGTGAACCTTGCTCTCATCAGATTTGGCCTGAGGGGGAATACCATACATACTCAGTTGGGTATCTTACCCCACAGGAAAGAAGAGGGAGGAAGATAAAAAAAAAAATAAAAGGCGGGGGGGGGGGGGGGGATGATGGAGGGGAGGGCAGATGGGGGTGGAGGTAATCAAAACAAACACTTTGGAAAGGGGACAGGGTCAAGGGAGAAAATTCAATAAAGCGGGATGGGTTGGGAAGGAGCAAAATGTAGTTAGCCTTTCACAACATGAGTATTGTGGAAGGGTTATACATAATAATACATGTGTGGCCTGGGTTGAATTGCTCAACTTCTTAGGGAGGGTGGGTGGGAAGGGAAGAGGGAAGAGAATTTGGAACTCAAAGTTTTAAAATCAGATGTTCAAAAACAAAAAAAAGTTTTTGTATGCAACTAAAAAATAAGATACACAGGCAATGGGGCGTAGAAATTTATCTTGCCCTACAAGAAAGGAAGGGAAAAGGGGATGAGAGGGGAGGGGGGTGATAGAGGGGAGGGCTGACTGGGGAACAGGGCAACCAGAATATAAGCCATCTTGGAGTGGGGGGGAGGGTAGAAATGGGGAGAAAATTTGTTATTCAAAATGTTGTGAAAATCAATGCTGAAAACCAAATATGTTAAATAAATAAATTGCATTTAAAAAAAATCCTATAAAATAAAAAAATAAAAAAATTAAAAATTAAAAAAAAAAAAAGAAATTGTTCTGTGAGAGAGGAAGGAGGAAGGTCATACTGGGAAATTACGGTGATGTAAAAATAAAAGGCACTAACAAAGAGTTTTTCAAAGAAATGAGTATCATGGAAAAACAAAGGGCGTGGATGTTTTAATGATGCCAGAATTAGCTTTAAGGTCCCCTCAGTGGCACACTTTAAGACTGCCATAAGTTTCTCAGTTTTTAATTAGCTCCTTTTCACTTCCAACACCTTGACAGCGGCGTTGTGTACTGAATGGTGCACTAGATTACTAGTAAGGGCAGGGGACGGCCTCCCCATTCTCAGCCCAAAGTCAGGTACCAACCAGGCCATAACTCCTCCTAGCTCCCAAACCTTCCTGACTCTGATGCCCCAAACTCATCCCTTCTAGTCTGTGGATACCTTGTGGTCTCTGTGACAAGCAAGGGCAGCATCACATAAAGGACATCCTCAGCATCACCCGGTCCCAAACCACTCCCTGGGGCTCCAAGGAGTCCTAACTCCTAGAGAGTCTGAAGTGATAAGTATGAACCAGGGCGGAAGTTGGGTAAGAGGATAAGAACCTTGTGCCACAGAAAGAACAACGTTCTAGAGCCACTGGATAAGATGAGGGCAAGTGAATTCCCCAATCATGCCATATTTCTTCCTCTGTAAAATAAAGGAGTTGAGCTAGATGGCGTCCAATTAATTTTTCATCTTCTCAGGCTAACAGACATCTAGAAGCAAGGTCCCAAAAAGTGTCCAGGATGATTAGGTCCGGAGTACTAGTTCTCCGGACATCCAGATTCCCACAGCGGTACTCTCCAAGGCCTACAGAAAACCCTAGCATGGCCTGCTTTCTGAACCTGCAGAGCACCACGGAAGACCCAGTGGGGAGAAAAATTCCATCTTATTCAGTCTTCTGAAAGATAGTATGCATCAGTGTACCTCATCTACCTGAATCTAAGTGTGCAGATCCCCCTGGACTCAGACTCAACACCTTGACACTGAGTCAAGCCCGGCTAGAATTTCTTTTTTTAATGGAGAACTGGGGATGGAGGTGGCACAGTGGATAGAGTGATGGGCCTGGAGTCAAGAAGACTCATCGTTGTCCTGAGTTCAAATCTGGCCTCAGATACTTCCTAGCTGTGTGACCCTGGGCAAGTCACTTCACCTTATTTGCCTCAGTTTCTTCACCTGTAAAATGAGCTGGAAAAGTAAACAGCAAACCACTATAGTGTCTCTGCCAAGAAAACCTCAAATGGGGTCACAAAGAAGTCGTATGTGACTTTGATGACTGAACAACAAAGGGGGTAAAGAAGGGAAGGGGAGAAACAGGAGAAGGGGATATGTAGAAGGAAGAGGAAGAAGAGAACAGGGAGGAAGAAGGGGAGAGGGAAGAGGAATTCTGCCACCACACCATGGATTCCCTACAAAGACTACTGCCCACACACTGCTTGGGATTCACTTTCACTAGGCACAGACCAACACCCGCAGCATGTATGGAGCACAGAGGAGCGGGGAAGAGAGGGATGAGGACAGTTCAGAGCAGTTCTTCACAGAACAAATCCCTTTCATAAAAGGATTTGTTCTGTAAAACTTGGACTCAATCAAAAGGCCATACCCAAGGACCTAGAAGGCCACATGGGGTCTCCAGGCCGCAGGTTCCCCACCCCTAGTCCAGAGTAAGAATCGTGCCCATGTGGTTACGGTCTTTCTTTGCTAACAGAAAAATGGCCACCAGAGCCAGAGCAGCTTGATGAGGAGATCACTGAAAGGAGATGTCCCCTGTGCATGGCAGGGGGTTATTTAGAAAAACCGTGCTGCCCTTTCTAGACAAAATAGTCACTTAAGCAAAGTTCAGTGTTTTGGCCACTAAACCACAGGTTCCATGTAAGCCCAAAGGGGCCAAGAATTTGGCAAAGAAGATGACCATGCCCTCGTTAAACCTCCCACTCCAGTGTTTTCGAATCACTAAAAGTAGTGAAGTCTGCCACTGCTTCAAAACTACACAGAACTTGGAACACTGCAAAACCTCCCTGCCAACATCTTGAAGCATGTGGCCAATATGGTGGAGCCCACTAGGCCAAAGGCTTTTAAATTTCTCATTTTACAAGACCTGAGAGGCTGCCAGATTAAAACCCATGAGAATTACTTAACCAAACATTTTTAACCTTACAACTTGAAAACAACAAAATGGTTTCCAAGTTTTTTAAAGAGAAACCAAAGTCTAACTGGGCCAGAAAACTCACCCAGAAAGGTCTACATACTTTTCTTATCCCTAGACATAAAGAGTAGAAGCTTTGTGGAAAACCCCATTCCCTAAAAGCCAGGCCTGGTTCTTTGGAACTGGACTTTAAAAGGAACCATCAGCATCTCCCAAAAACCAAAGGGATAGGGAGGAGAAATGAACATTTTAAACAAATAGTTCTCATGGTTTGGTTCTAAGTTGTAATCATTCTTCTTTCAGACATTTTTAAATTTAAATTAAATTGAAGATCTTGTCCAAGGTCCTTAGAAGTTGTTGCCAACCATAAAAAAAAAAAAGATACGGACACTGGAGAAATACACTATTTACTACAGGCGTCTCTCCCTACCCTCCCATTAGAGTGAATGTCAATGGTAACTGTTTCTCTTTGGAACAGCAACTCTGAGGGTCTTCTCTTCCCCGCTTGATTTTTTTTTTCTTTTTTTCGAATTAAAAGAGCCATCCCTTGACTCACTTCTTAAAGAGGCCTATTCACTGAATGGGCATCGCCTCACTCTAAGTAAGTACATGAAAAGGCCTTAGCCTAAAAGGGCCAGAGTCTCCCATTGCATCCTGGGCCATCTCCGGTCATCCTAATGAGTATCTGGTCACCGGACCCTGACGGCTCTGGAGCAGAAAGTGAGGCTGGTGACTTTGCACTGCCCTCCCTCACTCAAATCAAAGTCAACTGCAAGTCATGTCATCATTTCCCTGATTCCATGGTCCTCTTCGAAGACAAAGGACAAACACAATCTCCCTACCCTCCACCTGATGCACACACAACTTCTGGCTTTGTGATGGCTAGTCCAGGCAGTCTTCCACATCTGGGTTAGTGCCCTGAGCCACCTACATTGAAGGAGAAGGTTCCATGATACCTAATAGCTGAAAAGAAGCTTGCTTTGTATAAAAACACAAAGTTTTCCAATTCCTCAATCCCTGTCCTTTGGGCTAGTGTTTTATCTAACTTTTCTCTGCCTTCCAGTTACTCATATGTCTCAGCCCTTCATAGGCTTACAATGATCCCATGAGCACCAACTCCAGTTCACTCACTGGACAAGCTTCTCTTTTTTCTTCTTAAATTCACTGAGTGACTCTTCACAAAGGTTTTAGTCTGGTGTATGCTTCTACTGTGGTAGAGAAGTTGCTGCCCAACTGTAATAGTAATTAAGGTGGGACTTTTTGCTTTTCTTCTTAATTGCCTTTAATGATTCTGGCCTTTGTTTGAATGGGGCAGATAAAGTAGGATCTTTTTGTCTTGGAGTATTTCTCAGAACTGAGACAATTTGGAGTCATTGATTTGTATATGATGTGATCCTGAGGGTGGTGAACTATCCCACACCCAGCCTGGGTGAGGTCAGACCCCTCAGGGCTCTGAACAGGATATAATTGAGGATAGCTTGGCATTTGACTTTTGGGGCACACTCATGGAAGGAGTGTTGAGACTCTGGGCAAACTGCAAACTACCCCCCAGCTTTGCAACCCAGAAGCTGCCACTGGTAACTATGTATTATTATTTGAATCGGACAAGGTCTGTCTGTTGATGTTTGCAATTTCTGTTTGTATTTGCCTTGAAGTTCAGGGGGCTGATCTTTTCCCCCCAACTGTGAATGATATTTGCATGTTTGATTAAACTGAGATTGTTAACTCCTTAAAATTACTTTCCCTAGTAAAGCAGATCAAAGAACCTGTGTTGGCAGCTCTCTGGGTGCTGGTTGTTGGTGGATCTTACACACCCACAGCAGCTGTTAGCAAGATTGTTACCACACCAACCCTCCCCCTGCCCCAAGAGACTGAGGGTAGCCCCACTCTTGAGGACCATCCAATTCGGCACTACTCAAAGTGGAGAGAAGATGGACCAAAGGTACATTCTGGTGACAGGTGTTGTTAAATTGAAATAAAATGTCCAGTCACATTTTAATATGGAAACAAACATAATTGGGAAGTTATATTCTTGACCAAGGATCAAAAGAAAACATTTAATCAACCATAAATTATTACAGAATCAAAGAATTTAAGAGGTGGAAGGCACCTCAGGACCACTCAGTCCAACCAATTCGAGAAAAGGAATGTTCCCTCTAACAGACTCAATGAGCGCCATCCGGCCTCTGCCTGAAGACCTCTAAGGAAGAAGTGCTCACCACCTCTCATGGCAGCTCACCCCAGCTCTACAAAGTTTAAATGGTTTTACAAAGTCTTTCCTGACATCAAGCCTAAGTTTGGTTCTTGGTCCTTTCCAGCCACTGTCAATGGTCCTATCTATGGAGACCAAACAGACAAGGCTAGCTCCTGCTCCATGTGACATTCCTAGAGATCCTTGGAAACAGCCACCATGTGTATCTGAAGTGCTGTGTATGCCTTAAGGTGCTAATAAATAGGTGCTGTTACTATTACTACTATTACAGAAAAAATAAGTGTTCTCTTCTCATTTGTATAGTTCAGGTAGAAATGCCCTGGGCCAAATCCCAATCCTACTATTTTTATTTTTATTTAATGGTTAATATGTACATATGTGTGTCTATATGTATGTACCTATGTATTATATTTACTATATAATGCTATATATAGATATATGCACGTGTGTCATGGGTGGATAAGATACCGCCTTTGGAGCAATGGCAGTAGCAGAGAGGATGCTGGGGATAATATCTAAACCTCATCATATTTGAATTTTGAGTGGTTTTTTTATAGCTTAGAAATTGTGAGTATTTTGGTGTATAACAACATGTATTAAATTCTTGTTTTTGAGTTTTTAACATATCAATGTTCTACGTGGCAATTGTAGGGAGCTCAATCTATCACACTGTTGCAGTTCCAAAACAGTTTACTGGTTGAGATCTCAAGGATATTTTGTGGTCTCTAGGGGGATTCTTTACAGATAGTTTACAAGGATACTGAGTTTCTAATGTATGATTCTAGGTACCACATCTTATCTGCTAGGAATTCAGTAGGTGCTAAATTTTGGCAGCCTGCCATGATGTGTTGCAGTTTAAATCATTTCTTTCATCATCTGCATTTATCATTAAACCTAGGCTCTTTTAGGATAATTCTTCTCCAATTTCTTGTGGTGATGACCTGGTCTTGAATTGACATCTCAAACCTCTCCATTTCCATGAACAAATCTGCATGACTCAGCTATTTTTCCTAGGCCTTTGTCACCATATCATTGACTGAGTTCATGCTAACAGTGCCCATGGAAGGCACTTTGATGCTCTTCTTCAATCTTAACGATTCTGTCAGCAACACGTGGCGGTAAATGACTTTCAGTCAAGGCCAACAAATCCCACAGCATGCCATCAGCCTTCATTAATTATGATGATTACTGTATGTCCTCAGTGGAATGCAAGCTCCATGAGGGCAAGGGCTGTCTTATTTTCCTCTTCACATCCCCAGATCCTTGTACAAAAGCATTTAATAACTATTGGACAAACTGAATTTAACATCAGTCTAATTTAACAAGACAGCAGAGCAACCATGTAGAATTATGTTTCACATAAGACTACAGGCCTGTAACCTAATTGTATCACAGAGCACCACAGGTTTGAGGACATCAGTAAGCCAGAGAGTGTCAACAGGAAGGCAACCAAAATGGTCAAGTGTCTAGAGTCTGTGACATGAGGACTGACTGCCCTGAGAAGAGACAGCTTTAGGGACACAGCAACGGTATTCAAAGGTTTTCAGATTTGTTCTGTTTGGCTCCAGAGGAAAGAACCCAGGTGATGGGCAGAAGCTGAAAAGAGACCACTTGAAGCCAAAATCAGGAAACCTTTCCTCCCATTGAGAGTAGTCCAGAAGGGTATGGCCCGCTTCTGGAGATGGTAGGCTTCTCATCAACCAAGACCTTCAAGAAGAAGATGGATAAACACTTGTCAGGCGTACTAGAGGGGATTGCTCTCAGGTATGGATGTGACCGAATGACTGCTGGGCTCCCTTCCAGTCTCAAATTCTATGCTTTGTTAATACCATTAGTTCTATACTAAATTATATATAACACAACATCCTAAAACCTGGTATAGAGTTCTGATTTTCTTCACAATTCCTTTTTCCCCTAAAACAAATCAGAAGGTAAAAGAATCTTTGCATTCAGATCACAGAATTCACAAGGATTTGGGGAGGAGGGGGAAATTTCACAGGCATCTTTAAGGAGACTTTGGAGAAGACATGGAGTTTGGTTGATCATCATTTGAGAACCTGAATTAGGCAGAAGCATTTTGCTATCTGCCTTTTGCTTGATGGAAATCCCAATATGAAAGAATCGGCACTAAAGTTTAGTTCTACACTAATAGAAAGTCAGTTTTCTTCACCTAATATATTATGTTATAAAAAATAGACCTTTAAGCATACAACAATCCTAACTTTCACTGAATGATTTCATCCTGGAATCCCTCAACAGGTGATTGCTTCACACATCAAAACACTCCAACCTCTGGCTTTAACAGCAGCCAGACTCCAGAGGTGCCAAACACTGACTCAGCTGTTGAACCCACAAAACCATTTCTTTCCATCTCAGCCCCAAGTTCTGTTCTGGATTGCAACTGTCACTAGAGTATTGTTGGGAGTTTTCCCTCTTTTATCAGTCATTTTAAGGAATTTTTAAGAATTTACTATAATCTGTAGAAATTAAGATAATGAGACTTTTAAAAACTAACTTATCCCAATTCATGCATCTCCTTTTAAAAGTAGGCCCTAGAGAGTCCCCTAGACCTCAGCCTCCCTTTCTACCTCAGATTAGGGAGTTGCTTTAGATAATCATAATCATATAAACCTGAGCAGGGTCTACCTGGAGTATCACCTGGGAACATATTTTATATCTTCACAAAGAAGAAAAAGCACCCTCAACTCCCATGTAAGACTAACAAAAATTATATCTCAAATAGAGGATGAGTTTATTTCACTCAATAGAAAATGCAGAACATGAATAAATTTCAACACCACCATAAATAGTTAAGACAACTCTCTTTCTCTCTTTGGTGAGTCCTAGACCTCATCAGAAATCTCTTTGGTTCTCCAAACTAAATACTAGCTTATACTTGAGATTTCCCTGCAGGAAAAAGGCACATGGTAGCTAGACAATCAATGCTCTCCTATGGAGGGTCTCAACCTAAAGTTCTGCTACCAACCTGGGCATGAAGCCCCCTTGAAAGGGGAGAGCACAATCAGACCTACACTTTAAGAAAATCACTTTGGCAGCTGTGTTGCAACTAGATCAGAGTGTGAAAAGAGATTCAGGCAAAGACAAGAATTCCAGTGAAAGGGGATGAGGGTCTGAACGAGAATGAAGGATGGCTGTGTGAGCAGAGAAACAGGGACATATGCAAAAGAAGTTGTAAAGGTAGAAATGTAAGACGTAGGAAGCAAGTAGGTGGAGGATGACACACAGATTACAAACCGGGACAAACAGGTGGATGATGGTGTTTCCTAATTCAATCATGTAACAGAGAGTCGGGATACCTGAGGACTGTAGGCTCAAGCCCTCTGACCCACAAGCTGAGCCATACCAGTCAAATCAGTTCACCTGTGATGGCCCAACTTATTCATATATAATAATGAAGGGGTCATACTATATGACCTCCAAGGTGCCTTCCATCAACACTGGAATACTGAGACCTAAGAATCATCCACAATTCAAACATGAGGTGGCATTGTGATGATGCAACAGTCAAACCTATAGACATAATTACCAAAAGGAAATCACAGTCAAGAAAGTTATCAGAGTTAAACATTTATCATCAGAGCTACAGGATTCAGCAGCTGTACTGACCTGGATTTTCTACTGACAGTCCTTTTCCACTTAAGGCGCCAAAGAAATGGGAATGATAATACTCTTATTATTAATGAATATAGTTTCACTGTATTCACTATTTTTGGAGAATCCTGAAAATTCTTGGAGATCACTAAACCAAAGACACAGATGCAAACAGCCCCAACCAATTAAAAGATCACTTTGCTAAAAGTTTTGCTCTACCAATACTAAATATTTAGCATCTGATAAACACTACAAAGTATGAAGTCAATCTTGCAAAGCAGCACAGGGCCCTTAAAAGATCTAGTCTAGTTTGTAAATATTTAGGCAATAAGCTAGTAAAAAATACATTAATTTACTTTCATTGAGCCTAGTCAAACTGCTGCCTCTATCCACATTTATATAAAAAGGAAAAAATATAATCTATCATCAAAGGTCAAGCAAAAGATCAAATTCTATCCATTTTTATCTCAAAACCTCATTGGGTTCATCTACAAACTTGTGGATGCCACGCCCTCTTCTTCATGACATTATCAGCAGAAGTGGAGGACAAAGGAAGGATCTGTGTTCCTGACCATAAGGGCACAATTAGAGAAATGTTTTCTACATTCCTGAACAACCACCTTCCAGCTGTTTTCTCCTGGTCAGGCCACACCAACAAGAGGATGTTCAGTTCTGCAGGGTAAATTTCAGGAAAGAACGAAAAGCTGGCAAGGAGAGCTCTTCCAAAGCAAGGCAACCAACATAGAGGAAGACCTACAGATTCTGCCATATGTTTACCGTTTAAAGAAACATTAACCTGAAGAAGACACGACTTACAGGAAACATGATAGGTCTCTTCAAATATTTCAAAAGCTATCATATAAGACAGGGAAGATATTTGTTCTTCTTGCCCCTGGGGAACAGAACTAGCGATGAGAAGTTGCAGGGGCAGATATAAGCTTGAAGTGAGGGAAAACTTCTTAATAATTAGTGCTTCCAAAGTGGACAAGACAGCTGAAGAAGCAGTGAGTTTGCCATTGCCAGGGGTCCTCAGGCAAAGGCCAAATGATCAATGGAATGAGGACTTTAGAGCAGGGATTTGTTCAGGTACTGAATGGAGTAGATGGTCTAAGAGTCTATGCCAATGGGCAGCGATGCTTCCCTCTCCTCCTCTGCTCAGGGATATAACCATTAACATCTTCTCCCCACTCAGAGCTCACAAGCCATTCCCTTTGATAAGGATCTGAATATTAGTGTTTATCCTTCTTAAAGGTACCAAAGGCAGAGTCACAAGCAGTAGAAACCAGAGCAGGGTGGCTGATTATTTTTCAAGCCTAAATTATTATCATCGACATGATTACAATCCATATTTGCTAATTCATGGTGGTTCACATTGCTAGCTTATGATCTTTCCCCTGAGAAAGAGGATTATTTTTACTAAAACATATGAAGTGTGAAAGAACAGACAGCATAGGATTCAACAGAATGTAAGCCTCTTGAGGACAGGGGTTATTTCATGTTTTGTCTGTTTCTGGCACACAGCAGGAGTTTAATAAATGATTACTGATTGATAAACTGACTAAATACTACCTAATTCTCCCTAAAAATTTTTCAACTTAGTTTAATAAGACTCCCTTTTTTCATAAGAATACATCTCCAATTTTTTAAAAATGGCAATCAATAGACAAATAGGATTCACTTGATGGAAACAGTTTTCCAAACGTAGCCAGCTCTGCTAGAATCTCTGTTACATACAAGAAAGAATCCCTACAATTTCAGAACTTATTTTAGACATTAGTTTCAACACAGTCCAGTCTCTCTAGTTCAGCGTCTCCATCAAATTCCTTCCAGACAAGAGAAAAAGGAGACTGATTAAAGTGCTCGTCTTCCTCTCTTTAGCACAGTAAAGAAACGAGCTCTAGACCATCTCCCTCATGAATGCTGACCATCTAGACCATCTCCCTCATGAATGCTGACCATCTAGACCATCTCCCTCATGAAGGCTGACCATCTAGACCATCTCCCTCGTGAATGCTTCCCATCCAAATCATCTCCCTCATGAATGCTGACTGTCTAGACCATCTCCCTCGTGAATGCTGACCGTCTAGACCATCTCCCTCGTGAATGCTGACCATCAAGACCATCTCCCTCGTGAATGCCGTCTAGACCATCTCCCTCACGAACGCTGACCGTCTAGACCATCTCCCTCGTGAACGCTGACTGTCTAGACCATCTCCCTCGTGAATGCTGACCATCGAGACCATCTCCCTCATGAATGCTTCCCATCCAAACCATCTCCCTCATGAATGCTTCCCATCTAGACCATCTCCCTCATGAATGCTGACCGTCTAGACCATCTCCCTCATGAATGCTTAGGGAATCATACTATTTCTTTGAGCAAATTGTTCTTTTATTAAAGGACACTTCCTCTGTTTAAAGTTTCCATCATTGTTATTCCAACCAACAACAACACATCAAAAAAGCTACTGTGGATGTGGAATATTAGAGGACTAATCCCAGAGAAAGACTTCTTTCTTTGAAACTAACTAGTGGCTAAGTCATCCAGGTTAAACAATAGTTTGCTGCAAGTAACTATTCCTGCTACCTCCCCGAAGAGCTCTGCATGGACAAACTTTCTTTAGAGCTTTCCTCAGACTATGGTAATCAATGCAAGAACCAAAGCTATTCTTTTCACAGATTCTCTGGGGGAGCACGAATGACTAAACTGTGGCCACTGTCCACAGGCCAGGCCGCCGACCAGCTCTGAGGGCATCACAGCAGCACACATTAGTGACCAACGGCAGGCAAAGAGGGCATACTCTAGCCCAGGGGCAGGGAACAAAAAATTCTTCTGTGAAGTTTGGATTCAGTCAAAGGGCCACCCTTGAGGATCTAGAGGGCCAGATGTGGCCTCAAGGCTGCAGATTCCCCACCCCTGCTGTAGCCCAACATGAGGACATAGAATTGCGTCTGTATTCCTGTATTATTGCTGCCAGTGTGCCACCCTCTACCCAATATAAAATACCCTATCAAGAGCTTCTCTCCAGGGGTTTACCAAGTCTTTTTCTTCAATTCAGAATTCAAAGAACTAGGCAATTTATTTTCCAACATTTACAATCAACTCATTCAGAAACTGACTGTCCAGAGTTATTTTTCTTCCTTCTTGCTGCCAACCACTGACTCATTTAACCACTTCTTTGCACTTCCATTGGTGGATTTAGAGGAAAGAGCAAAGGAATGATGGGAAATGAAAACCAGCTCTAAGAGCTTGGTCGCCGGCTCAGAACTGGCAAATTATCTGGCAGAAAAGCAATGTAAAACAAGCAGATCGGAGACAGAATCAGCCTACCACAGGACTAGAGCACTGGCTGTGGAGGTCAGGAAGAGAGGGGTTTAAAGCTTCCTCAGAGGCTCACTGGCCAAGCCCTGCACCCTTCCTGCACAGCTGCAGTGCCTTCAGCTGTAAAACGGCGCTGCTAACAGCACTGACTTCATAAAGTTGCTGTGAGGCTCAAATGAGATGACAGATGTAAAGTCTTTTTGCAAATCCCAGTGCTATATAAATCAGACCAAGAGTCAAAGGCCTGGGGTTCAAGTTCTGGTGACACATACTGCATGAGGCTGAGCAAGTCACAAAGCTCCCAGGGCCCTGGGCTGCTCTCGAAGGCCACAGGATGCAGGAGGTGACTTATTACATTGACAGAGGCAGTTCCTCACCAATCAAATATAGGTTCCAAACAAAGTGTAGGTATATAATATTTCCCATAATATGTACAATACTTTGGGACTACAAGTACCCTTTGATACTCATCCAGCAAAACTAGCTACATAAATTTGTAAGCAAACCCTATATTCTCATTAACTTTCATTCTAAAATTAAAAACGAACTCCCATGGAGAAAAAAAGATTCCTAATAGGTTGGCTTCAAAACACTGAGTACAGACAGGGACTAGCCCTAAGGCACGTCAAACCCTGGAGGGCCAGAGGAGTCCTAAGCCTACAATGCCCCAGTGTCCTGCACCTAGGATCAAGGGTGGGGAACCTGTGGCCTCCAGGCCACATGTAGCTCTCTAGATCCTCAAGGGTGGCCCTTTGATTGAATCCAAACTTAAGTTTGGACTGCACTTGAGGACCTAGAGGGTCACATGTGGCCTCAAGGCCACAGGTTCCCCCGCCCCTGGACTAGGTAAGAGCAGGCCTCGAGGCCACAGGTTCCCCACCCCTGGACTAGGTAAACAGAGCAGGTACTTCACATTTGTTGAACCAAATCGAGCTGCATCCCTGTAGCAACAATCTACTAGCAGCTACCGTGCCTGTGTAAGACCAGTAACACCAGCATACAGAAGGGCGGCTAACACAGGTTCTTTAATCTGCTTTTCTAAGGAAAGCAACTTTAAGCAGTTAACAATCTCAGTTTATACATACATTCATATATATATATATATATATATATATATATATATATATATATACACATACATATATATATGCACACACACATACACATATATATATACACATACATACATATATATATACTTCAAGAACAAACAGAAATTACAAACATCAACAGAGAGACCTTGTCTGATTCAAATCACAATTCATAGTTACCAGAGAAGAACTAATGGGTCTGAGTTAGAAAAGCCAGGGGGCAGTTACAACGGTTTGTCCAGAGGCTCAACACTCCTTCCATGAATGAGCCCCAAAAGTCAAACACCAAGCTCCCCTCAATTATATCTGGTTCAGAGCCCTCTGGGTTCACCCAGGCTGGATGTGTGAAAGTTCCCCATCCCCAGCATCATATCATATACAAGTCAATGACTCCCAATTGTCTTAGTGCTGAGAAACATTCCAAGACAAGATCCCACTTTACCAGCCCCATTCCAACAAAGGCCAGAATCATTAAAGGCACTTAAGAGAAGAGCAGCAAAAAGCCTCACCCTGATTACCATTACAATCCCACCTGGCAGACAGCTTTCTGAAGATGTAGTGTTACTTTCCAGACTCTTAGCTTCTCCCTTGTGCCTTCAGTGGCCATTCTACAACTGCCTTAAACCATAACAATTTCACCCATTCCTGATGACAAGCCCCACTCTACCCTCTCAGCTCCTTCTCCAATACAGATTTCTTTGTACATTTGGCCAGACCCAATCTCTCTTCTGACTTCATCTTAAAAATGCCATTTCCACCGATTTATAAGTAGCATACTGGTACTGAGGAGTGTGGGCATAGAAATGACAATGGAAATCATGGAAAACTGGAAGCTAGTGTGATGCCAGCCAGTGACTTAGCTTGTCTGCCTCAGTTTCCTCATCTGTAAAATGGTGATACTACCTCACAGGGTGGTTATAAGGATCAAATGTGGTATGTATAAAAGCACTTGGCAAACCTCCAAGTACTTGCTACAGGAATTCTGGCTATTAGTTATTGCTGCTGCTGTTGTATTTTACCACTTGAGGGCAGGAGCTGTTTTTAGACTGCTTTTGTATGCCCACTGCCTACTGTACATACCTTTGTTGTCCATTTGTTTTCAGTCCTGTCTGACTCTTTGTAACTCCATTTGGGGATTTTCATGGTAGAGATGCTGGCGTGGTTTGCCATTTCCTTCTCTAGCTCATTTTACAGATGAGGAAATTGAGGCAAACAGGCTTAAATGACTCGCCCAGGGTCCCACGGCTAGTGTCTGAGGCCAAATTTAAATTCAGGTCTTTCTGACTCTAGGGCTGGCCACCCAGCTGCCACATCCCCCACTAAAGCCTGAGAGAAAGAGATCTAAAATAACAACAAAGACCATTTGGCCAAATCTAGGGAAGAGGAAGACCAAATCACCTAGAGCTGCACGGACCCTCCCTTCCGATTTCTACTTTATTATAGAAATCTCTCCTCCTGCATGAGTCTCAGATATGGAGCCAGAGGACTCATTATATAATGAAGGGTAAAACATTTTTACTATATCAGATTTAAAATTATATGAGGCATATGTCTCATCAAGATGCCACTTCTCGTTCAAATACACATTCATTTTAAAATATAAACATTGGGAAACCCTGCCGTTATCCAACACACACACACACACACACACACACACACACACACACACACAGATAGGTACTTTACCTGTCCCCCATCTTTGAAATCTTTGCATGCTTCTGGAAATATGTCATACAGAATGAGGGGGTATCCGTGTTTGATGAGGTTTTTGGCCATTGGATTTCCCATGTTGCCCAGTCCAATGAATCCAACTGGAGTCTTGGAAGCCATTGACCTAGAACACACTGATTTCAATACAATATTTTTAATCAGCATGAAAAAAGTAATTTTTAAAACTTCAAATGACTTTTAAATTTCAATTTTTTGTTAAAATGTTTAAACTTAGAAACACTCATAGAGGAATAAGCAATGTAATTTCTAATGAGCCTGCACTCATCGTCATTAGCCAGTATCTCATCTAGGAGAAAATGAACTGCTTTGTTCTCTACATCCATTCGTTCTCTCTCCCATTTTTAGAAACAAATTTAGTAACGTTTTTAAATGGCTCCCTTTGTTATGAAGTCAGCATCTCCTGCCCACATCAAAGCCTGAACAATGAACTTCCTCCCCAACTAACAAGAGCAAGCCTCACCTCTAACAGGACTGGACAGCATTCTGATTTCTGTTAGGAGAAAGGAGACTAGCACTTGGATTTATGATAATAAAAGTTAACTAGTTTCCAAAGACATTCACTCATTGGACTAAAATCCCAAGATAATAAGAGTCTTATCACTAGTTCCTCGATGCCCCACTTTTGTTGCCATTTACCACAGAGGTATCTTTTACTATCTTAGCTTTTCAAATGATATGAAAATTTTTTTTTCCACTAAGAATATCTTAAGTCACCAGGAAAACTTCCTAGTTAAAAGCACACCATCTGGAAAATCCTCACAATACGATTCCCTGACTCTTCTCCCACCATACTCCCCAGCCCATGACTAAAACAGTGCCAGGGGCTCAAGGGTAGAAATCTCGCCTTCATCACTGAAAATCAACAAATCATCTGAACTTCCAGGAGAGGCCTGGGCAGTACCCAAAGTCACATTGGACCCAGGCATTTCTGACTCTGGTGGCACCATAGTGCCGGGCCTGGAGTCAGGAAGACCTGAGTTCAAATTTGGCCTCAGACGCTTCCTAGCTGTGTGATCCTGGGCAAGTCACTTAACCCTGTTTGCCTCAGTTTCGTCATCTGTAAAACGAGCTGAAGAAGGAAACAGCAAACCGTGCCAATATATCTCTACCATGAAAACCCCCAAATGGAGTTCAGAGTCGGACAGAGCAGAAACAATCCAGCAATATCTCTGACTCCAAGACTGGCCCTTTACCCCCGAGGCCGCCCGTGCTAACTTTCAGAAGTCCCCAGACCCTTGTACGATGTTTATTTTCCAAGGAGCACCACAGGTTAGTGGATAAAGGGCCATCCTTCAGGCAAGAAGAACTAGGCTCAAGGAAGCGCGTGATCCTGGACAAATCACTTACATTCTTAGTGTCCCAGGCCCAGAGCAGCCGAACACTTACTGATCTGCTTCTGGTAAGGGAGTTTCTTTTTGGGGAGGTCCTCAGACCAAGGAAATCACAGGATCAGGGCAAAAAATCACATATGTGTTTTTTTCTCTATTTATACATAAATTACCTAACCAAATACAAGTGTCTGCCCCACCTTCAAAGCTATGTAGGCCTGTGGTTCCCCTAAAGTCAAGAGATTCCGATTTTAGTGCGTGACATCAGACAAGTCACTTCACTGCTCTGAGTCTCGGCTTCCTCATTGGGAAAAGGAAGAGGATTGATTAGAGGTTCTGTCCAGAGATCTGGCTCAGCACCTAAAAGAAATCCTGGAGAAGCTGAAAGGTGTGGGGTCAGGTGAAATACTAACAACGTGCTCCTGTCAAGTCAGTGGTACCAGTGAGTCCTGCAGATCATAAAAAAAAAGTTTGAGGACTGACTTTGAAAATAAAAACAAAAGCCTTTCCCTGTAAGACTGGTCTCTGGAATGAACATTACTAAAGGAGAAAGCTTTGCAGGATTTAATGCAAGAAAGACCTGTCAAGCACTGCCTTTGTACAAAGGTCTACTTTGTGCTCAACACTGAGGCCACAAAGATGAAATAAGCCACAGTCCTGGCACCGTGGGACTTTAGGATCGAATTGCCGAGATGAGATACACACATACACACACACACACTCTTAAACAAACTGTATAATTGCACTACAAATTGGAATTCATAAACAAATTGTGAGTACAAAGACAAAGACCAAAGTGCTATGGAAAATTTGAGAGGAGAGAAACCCCTGCAGCTGAAGGAGGAAAGGAAGGTTGAGTGGGGACCAGAAAGCAGGGGAAGGTCTCACCAGGTGGAAAAACAGGGGCCAGGGATAGGGGGTGGGAAGTGCTCTACCTCCTGGCTGAGGCTAGTATGACCAAAGGTTCAGAACTGGGAAAATGTGAGATAAGGTTGGAGAAACACGGAAGAAACAAGATTGTGGAAGGCCCTAAACATCAGGATGAGAAGCGGAAAACTATTTAATCAGCAATGGGGAGGTACTTAGAAGTTTTTGAAGCAGAGGAGTGCTGTGTTCAGACCTCTCAAAGCATTATGAGCATGGGAGTGAAGGCTGGATTGGAGCAGGGGTCCTTAAACTGGAAGCCAAAGCCCATGATGGATAAATCTCAGGGAGCCTATGGACTTGGAGGGGAAAACATTTACATGTTTAATTTTAACAACCTCAAACTGAAATTTAAACTTTCATTCAATTGTGAAATTAAAAAAAAAATCTGAGAGTCCACGGGCTTCAGCAGACTGCCAAAGGGGTGCAATTACACCCAAAGGGGGTAAGAACCTCTGAATTAGATAGAGCCATAAGGCTGGAAGATCGGGACTCAGAAATCGCTTGGTCCAACCTCCTCAGTTACAGACTAGAAAGTGAGGCCAGAAGTGAAATGACTGGAGACAAAGCCAGGGTCCCAAGTGAGGCCAATGAATCTGAAGCCACAACCTTCCCCACCACACCTCAGACTAGTTAGGAGGCTTCTACTGCCCACAAAAGGCTTCAGAAGCTGCATAAATGTAGATGACAGAATTCATGGCAGAAAATTCCCTTCCATTAAACATTCATTCACCAGTTGGCTAAAAAGAAGCCACAGAGAAGCATTTAGTAAGCCCCTACTGTGTGCTGGTACACAGAGGGCAAGGGAAGCACTTGAGTGATTTCCCAGGTAACTCGGGGATAACTAACCCTTTAAACTCTGCAGTCCTTTTGGTTCCAGCCCTTGGTGAAACTGATGAAATAGAGGAATACACTTCAGTCTAGTGCACACAGCATCCTGGGCCTGACTCCGTCCTTCATGATCCAGGATGTCATGGTTCCCCACATTCAACGCGGAAACGTCATTTACTGCTGTACAAGACAGCCCAAGTCTACACACTGCACCTGCTTCAAAGCTGCCCTTTGCTTCCAAAAAAATTCCAGATCAAGGCTTTTCTTCTTGTCCTTTGTCCCTTTCATATGACCCCACAGCACAGAATGTGTACTCAAGCCTTGCTTTTTCTTGCTTCTACACTTGTGACTCTCCCCTCCTCACTGGCCATGGCTTCCCCGCTTCTCCTTCATGGACATTTGTCCCCTTCCTTCTCTGCCCCCAACATCTGTCCCTTCCTGCCTCCACTCGCCTCCGTTTTCTCCGCTTCCTACAATACAGGCCTCAGGATTTTTCCAGCTAACTCCTAAATTTAGGGTCTCCTCACTCATGGAACCAATGGATCCTGACTCTTTCTCAAACTGATTTCCACAAAAACACAACGCAGCTTCCAAGAACGTTAGATGAGTTCCAACAAGCTGAGGTTTAACTGCAGCATGTAATCATTATAGAGGTGCCAATTTACAATTCCATTTACAGAGACGAAAACAAAAGGCCCTTAATTTTACATGAAACCAAGACACACTGATTCAGAAGTAAAAGGACTCCTTCCTGCCCAGCCGCCCCAAGCTGTCTTATCTGGGATACCCTTTCCCCCAAACTCCTTGCAGGTCTGGAAACAGGATCCCAGCCACTTTGCCATTGCTCCCCAAAGACGTGGGTCAGTATCCCCTACCCTGGTCCTGCTTACCATCTGGCAGGCGCCCTGCCTTGGCCACCCCTCCTGGCCTAGAAGGCACTCCCTGAGAGCAGGGGCCGGCTCTGTTCTGGGACTTTCATCCCCAGAGCTTAGCGAGTGCTTGGCATGCAGGAAGCACTTATTAAGTGCTGTTTCAATTTTTTTGAATGTGTTAAAAAAGTTTCTTACATATAACTGGGAAACATTTAACAAAGTAAATAAAAATATATGGGAAAAATGCTTTTTCACTCAACTCCATCTTATTTTGTAAAGACAAATTCTCTAGATGGTATCTGCTCTGGAGCATTCTATCAAAAGATCTCCTTAGAGCTGTAAGCTTTCAGCATTTTAACGTTTGTGCCTGAACCCGGACTCCCCCAGGGAGGTGAGGTGTGTCAGTCTGGGCCAGTGGGCCTTCAGTGCCAACTTAAAGTTATCGATATCTCAGTCCAATAATAACCACAGGCCTCTTCAGAAGAAAAAGCGGACACAAGATGCTAAGGGACACACGATGCTTTCTAGTTCTAAGTTATTTTCTTTTGATAAGTCACTTAATGAGAAGCATAGTCTGTTAATCCAACCTTCCTTGACACTAATGCTACTGACTTAATTGTAACAATCAGAAACGTGGCATTGCACCAGATTGATTATGGCAAATTATGCACAGGAAAGAGAAAGTTTAGATTCTGGCATGAGTAAGCTGGGTGAACTCTAATTTGGAGGGCTTTTTAATAGTCTTAAGGGCATGATAGGGCTATGTGCTCCTTCCCAATTTATTCATTCAAAAATAATGACTGGGCAAGTGCTAAGTGCAAAGCTAGGCAGTATGGGGGATTAAAGATCAGTCAAACAGTCCCTGCCCTAAAGAGGTTCACGACTCTATCAGAATGACAGTCATAATTCACATTCACACAGGGCACTAAGTTTGACAAAGCCCTTGTCTCACAACCACCCTGTGAGGAGAGTCGTAGCAAAGACAAACACGCCAACAGCTAACAGAAAACCGAAGACATCCGGCACATACATATGTGTGCCTGACAGGTGACATGGAAGGGCAAAGGAGGAAGAGAGGATCCCAGGGAGGGTTTCCCCAAGGCCGTGGCACCGCAGCTGGGCCAGACTCTGTGCCAGGCACTGGCCAGGTGCGGAGGATACCAAGCCAAAGCTGAAACTGCCTCTGCCCTGAAGGAGCTGACCGCTCTCATAGGAGGGGACCAAAGGATTCCAGGCAGAAGGCACACTGTGGACAAAGGTGAAGATGAGTCCCCCCCAGGAAAGCCCCTCCGGCAAAAGAACCAGCAGGCCAGCTTGGGGAGATCACAGCTCACCTACAGGAGACAGCGGAGGCTGCCACAAAAACAAGGCAGGCCCAGAATGCAGATCAAGGAGACAGAGCTTTATGTTACTAGTAATGAGGCGCCCCCAGGTAGATGCTCCCCAATCTTCTCTACTCTCGTCCAGTGGTCTCCCCAGGTTTGCCAGAAGCTCTCATCTCTCCTGAGCCAGAATTCTGCATCACTAAATGCCTGGGTGGCATCTGCAACTCAGCACATTCAAAACAGAACTCATTCACTTTACACTGAACCTGGTGACCACACCAACTTTCCAGGTTTCCAACCTCAACATCATCCTGACTCTTCCCTCTCCCTCACCCCACACAGCCATGTCTTACTGTTTCTACACCCCCAGCACCGGCCCCATCACCTGACCTAGACCACTGCAATTATCTCCCTACTGGTCTCTCTGCCTCAAGTCTGCTCCAATGCCAAACCCTCCTCAACACGGCCACCAACGTCTGACCAGGTCATCCCCTACAATAACTCCCCATGGCTCCATAGGCTCCCCACTTGCCCAGCATTCAGAGCCCTTCACTAGCTGGCCCCAACCTCTCCAACTTCATCCTGGACCACTCTCGTTCTCAGTCCTGAATGTGGCCAAACGTGCCTCCTCTCTGTCCTCACACACAGCGCTCCCACCTCTAGGCTCCGACCAGAACCTACAACCTTCCTATCTCCAACTCCCAGAATTTTCTGTATCTAAAACCAAATCCCCCAACCTCCAACAGCCTCCCCCTCTCTAACCACTTTGCATTTATTCTCTAGAAATTTATGCTTTATTTATCAATGTCCTATATTTATTTATAAATCTATGAGAGAATGCACCTGGAGGGATTGCTTCTTTTTTTGCTTTTGTATCCCCAGCACCTAAAAGTGTCTGGCACATAGTTGGCACTTAATAAATGCTTGTTGGTTGACTGATTGGGAGAGTGTCATCACAAACTGTGATGGTAATTAAAAGTAATATCTCTTGAAAAAAATTTTGACCACAAATTAACAAATGGATGGCTGAAGTGAACATTTTCTAGAATGAGGAATTAAGTATTAAATGTTTCCCAAAAAGCAGGTGTATACCCTTTGTCAAAATCCCCTAGCAGCCTTTTAACACCATTTAATGCTAACGATTTTTCCCTTGGCTATGTTGGTGGACCAACAGCAAGACATTTTCTGGGGAAAATGTACATCTTTGGAATTCCCTCTGCCACAGCTAACAAAAAAAACACTTAACTCAATTTTAGGGCAAGACATAAAACTTACCTTTAAAAAAAAAAGGCCTCCCATAATGCTTAACAAGACATATTATTTTATGCTGGTCATTTTTTAAAATGACCACTGCTATTTTAAATCTCTTCATGCTATTCTGTGTTTACCATAAATTTTAAGTGAAGAGGTCAGATTTTTAACAATCAAATTTGCCTACATTAGTGATGATATCCATATAATATTCTAGTACTATAATGGCAAACATCCTTGACAGAACATTGGACAACACTACACAATTAAAAGTAAGATTAAAAATTGAAATAAGGACTCTTCAATATGTCACTTTTTTCTTCAAATCCCTAAGATTCTCAGTAAGTTATGGGTGTGTGTCTTTACTCTTTGCAATTATATCAATTTAAATTTATTTTTTCTACTGAACTCAAAGTAGGAGTAAAATGTCATATCACATAGAAATGAGAATGTAAAAATAATCATTTGTTACTGATTTCCAAAACGTCCTGCATAAATCCCCTCAAAGCAAGGTTGTACTTAAAATCATAACTGTGCATCATCACATAATATTTTTGAGCCAAAGACCCCAAAATATAATTGATGTAAAAAGACGGGCATGGTCTGAACAGAAGACCCTGTTTAGATCAGCATTTCCTTCTTGGTGCTCCTACCTCCAGGGCCTCCGGCTGAGTGACTAACTGATCTCTTCCTATTACTGCTACAGCCTTAGACCCCAGAATTTCCACTAGTAATTTATAGGAGCTTTCATCACTCATAAAAGAGAAGTAACTCCCACGCACATTCTACTATGAACTGGTGAAGAAGAAAGGGGGGAGGGAGGGAAGGAAGGAAGGAGGAAGGAAGGAAGGATGGAAAGAAGGAAGGAAAGAAGGGAAGGAGGGAGAGAGGGAGAAAGGAAGGAAAGAAGGAAGGAAGGAAAGAAGGGAAGGAGGGAGGGAGGAAGAAAGGAAGGAAAGAAGGAAGGAAGGAAAGAAGGGAAGGAGGGAGGGAGGAAGAAAAGAAGGAAGGAAGGAGGGAGGGAAGGAAGGAAGGAAGGGTCAGAATAAGCACTGTTTCTTATGTTCTCCCAATATGGATTACTGCTCTGAACATAGAATCTGTGACTTTATTTCTTAACGCTGAGGTTCTGAACCTGGCCTCTGTCTCCTGATAAGCACAGGAAAGTTCGTGCCTATGGTTTTCCTAGGTAAAAGGTGGATGGAATATGGGGCTGAGAATGTGGTGCCCCAGAACGAAGATCCCAGAGTTCGAGCTGGAAGGGACCTGAAGGCCCACCGGGTCCAAGCCCTTCATTTTCCAGAAATGGGTCTGGAGAAACTAAGCGACTTTTCAGGGGGTCACACAGCTAGCAAGTATCTGAGGATTTGAACTGGGGTCTTCTAGATTGCAAATGAAGGTGAGATTTGTCTGAGAAGTTAAGTGACTTGACCAGGGCGACTGGGCCGGGTTTGGATCCAGGAAGTCCTCTTCCCTGGAGGCAGCTCACTCCCTCTCATTCTGCCTAAGACACCATTAACTGGCAGACTTTTATTTTCTAAAAGAGACACAGCAAGTTAACTAATTATATGAAATAAGGGGAAAAGGCAGAGTCCATTAACTTTCACGGACTCGTCCAGACAAAAGTGGTTGTTTTTTTATGGAAACCAAGGACAACAGTTGGAGGCCACAGTTTTGGAAAGCCAGGGGGAGGGGGGAAAGGGAGGAGGGGGGAGGGGAAAAGGAGAGGGAGAGAAGGGAGAGGGGGAGGTGAGGGGGAGGGCGTCCACCCCCCAGGTGCAGTACAGCCCGCACCATCTGCTGCTCTCCTGGACTCTCTAACTAGGCTGACTGTGCGTGGTGCCCGGCACACAGCAGGTGCTTAATGAATGCTGACGCCGCCGTCATGTCCCTAGATCGCTCCTGGGCCTCAGTGTCCTCCCTGCTGAGTTCTGAGTCCACTCTCGCATAGAGTAGGTTCTTTCCCTCCCTGGGCCTCGGTTTCCCCTAATGTACACTACACCGGATCACTGGCTCCGGTCTGGAGCCCCGGGGTCCTGGGATCTGCTGGTGCCGGCGTTCAAGGACCCCACGGCTCACGGACGCGGCAGAGGCAGGGGCAGAGGCCGGAGTTCGAATCCCACCTCAGCGCCCCCATCCGGGGCGGGGAGGGGCCGTGACCGCCCGGCCTCCCGGAGGCCCCGACCCCGACCCTCCCTCCTGAGGGTCAGCAGGGCCCGCCCGGCCCGGCCCGAGCTGCCTCAGCCCAGCCGCCCGCCCGGCCTGCTCCCGGCGCCGCCGCCAAACCCTCCGCCCCTTACCCGCCGCCGGGCCGGCCTGGCCCGCACCCCGCCGCCGGCCCCGGCCCAGCAGGCTGCCGGCCGCCCCCCGGAGCACCAGCGCGGCTGCCATGCTGCGAGCGAGCGAGCTAGCGGCCGAACGGGCGCCTCCTGCCGTCACCGCTGCCGACCGGCAGCCGCGCCGACCAATAGCACCGCCGCGCCCCGCACGCCTCCTCCCGTGCGCCAATGAGAAAGCGCGCTCGCGGGGCAGGGGCGGGGTCAGTGGCGCCCCGCCCCCCGCTCGGACCTCAGGAGCCCCGCCCCGCCCTTTCCGTGCCCCTGACTCGGCAGCCTCTCTTCTGTTTGTTTATGGAGGGCGAAGGGAGGGGCGTGCGAGGGGGTGTGGCTGTCAATCAGGCCCGGGCCCGCCCCCTGCAGGCTGAGGGGTGGAGCCTGGCGCTGCGGGACGATCCGCGTACCTGGAGCTAGGAGGCTCTGCCTCTGCTGGACCCCGAGCGACCGACCTCATGGCACCGGCCCCTCTCGGACCCGCCTGGGCCTGATCCAGCCCCCAAAGGCCTGAGATATCCCAGAGTCCAAGCCCCACACTTTTTATACAAGGAAGCTGAAACCCAGTCAGTCCACAAACATTGATTAAGCGCCTGCTGTATACCAGGCGCAGGGCAGAATGCCAGGGAAACGAGTAGCGGGGTAAAGACCCTGCCCTCGAGCAGCCTAATGAAGGAGAAAGCTTTCAGGCTTTACACAGGATAGATCCGAAATAGCGGAGGGAAGGCACTAGAATTAAGGGGGATCCCACCTGAGGAGGGGGCCTGCCAGGAAGGGGAATAGCCGGGGGAAATGCCTGGAGTCTGGAAATGGAGAGTCTCAGGGGAGGACAGCCTGCAGACCAGACTAGAAGACAGGGGAGAAGGAATCAAGGTGTAACCAGCCTGGAAAAGAGGCGATGATTGACAAACTCCTGTGCCCACCCCAAGGATCCTGAACTTCAGGCTGTCAGCCTCATCCTATGGCCCCCACTGCCCTACTTTGTGTTCCACCCCAATGATCCCTCACCCTGTGATGGCCACCCACTCTTTCCACGGTACCCTCTGGAATGCCTGCTTCACAGGCACACTTGCTTTCAGCTGAAATCTTCCCTCCCGCTCCTTCCATCTTCTGGCTCTCCCTGAGACCCAGCTCCCTCTTCAAGACATAGAACACAGCCCCCTCCCAAACCCCTCCAGCCCTGGCTTCACTTTCTCTCATTCTCCTGAAGGTTGGAGGGGTGGAGCTCCTGGCTCCCCATGTCCACTTGCAGGCTCTCCCCCTTGGCTCCTTTCAGCCTAGCTGTGTGAGCAAAGCAAGGCCTCCACGTTGGGGAAGGGCTTTGGGCCCCTTCTGCCCAGAACCAGCATGAAGCCACAAGCCTCTGCTGTTGCTGGGACAAGGGTAGAGGTGGTGGTTATCGGCTGCCTGAGCCTCTTGTCCCTGTTGAATCTATTTGTTCCTGCTCTTAGGTGATAGAGAACTGTGCTAGGTTACAGGCCCTGTCTCCCTGTCTAGGCTCAGGAGCATATGGCCCTGATAATTGCTTCTATCTTCGATCTTCTTAATCTTATGTGAAAGATCATGAGACTAGTCTGGGACCTCGTGAGCTTTGAAAGATAAGGGAAGGGAGCCAATAAAAGTCTGGGTACAGAGTCCTGGCCAGAGTGTGCCAATGTCCACCAGCAGAGCCCCCAGGAGTAACTGGGACTCAGCCCAGGAGCCGCTTGACCTTGTAGTCAATACTCTAGGTCCCACAAAAGTGAGGGATTTGTTCATCAGCTGTGCCACATTCAGAAGTGAATTTGGTGAACCAAACATTTTACAGAGACTGCTTTGTTTGACCCCCACGGACTGATTGGTGTGGAAGGGATTGTACCCCTTAGATGTATGGGGGTATGTGTGTGGAATTTTGGACTTCTTCATTTTCTCAGGAAATATCCCTTTGTAAAAGCTAATTGATGTTAATTGGTTAAAGGAAATAAAAGTGCTAATCACTGGTTATTTATATTGAGAACACACCAGAGGGGAGCTGAGACCAACAACATTGGGAAGAATCACCCCAGTTCCTCAGAGGTACCCCAAAAATCCTAAGGGTTTCTCTGCAGCCTTACTCCGAGGCACTTGAGTCATCATGGTGAATATGAGTGTGGATAGGGATCTCCAGAGCCCTTGTACAGGCTAAGTTCGCCATGGAGCACCAATGTGCTGGGGACCTTCCTCCATGTCTCTTGACATCCCAAGGACATGGTTCTTTGATGACATCCTTTACAATTTCTCATGTGTAATAAGTTCCAGCCTGTTCACACCCTGTACTTCTCTCTGTCATCCTCTAGGTCAGTGGCATCAAACTCAAATAGAGACAGATCCTTGCTGGCAGTAGACTGACTTAGAAAACCACTAATTAACATTATCTCTGTCGTACTGTATTTTTATTTATTTTGTTAAACATTTCCCAATTCCTCTCGAATCTCAGTCCAGGTGTTTTTAGATGGGCCAACTCTGCTCTAGGTGATATCCTGATATCATTCCTATCTCCAGAGCCCTTCAACAGGCATGATGTTATTTGAATAAAAATTATTGTTAGAATGTTGGTATTTAAATAGAACGTTGTTAATTAAAAGATGAGCCTTGGTTACTGAGAGGTATTTGGAGCTACTGAAGAATTTTACAACTTCCTAAAGACATTCTGGTCTCTCTTCTTCTTTTTCAAGTCTGGGTCCAACCCATCACCCAAGATTCATAGACGTGAAGCTGGAAGGAACCTCGGGAACCACAGAATCCAGCCCTATCGTTCTATAGATGAGGAAAGTGAAGCCCAGAGAGGTTCGGTGATTTCCCCAAGGTCACTCAGCTAAGAAGCATCTAATGTGGGATCTGAGCCCAGCTCTTATGGCTCCAGAACCGCTGTTCTTTCCATTGTGATGTTGTTGTTCAGTCGTGTCCAACTCTCTGTGACCCCCTTTGGGTTTTTCTTGGCAGAGATCCTGGAGTGGTTCGCCATTTCCTGCTCCAGCTCATTTTACAAATGAGGAAACTGAGACAAACAGAGTTAAATGACTTACCCAGGGTCTCGCAGCTAGGCTATTTACTGTCTGAGGCTGGATTTGAACTCACTAAGAGGAGTCTTCCTGACTCCTGGCCTGGCGCTCTGCGCACTATGGTGGCCCCTAACTGCTCCCTTTCCATTGTACCAATCCCCAAATATATGTGGGCAGAAAAATGCTGTAGATGGTTCATCCCGCTGCTCCTTGTCTTCTAGTTGGTGGGTTTCCTTGTCTTGGTCACTCCTGGTAGTTTGCTGGGTTAATAAACCTTTTTAAATTCTAAGCGTTTTCTATAAGATGTTATTTCTTAATTTATATTTACCTTTGATTATTCTTTTTTTTCATTTCATGACATTAAACATTTTTTAAATGCTCTTAGGTCTCTCACCAGTCTCTTCCCAGTCCTTTGTCTCAGATCCTCTCACAGCAAATTGCAAAGAGATAGCCAAGAGATATGGTCAAATTTAACTATAGCTGTGATTTGTGGAGCCCAGCTTGAATGTGAAGGTTCCCCCACTTGCCACTCCACCTTTCTGGGGCCTAGACCCCAAACCTGACCTCTCTCAAGGGTACCTCTCCAGATCAATTTGTGGAGGATTTCCTGCTCTGCCGTAGCTTCATCGTGGCTTTGTTCAGGTTTCAGCAGAAACAGATTTGCTGCAACCCATAAATGTAACCTTCCATAATTAACTGCTGAAATGCAATCCTGAGTCCCACACTGTCAGCCTATAATCACATGTCTCAGCTATTTACAGCATGTGGCACTGTCTCCATTGATCTCCCCAGCCATGGCGGTCTTTCCCAAGCTTTCTATCTGCATCAGATTGCTTCAGGCGTTTTTTTACTGTCTGCTACCAGGCGTCTGTTTCTCTCCATTGTTTTTAATACTTTCTTTTTTAAAACAAATATTTCTTTGCCTTTGGGAACAGCCATTAGGTATTATATACTGCTTGGGGCAGGATTTGGGCCTGGAGAATGGTGAGGGATTTGAGGCAGCTCCTGGCTCGTGGGGCCACTCAGATGGGACAAATTACTCACCTTTCTGCTTTTCCAGTTCTCCATACCCTGACTCAGATCTGCTTATGGGAAATTCATGAGCTTAGGCTTAGAGATTTTCATGGGAGTCTATACCGGCATTCTAGCTATTTCAGTATTCCTTAGATTTGAAGGATACATTAGGTCAAAGGTGCTATGTGCAGATCAGTCCTTCCTTCGATTCAACAAGCATTTTTGAGCAGTGCTGCTTAATAAGTATAACATGGAAGGGAGAAGGGAGGCAGTAGTGAATCCCAAGAGAATGTACAGAGGGCTCTGCCTTCTGCTAATCCATGTGGATGCTTGAGGAACCTGTTTCTAGAAATGTAGGATGATGTGACTTGGGGTGGCCCTTCCTCTTATCAGAGCACTCACAGGAACTCTGTGCTTGCTCCTCATCTGATGACTGTGTGGTAAAGAAGAGCCTTTAAATTGGATGCTGGGACAAAGCTGAGTATGCAGACAAAGGTTCTAACTGGCCAGGTTGGCCTCTCACTTTCCTGGTGGTGACAGCTCCAAGAACAGCTTGCTTTAAGCCTGCAAGCGGAGAGAGAGAGAGCAGCAATGTCCGACTGTCCCCACTCAACGTGACGCCATGGTTTGGCTGGTGTTGCTGTTGGGTTTCATCATGTTATTAAGTGAATGAGAGTGGGAAATGCAAAGATCTAAGCCAGGGCTTCTTTTTCCACCGGAGATCCCTTCTGTACTTCTTAAACTATTGGTTTAAGAAGTGCTGCTGACTAAGCTATGACCTTCTAACCTTCCAAAGGTCAAAAGAACCTTGAGAGGTCTGCAACTAGAATCTAGACCAGAGTTTGACAGCAGCAGCCAAACCTAGGGAAGAGTAGTCTGCAAAATCCAGCCCAGAAGTAAATTGGTTTGGTAACTGAGACACCATGTCCTTTAGCAAAGGAGCAATTCCAGTGTCGACGCCAGGAGTGGGAAACCTACAGCCTCAAGGCCCCAAGTGGCCCCTTTGGGCTCTAGGTCCTCAAGTGTGCCCACTTGTGGCTTCAAGGCTGCAGGTTCCCACCCCTAGTCTACACAACATCTGGGAGTTAACTTAGAGGTGGGAATGTTGGTGACAAATGTTTGCGTTTAAATTTGAGCTCAAATGCAATGATCTAAGACAATTCCAAAAGATTCATGATGCTATCCACATCCAGAGAAAGAACTATGGAGTCTGAATGCAGATCAAAGCGTACTATTTTCTCTTTTTTATTTTTTTTCTTACTCATGGTTTTTCCCTTTTGTTCTGATTCTTCTTGCACAACATGATCTAATGTGGAAATAGGCTTAACATGATTGATTGTACATGTATAACCTGTTAACAGATTGTTCCCTGTCTTGGGGAAGGGGGAGGGGGTAGAGAGAAAAATTCAGAACTCTAAATTTTACAAAATGAACATTGAAAATTATCTTTACATGTATTTGGAAAAAAAAATGCTATTAAGGGGGGAAAAGTTTGTTCTCACTCTCCCCAGGGACTGAGGTAATAGGAGTGAACCGGGAGAACTCAGCCTTCCATTGCCATTTTGTATTGTCCAAAGTCATGCTGTCAGCAGGCATCCTCTGCCTTCTCTTGGCCTTCTTCAGCTCACTTCACAACACAGGTATATTGTGTCTCCTAGTAATTCTTCCTTCCCTTGCTCCCAATTACTCTCTGTTTCAGCAAGAATTCTTGTTCTGATAGGGAGGCAGCAGTGTCCCAATATTTAGTTGACAATCCCCCTATGCCATTTAGATTCAATCTGATTCAATGCAAGACCCATTTCTTAGGCATCTGTTATGGCGCTGGGGACCGGGCAACTACAAAAACCTTCCAGGAGCTTCCGTCTGCCACATGGGGGATGCTGGGTAAACCCCCAGACATGATACTCCAAGTCTGTAAACTAGGTTTGCTCTCCTCTCTCCTTACACCTTCACTCTCTGATTTGGGATTTCTTTGACGCCTCTCAGATCAATCTTCCAACACCAGGGATTTCACTTGGAAGTCTGGTCCCTGGGACAAATTCAGTTGCCTGGGGAGAGGGGAAGGTTTGACTTTCTTATGCCTGGGTGAGAAGGGCTAAAACAGAAGTTAGAGAAAATGAGGAGGCTAAGGACATGGCAGGCCATGGTGCCTGAAGGAGAGGGAAACAAGACTGTTAACCAGGTGCTTCACGCACAGGGTTAAGGAAGGTGGCCTGGAAGTTCACAGATGACAGCAAGAACTTTTCAAAGATGAGTCATGGGATAAGAGGAGGGGTCTGAAAGCGGCTATGGGGGGTAAAGAGGATGCTACCCCCTCCTCCTGGCCTTGTGGATCATGGAGTACAGTGGGGAGCCTGGGAGATGGGACAGCCAGTTCTAGAAAGGTGCCTATCGATGGGGTGACTGCCCGAGATTGTTCCTCGTGTGCTTTTCACCTGAACTACGATTAGCAATTTTGTCACGGGAACTGCTCTGCCTCCCACACTCAAGACATCGAGTGAGTCGTAAGTAATCTGTATCTTATCAGCTTCTACTTCCTTTTACCTATTATTTGCAATTTGCACTGCACATTTCCCCTGAATTGTTTTATAATAAACACTCTTGGCAAAAGACTTAGGAAATTGCTGTCCTGTTTTCAGGGAGCAGAGGGAAGGAGGAAATCCTTTGCTGCTTCCCCACTCCCACCCCCACACTCCATGGAGGGGGGAAGGCAAAGCAGCAAAAATGCCGTAGAGAATCCTTGCTGGAAAGATCCCGACCAGGCAGAGGAAAAGGAAACGGAATTTCCAGCTGGGGGATGCCAAGGTCTTATGGCATCACAGGTATGTGGGTGGTTGGCGGAGGTTGGGGGGGAGCATTATAAACCCATATTAAATTTGATTTTGTCCCCTCTGTTCCTCATCCTTAAAACTGAAATCCCGTACCATTTTTAAAAGTCCAGAATAATGCTCCAGATAAATGATGGATTATATATTTATTGGATATGTATTATATGGATTCTGATTGATCATTGATAGAAGGGAAATTAGAGCTCATCTGGTCCAACCTCTTTTTTTTCCAGATAAGGAAGCTGAAGGTGAGGGAGGAGAAGAGAACTGGACAAAGTCACACAGCTTGCAGAGCAGGAATTGACTCCAAATTCAGGTCACTGTCCCTTATGCCACACAGCCTGGCATTCACCATTCTAGATATTTGCTACTCATTACGGGTGGCAAGAGTTTATGAAACTGGAATAGGGCGTAGCGAGAAACAACATCTGCTTTTCTTAGTGTTTCAAACTCAGAAACAAAGTATTGAGTTCATGCTTTTAGCACAGAGTCAACATTTGCTGAATTCCTACTGTGGGGTACAACAACTGAGATGACATAGGGCGCGTGCTTACAAAATCGGAAATGCCACCTATTATTATTTGCTTTGCTACCTACCATTATGATTAATTATTTTTATCCCACATATATCAAGGCTCGGCTCAAAAGCCATCGCTTCTATACAGAATTCCTTGGTCCCTTCCTCCCTCTCTCCCTTCCCTCCTTCTTCCCCTTCCTTCCACCATTCAGAAATAACCTCTGCCTTCTGTGGACTATCCCAACACGTGCATCTCATCGCATCTTCCCATTATACTCTATCTTGTAGCTATTTATGCGTATCCTTTTTTCTTCCCCACTGGACCACAGGGTCAAAGGTGAGAGCTGAGCTAAATTGAAGTTGGCAGCTTCTGGACCTGAAGTGACCGCTCTTGTCTCCAGAGAAGAGATCAGTTACAGAGCCAGCAATCCCCTCATTTTGGTGCAAAGGTGGACTACAGGAACCAAATGTTGCTTACACTGTCACTGTGTTGGTTAGTTTTGCTGAGGCACTCATCTCTTGCACGTGGGATCCCCAGAATAGTGACCACAAGTTCAAGGTACTCTGTGGTCATATCTCCCTCAGACCCTAGCTCATTACCATTCCCCATCAAAGCATGTGCTGTTTTTTTCTAGTCAGCCAGAAGATACAATTAATTCAAAGCAAAAGCATTTAATGAAATAATAATAACAGTGACATGAAACACCCCCCTCCCCTCTGAATACCTGGGCATACACTCTCACATATGTATGCATCATTAGTGGAAAGAGCGGACATAGATAAGTGTCCCGCATAAGGGACCCACGCTGAAGGAGGGAATGCGTAGGCATGTGGAGGGCTATCACTCCTCTGATTTCACAGGACCGTCCGCTGACACCTGCTGGGACTCTCACTCAGCTGCCTTCTCTCAGTCTTCTCCCTGCTGGATGGACTGCTCCTGCCTTTATCTCTGTCCCAGGCCTCTCTGATCTCTGTGGGGTGCACAGCTCTGCCAATCCCCCAGCATCTGCTGGACCAAATTCCAAATGTCTAGTGCAATGCCTGTTCTGTGCAGGCATTAGTATTACTTAATAAGTATGTGTTGAATGAATGAATACTCATTTTACATTTAAGGAAATGGTGAATTAGATGAGATAAGTGACTTACCCACAGAGCTAGTGATGAAGGAGATATTAAGCTTCCCATCTTTCTAACTATAAGCCCAGAACTCTATCTATGCCATAGTACCTTAAAAACACATTGTCTGCCGGGGTTGGACCTACCAGTCATTCACACAGTAGCATGAATTACTATAACATGTTCTTGCGTTTACTTCCTTCCTAGTAGAATTCTCTGGATACTGATATTGAGGCAAAGAAAATTTTTATTTAGCTTGGGGAATGCAGGAAGAAGGAATTTGAAAGCCTCCTACAATTGTGGCAAAGGTGGATCTGTGTGAGGCTTTGGATAACCAAAGGGTAGGATGTTTGAAGGCATTCAGCCACAAGAATATATTCAGGGTAAGATGAAGAAGAGGGATACGGAAAGGGGAGTGCCAGGTTCTAAGAAAAAGTTTGTTTTGCAATTTTGCTTGGGGCCCTGCTAGGAAGACACTGTCCTGCCAAGGATAACACCTTATCTGAAGCTTTAAGGATGCTGCTGATGGCTATTTTTAAAAAAATAGTAAGACACGGTTAATAGAGCTATCGTTGCTAACTTCATCAATATTACTGTTTTCTCAATGGGCAGGCATGGCTAGAGGGCCTACTCCCATTCCAAGGTGGGATCATGGTTTAACTATTGCAGTTGGTGACTGTGTTGCTAAAATAACAATGAATACTGGTAATCATTTCAAAATTCATAGCAGACAATAGACAGTCCACAATTTGCTAATGAGTTGGACTCCAGAAGTGGATCCGCATGTAACTCAATGCTCTTTTCCCCAGAGCACATCCAATGTCCTTGCTGGCTAGGTTCCCAGGCCAGAGTCCAAAAGTTCATTTAATAGATGATGTTCCTGAAGTTGAATGTTGTATGGAGTCCAGTTGAACCTGACTATATGTGGGAAGTTTCAATGGGAAAATGTGTTCAGAGTTCAATCTCCGAAAGACAGGAACATGTTTCTCCTCCCGCCAGATTGTACAAAAGGACCTCTGGTTTTCTATCTATTCTCTCTCCCTATTAGATTATTCTATCTTCCTCTTCTGCCCTTATCTGTTTATTGTTGCTTTACATTTAATTTTTATTTTATTTTTCCCAATTACATGTAAAAAAGTTTAACACTTATTTTTTTAAAATTTTGAGTTCCAAATTCTTTTCTTCACTCCCCACCTCCCTCCTTGAGATAGCAAGCAATTTAATAGAGATTATTTAATGGAGTCATGTAAAACATATTTCCATGTTAACCATGTTGCAAAAGAAAATGCAGACCAAAAAAAAACCAAGAATAACAAAGAAAATTTAAAAGTTATATATCAATCTGTATTCAGACGCCTTCAGTTCTTTCTCTGGAGGAGAATAGCATTTTTCATTATAAGTCCTTCAGAATTGTCTTAGATAAGTTATTCACAGTTGACCACTGTATAGTACTATCTTTAGTGCATACAGTGTTCTCTTGGTTCTGCTCATTTCACTTTGCATCAATTCTTGCAAGTCTTTCCAGGTTTTTCTGAGAACATCCTGCTCATCATTTCTTATAGCACAATAATATTCTATCACAATCACACACTGCAACCTGTTCAGCCATTCCCCCATCTGAGGGTCATGCCCTCAATTTCCAATTGTTTGTTCCACAAAAAGAGCTGCTATACATATTTTTGTATATATAGGTCCTTTTCCTTTTTCTCTCATCTCTTTGGGGTACAGACTTAATAGTGGTATTTTTGGGTCAAAGAGTATACACAGATTTATAGCCCTTTGGGGTTCCTATAGTTCCAAATTGTCATCCAGAATGGTTAGAGCAGTTTACAATTCCACCCGTTACTGTTCCAATTCTTCCCCATCCCTTCCAACATTTGTCATTTTCCTTTTCTGTCATGTTAACCAATCTGATAGTTGTGAAGTGGTACCTCAGAGGCGTTTTAATTTGCATTTCTCTAATCAATAGTGATTTAGAGCATTTTCCATATGACTTTGGTTTCTTCTTCTGAAAACTGCCTGTTCATATCCTTTGACCATTTATCAATTGGGAAATGACTCATATTCTTATAATTTGACTCAGTTCTCTATATATTTGAGAAATGAGAACTTTATCGAGATACTTGTAAATTTTTTCCTCAGTTTCCTGTTTCCCTTCTAATTTTGTCTAAAATTTGTTGATACAAAACCTTTTTAATTTGATGTAATCAAAATAATCCATTTTATATCCCATAATGCTCTCTATTTCTTGTTTGGTCATAAATTCTTCCCTTATCCATGAATCTGACAGGTAAAATATTACATGCTCCCTAATTTGCCTATGCCCTCATCTGTTGGAAAATGTATTCAGGGCAGGCTCTGGGCCTTGGCACTGGTGCCTACGTCCTGTTTCTTCCCCAATGTCCTGTTAAAGTGAAGGTTGGAGAATTCAATATTCAGAGGAATATTTTCTACAATATACTTGACTAAGATCATCTAACCCTTGCTTGAAGACCCCAGGGAGTCTTCCCATTTGAACCCACAAGCTAAAGCAGCTCATTGGACCTGTGGATAGATCCAGCTTTTAGGGAGATTTTCCTAAAGTCAAATGAAACCTGCATCTCTAAATCCAACCCATCACATCTACTTTTGCCCTCTGAGGTTAAGCAAAGCAAGTCTAATCCCTTCTTGCACATGAAAGACCTTCAGATACTTAGACAGGGGTGACTCCCAAATCTTCTCTTCTCCAGCTTAAACATCTCTCATTTCCTCCCCTGGCCCTCATATGCCAGTGATTTTGTACCATCCGAGTTGTCTTCCTTTGGACACTCTCAAGCTGACCATTGTGTGTCCTAAAATGTGGCACCCAGGACCCAACACAATACCCTAGGCATGGTCTGACCAGGGCAGAGCACGATGGGATCGTCCCCTCCCTCTATTGGGTCTCTACTAATAGAACCCAAGCTCATGTTAGCTTGGGGGTCTATCATGGGAATCTTTCTTCTTCTGTCCATCCCAAAAAGGACAATCTCATTCACACATTTTACAAGCATTCATTAAGCAACATCCGTGCGGTGGCCACTGGGCTTCAACACTGGGGTACAAAGACAAGGACTCAAACAGTTCCCGCACTCGGGACTTTTCATTAGAATGGAAAAAACAAGCATTTATTAAGCACCTACTGTGTGTTAGGCACTGAGCTAAGCACTTTACAAATGTTGTCTCATTTGATCCTCATAACAACCCTGAGAGGAAGATGCTGTTATTATCCCTATTTTTTATTTGGGGAAACTGAGTCAAGCAGAGGTTAAATGACTTGCCCAGGGTCACAGAGCTTTGTCTGAGGCTGGATTTGAACTCAGGTCTTCCTGACTCCAGGCCCAGAGTGCTGTGCGCTATGGCACCTCCAGCTGCCTCTTTGCTACATTCAGTCAATCAATAAACATTTATTTTGCACCTACTCCATGCCAAGCACTGTGCTAAACACTAGAAAGGCCTCATGTAGCCTATGGCTTTTGACCTAAGACTTAAGGAAGCTGGGGGTTCTACAAAACAGAGATGAGGAGGGGATACATTCCAAGAACAGAGGACAGCCTTCCCATAAGACATGGAGAAAGGAGATGGGATGGCAAATGTCATTTAGGAAGCTCGTCATTTAGAAGGTTGGGCTAGAAGGTGGAGTTCAGGAGGGGCACTGATGTGTAGTAAGCCTGGAAAGATCAGCATTAAGAAGGGCTTTAAGCGAAAAGCCGAAATGTGTCTTTTATCCCAGAGGACGTAGTGTACCACAGGGGCTTTCTGAATTAGTGCCTGATGTGGGCGGCCAGGTGGAGGAAGGACTGGACAGGGAAGAGACTGGAAGCAGGAAAACCAGTTGGGAGGTTATTGCGATAGTCCAGGTGTGAGATGGATCTTGGCAACAACCTGTAAAAGGAACCGTTTGTAAAGAGAGAGTTTTATGTGATTTCTTGCGTCCTGTAGTTTTGTTAAGGGTGGAGTTCTCCCATATGGAAGTTAAGCAATACAGGAGAAGACACCTTTATTCATGTGTTAACCTTTCCCCCTTTCCTCACAAAGGTCTGCCTTTGGTGTCTTGGGGGCCTTATTTTCACCTGGAGGAACCTACGTTGTAATCCACCGAGTGGTGTGTTCGCACGTGTGTGCATGCACAGCAAGAATTGGTGAAAGGTGTTGGGGGTGCTGGGCAGCTGTCCCTTTCTCCTTTTGGATCCGTCCTGATTCCATGACATCTTACAGATCACAAGGCAGACACCCACCTCACGGTGGCGGTACATTGGCTTCGTGCCCTGACTCTACCCCCTACACCTGTGTACCTTGGGCCAACCACTCTGTCTTCCTGGGCCCCACTTTACTCCTCCTTAAAATGGGGGCATTGAAGTAGATGGCCTCTGAGGCTTCTTCCAGATCTAGGTCTCTTATCTACAGTAAGATACTGTTTTTTGGTTTATTATCGTTTTGACTTTACTGTCATCCTAATGTCTATGTGAATTCCCTTTCAGTGCCCGGTGGGCAGGAGGTGGTTTGTTTCTGTGCCCAGATGCTGACTTAGAGGGCTGCTGTTAATGTGTTTTCCTGAATTTACTTCACATCTGTTTTAGTAAATTGTTCTTTTCCATCACTACAATTAGATGTCCTATAATTGATACATAATTGGCCCATAGGGACCAGTCCCGCAAGCATATCCAGATATTCCCTGCCCACTTCTGGCCATGGTGATTTAGGGTTTTGTACTATGTGATGTATAAAGGTACCACCTGCCACTCTCTGGCTCTCTTCCTTTTGGCTTTGATGCACAGAGATGACTCTGAGCTGTCCAGCAGGTTGGAGGTGTGTGGGGGGCAGGTGGGGGAGGAATGGGGGAGACTGTGCTCCTCCTCACACTTAGTGGAAATCTAGGAACCCATGTGCTGCCTTAGGCAAGAGGGTGTGAGATGGGGCAGATCAGGGACATTTCCACCAGCAAGGACTGAACATCTGGGTGCAGCCTTTGTGAGTAACAATTGGCTATAGCATTATTTTAGTTACATTAGAATTATTTGGTCTTTTTAGGCAGAATTCAATATTGTTAATCTGTTTGCAGGTTTTAAGAGACTAGAAGCGGCCAGGGGTCGCTGTGCTTCTGAATTTTTAGGAACAATCTGAAATTTTAAAAGGAAGACCCCCCCCATTAAAAAAATAAGAATTATAGTAACGGTTCTTACTATTTGGACTGACCTTATCATTCACCGTTACCAGGCACTTCCAGTGAGAAAACCCCCCTTGTCAATGCAGCCCAGACCTATTCAGCAGTTTCTAGTCTTCCGGTGCTGTCCAGACACTGACAAATTAAGGGATTTGCCAGGATCATGTGACCTGTGCCAGAAGTAAGATGGAGATCATGTCTAAAAGTCCATCAAACAGGCTTTTAAGAAAAAATTGTTGAAAACATTCCCTTCTCCTTTGGGTTTTTTTTTTTCCTCCTTGATAGAGAAAGGAGTTAATTTTTTATCTTTGAAATGAGGAAGCAGGTTAACTTCCTCATGCCCAGCACAAGCACACTGGAGAAGTATAAAACTAAGAGACCCTCTACAGGAGAGCATTCAGCCTTCAAAAGAGCAACTTGGGAAGGACAGTGCTTTGGAGCAGAAGCCAACCTAGAGGACATACCAGGGCTCTGATGGATGGAAGTCTGCCCCTGAAGCCCGCTGGCATTGCAGGGGCCTATATGGACCTGCAGTACCAGGAACACACCAGGGGAGACTGGAGTCATCTTCACTTTGTACGTCCAGGTCATGCTCCAGGGTCTTGAGGTTTTGTTGTTCAGTCATTTCCATCATGTCCTACCCCTTGTAGGTTTTCTTGGTAGAGATACTGGAGTGGTTTGCCATTTGCTTCTCCAGCTCATTTTACAAGTGAGGAAACTGAAGCAAACAGGGTAGCCCAAGGTCAGACAGCTAGTTAGTGTCTGAGGCCAGATTTGAACACACGAAGGTGAATCTTCCTGAGGAAAAGGAGACAAAACTAAGGAGCTCTTGGAAGTTGTTGGCAAAAAGGAATGTGGGCCGTCTCTAGAAGCTTGTCTGTCAAGTCACTGCCTCCTAAGTGGTACTTTAGTTAAGAAATGGATTCCAATAAGATAAATTTGTAAGGGTGCAAACATTTAATTTTAACTGGGAGAAACATGGGATGAGTTATAGAGGGTTCATGGTCATTGTATCCTGATAATTAGGCCAGTAAGTAAAAGGTTCTATCAACAACTGGGCAGATGGGATGCTCTGCTTTGACTTGCTTTCTCCTATTGGAGGAGGGGTTTGGGGGAGGAGAGTAGGGGACCAGATCAATGATTTCACTTGTTAAAGGAATTCTTGGGGAAGAAACTCCCTCTATCAAGGCAGATCTTCCCCTGCCCTGCAATTCATAATCCGAGTGAGTTTCTATGGTGTGATTTATCCAGGGTCACACACTAAGGACAGTATCAGAGACAGAACAACAGACTGTAGACTCAAAAAAAAATAGTGTATTATTTGTTTAGTGGAGGAAAAACATTCCCTGGAATTGCACTCAAAATTAAATTAGACACTTAAGTACCTGTAATGCAGAGGCTCTGGCCCCACTATTTCTGGGCCAGGCTGGCTAGGTAGCCTCCCCAGCCCCTTTCTTGGGTCCCCTGAGGGGTTGGGGGAGGGGTCTCTCTTCCACTGAAGGCAGCTTGATGACTGTGTTCTCCTCATTTGTCAGGGACCCAGCTACTAGCACCCCTCTTTCCATGTAACCACTTGTGTAGCTTTTACAAAGGGCATTCTATTTCGAAGATAGAGCAAGGAGAAACATAGAAGCATTTCCCCCAATGCCTTCCAGGCATACTCTCCCCTACCCCAGTGGTGCCAACCTCAACAGACAAAGGGGCCACTCATCTGTACCTAAGAGTCCCTGAAGGCCACATATTGATTTAGTTTGAAAACGTAACAGTGTCTGTTTCATTATGTTTTTATTTATTTTGTTACATATTTCCCAATTACATTTTAATCTGGTTCAGACTCACTGCAAGCTTGATGGGCTGTAGCCCTGGGTTTGACGCCTCTGAACTACGTGGAGAGCAGGCACAAGATGTATCTCAGTTCCTAGAAAGCACTGGTCCCACCAAGTTCACATCTAAAGTCAGCATCACCATGGGATGAATCTTTCTGCTGGGCCAGGGTCCCAAAAGTCATTCACTCCCTAAGATTGTATCTTGTTCCTTGGGGGCATCTATACCATGCTGGCTGCATCTGGCCAGCATTTCAGCTCCTAAATTCTTCTGCTTCACCCTCCTGGGGACAGACTCTCCCCATACCTAGAATTATGAATTCTGTGCCCAGCCTCCCTACGCCTACCCTCCTTTCACCCACGCTGTCTTATGCTCCATGAACCACCCCCAGTATTCTCAGACCAAAATTTCCTTCCCTGGCTACCACTCCCCCATATCTGTTGTATTTCCCTACTAGAATATAAGCTCTCTCAGCAAACATCGTTAAATTTTAAATTACTAACATTTAAATGTTTCACTTTTTAATCACATTTGGTGGAACTATCTCTAAGTATATTATACACATCCTTGCCTTCATAAACAGTACGTGCTGATCATAATTTAGCATATTCTTCAAGACTGATGGCCTTCGTGAACATCAATCATTGTACAGTGTTGTAGTAAGGTGATGCCCTCAGGAGTTACTGAGGCCCTGGAGGGCTATGTGCTCCCAAGTGTAACAGCCCTAAGCAGCAGTGACCACTTCACTTCCTCCAGGTGGGTACTGAGACTCCTCATTGACTGCTTAATGCTGCACACCATTCTACCACACTCAATAAACTTGGCTGTTGTTGCTGTTTTTGAGTCAGTCATGCCCAACTCTTAGTGACCCCATTTGGGGTTTTCTTTGAAAATACTGGAGTGGTTGCCATTTCCTTCTCCATCTCATTTTTACAGATGAATAAACTGAGGCAAATGGGGTTAAGTGACTTGCCCAGGATCATACAGCTACCAAGTGTCTGAGGCCTGATTTGAACTCAGGAAGATGAGTCTCCCTGATTCCAGGCCCAGCACTCTATGCACTATGGTGCCACCTAGCTGCCCTAAATTAAATTAAGTTTCCTCAAATTGCTCAAAGGCCTGTCCTTCACTTTTCGGTTTTTTGCTGTGCTCCAGATGATTGAAGTTCCTAGAATTCTGTCCTTCTATGTTAGATATCATAATTTCATTCTTTGGAAAGTAGATTATTCAAAATAACCAGAAATCAATTCCTATTACACTTTTGGATAAATACCACAAAGCAATGTTCAATAAATATTTAAAGCAAGATAGGATGTCGTTATAGAAATAGTTACCTTCAAAAGCTTACTCTGGCTGCTTACATGACAGAGTATCTGAGTTTTTAACCACAAAACTTAAGGCAAATGAATATTCTTTATTGGTAAAAGAAATTGACTGACTAGAAACTGTGTTTTCTTATATGGACTTCTTATATGGAGATTAGATGTAAAAGGTAAATACTTACACATGGAACAACAGACAGCAGAAAGGTAAAATTTACATAAGATTACTTGACATAATTGAGGCATCCCAAATTCCCCTCTAGATTTCTGAAAAGTTAATCCTGCATTTTCATTGGCTTTCATTATAAAAAAAAATTATAATGTTTCCATAGCAGGAACTAAGCTAAAAACCTGCTGGCCAACTTTGCCAAGAGGAGCGATGTTTTCTGTTGACTGCTTGACTACTCTCCCATCTCTTTCTCTTTCTTTTAGTCAAATAATGGGAATTACGGTGACATCTCAATATCCCACCTCCATGTCCACAGCAATCTGTTACCTTGTTTCTCCCATGCATAATATTTGTAAATGTCTAATAGAACTGGAATATACATTACATTTTACTCACAGACATGAGGTAAGTGCTCTACATTTTAGAAAAGCAAATTGGTCTGCTGTTCCTATAAATTCTGCTAAGCAACCTGGAATTGTGGAATTTGCCTAGTTAGCTTTGTAGAAGCTGTTTAATCCTTTTCTCAGATCTTATTACACCAGGGAACTTGAGGGGAATACATTTATTATGGAAAGACAGTAAGAAGTCCCAAGCTTAAGGGTTGAGAAAATTCCTATTAGTGAGTTTTTCATAAATTTTTGTTTCAATTTACTTTAAAAGGCTTACCAAGCTTTTAAACAACTTGTTGAAACATGATGATCACCAAGTACTATGTTAAAGGGTGATTCAATATTAATTTAAGATAAAACGAAAATGTGGACAAGATTGTACAGAATGAAAAAGACATAGAGAGAATGCTTACACTGATTACACCATAGGCCCATCCAAGCAGGCATCATCCAAAAGTGTGAAATAAAAATTGTCCAAGGATTCATTGATAGGTACTGTTGTCAGTCATACTTATCAACATACAGAGACAGATTATTATATCCTCAGAACATAAACCCACGGGTATAAACAGAAATCAGTGGGGTCTTTTCAGCAACCTCATATGGGTTTTAGCTACAAAGCTGGACATAAAATGGAATTTTACTGAGATTAGATATAAAAGGTAAAGATTTACACATCAAACAACAGACAGCAGAAGGGTAAAATTTACATCAGGTAAAATAATAAACTAGTCAGTAGACAATTGGGATAAAGCTGGAACTGCATATTAACCGCTAACTCCGGATCTATACTTAGTTACTTGACATCTTAAGTAAGTGGAGATAATAAAGCTGAGTCAAAAATTCTCTTATTACTAACCATTTAATCACTAGAGCTAAAGTTTTGTGTCTCAGCTAAATTCTACAAGCTCCAACTAGACTTGCATTCTCAAGCAAATAGCAGCAACAGAACCAAACCAGAAAAATTCTCCTGCAACAATATATATTTAATGTTTCATTTTAAATTCTATCCAATTTTTTTTAAATTAATTCATAGCTTTCTTTATATGAGACCTGTGATTTCTACTTTACCCCCTTGACTTTTCTACAGAAATGGCTTTTTTTCAAAATAGAAAAATTATTGAACGTTATAATAGCTGCACCAAAAACAAGATTTTGTTTGGATTTAAAAGACATTACCATTAACATCAAATAATCCAATATTATATTTACATATGATACGTACCAACATATTTGATATGCTATTAACTGACCTTCATAAATTAAGATGGTACTAATATCATACATACCATCTGTGGCTGAGTTACTGTTCCTAGAGTGCTGATAGATTTTAACCATTGGCCACATGTGTTTTCTATATATATGCCTCACCACATCATAATCTAAGTTTAAACTTACTCTTTCCTTGACCTCTATATGTATATTGTGAAACAGTGCCCTTCAGACTCTTGGGAGGATGTTTTATGCCAACTGTTCTTACTATATTACCATAGTAAATATCCTTTCCTAAAAGGTAGTTGAAATTTAGCTGACAAATCCCAGTGGGAAGCACACCGGTGGTGGTTTATAAGTCACACCGCTAGAAACTCAAACCCTAGAACTCGGAGACTAGTAGTAGCAGCTGCCTTCTGGAGACCTGGCTTGCTAATGCAAGTGAGAATTGAGAAAACAGTCTGGAGGGGGTGCTACAGTAGGGCTTTAAATTGGTAGGAGAAATGGAAAAGGTCTTTTCATTTGAAAATTCTTAGAGTTCACATTAGTAGTCACTCAAACTGCTGCTACATTGGATGGCTCAAATTCACCCATTACTAATGCCCTTCCTCCAGAAATTACTTTGGAACTACTTGTCACATATTTTGCATTTAATTTTCTGCATATGTTGTTTTCCCCCAATAAAATGTAAATCCCTTGAAGACAGAGACTTTTTCCTTGTGTCCCCAGTCCAGCCTCGCAAAGTGTCTGGTTCACAATAGGTGTTTAATAAAGACTTATTGCAAGAAACTATTTCTTATCATTAAAACTAAGTATACGATTGTCCACAGCAATGCAAGAGCAACCCTTCATGATTTCCTCAGTCTATCACCCGTGAGAGGGAGTCACCCTACCTGACATCCAGATCCTCCTCCAAGTTTATTGGACACTCCCTTTTCTCACAGAAGTGATGAATCATTAACCATATGCAGCTTCCTGAGGATTGTAAGGTGGTTGGGGCCAGTAGGCCCCAACAGAGAGAGGAGTCCAATGGACAGTCTCTTCTTAGTTCAGGCAATGAGGGGAAACATAAGGAGAATCAAAGAAATCTAGAATCTGAGGGCAGGGCGGAACTCCAGTGGGCAGCAACATAGGGGAGACCCCTTTCAGGGATGCGATTGGGGCATTTTAACCTCTGACCCTGGGGCTACAGAGCTGATTCCCATCTACATTGGGAGTAGAGAGAGGAGTCAAATGAGGAAAGAGCCAGAAACTACAGATTGGTGAGGGGTGTTTTGCTTGAGGTAGAACTTTCAGGAAGCAAGAGAACAGAGTGAGGGCAAGAAGGGCAGCTAGGTGGTGCAGTGAGTAGAACACCCACCCTGGAGTCAGGAGGACCTGAGTTCATAATCCGGCCTCAGACACTTGACACACTTACTAGCTGTGTGGCCTTGGGCAAGCCACTTAACCCCAACTGCCCTGCCTTCCCCCCACCAAAAAAAAATGTTAATAACACAGATTTATCTTAGGACCGCTGATGAAGAGCCATCCAGAGCATGAGTAGAGATATCTGAGACCAGGATTTGCCAATCAGGAAAGCAGGTAAGGCTGCTGGTGAGGAAGCAGAACAGTCTGGAGTGTGGGTTGAACTGGGAGAGAAATCGAGTTAGGATGTCATAGAAAATGGAAATGGCTATGCTTTACATGACCTTACACGTATAATCAATATCATATTGCTCACCTTCTCAAGGGGTAGGGGAGAAGAGGGAAGGAAAGAATTTGGAACTCAAAATTTTAAAAAATAAATGTTAAAAAAATTTACATGTAGCTGGGAAATATTTAATGAAACAAAATATATTTTAAAAGAAAATAGAAATGGTTTCAAATAACTATGGGGAATGCAGTAGTGTCTTGTTTTCTCAGAGTATTGCCAAGCAGCTGTGAATTTCCAGCTGGAATTATCATCAGCCTACGGGCAGAGTCATACGACTTTCTTCAGCAAAACTCAGAAAAAGCAGAGAATGAGGTTGATCCAGTGTTGGCCACTGTCAGGGAAAGTTTAGTTGAAGAGAAGAGGATTTGGAACTGGAAAAGACTATAAAGATCATTTAATCCAACTCTCTCATTCTACAGAGGAAGAAAGTGAAGGCCAACAAGATGTTTTACCCACGGTTACATAGGAAGTAGGAAGCAGAGATGGGATTCCAGCCAAGGCCGTCTGACTCCAATGGCCTTTCTCCTTTCCTCGTTGACTCAGGGGGTGAGGGATACAGGGGCCTAACCAAGAGCATCTCTTAAGTGGCAGACAAGGGGGTCCAGGATGGAGGAGGGAGGTGCTTGGTAGACTGGGAGAAGAAGGAAAGGGGGTGAGGGGCTGGAGGCATGAGGGTGGAGAGCAGGTTCAGTGGAAAGGAGTGAAGGGAAGGAGTGAATTAAAAAGGAGGCAGAGGGAAGAAAGGAGGAATCCACTGGGTCTGCCCACTGGAGGCAGAGCAGTCTGAATGCTGATGAGGTACCAGGTTTGGCTCTATTGGTGAGCAGCTGGACTGCAGCAGACAGGAAGGACATTTCATTTCTGATACAATGGAAAGTTAATTACTGACTTGGGCAGAACCTGTCTGACTGGTTTGTTGGCTAGCACCCCAAATGAATTTCAACCGCCTGAAACTCCCTCACTTCCTCATAACCAAAACCCACCTGACCAGGCAGATGTAGTTGGAAGACATTCTCTAAAAGTCTCCTTGGTTCAAATGCCCATTTGAAGACAGACTGAGAGCAAAATCCTGTAAGAATGGGATCCATAGCAGCAGGGGTGTGCTGGTCAATGTTTGTGAGTGGGAATGCGTGTATAAACACTTTTAAATTTAACCCTCATTATTCACCTTTTCTTAAGTCCAGATAATCAACAAAACAATAAATTAAGCCCTGATATGTAGCCAGTGTGGATTTCTGGGGTGTAAATGCTCACACTGAGAATTTAACAATCACTGGCTGGTTAAAGTTGACTCCCGCATACCCTTTCATGGCAGGGTCTGGGTACATCAGTAGAAGAGAACAGGGATGGGATCAGGGACTAGGAGAGAGAAAAGAGATTGGAGAAGTGGGAGGATGACAGAGATAACTTCCTACTTCACCATTTGGCACTGGTCAGCCCTATTGTACCTGAAGTTCAGACTCCACCTTCTGCAGGAGGCCCCTCCTAGTCCCTCAGCCACCAGTACCCCTCCTCTAAGATGACCTTCCTTCTACTCTGTTTATATCTTGTACATGTCTAGTTTCTACATATTGTCTCCCCAACTAGAATACAAGCTTCTTGAGGACAGGGACCATGTTTTAAACCTTTCTTTGTATCCTTAGTGTTTAGCACAGTGCCTGGCATATAGTAAACATTCCTTGCTGACTCTCTAACTGACAGTCCCAAGGCACTGAATCCCTCTTTAAATTCTGAATTGAAAAGACAGAAATGACTTTGATTTTTGAGAAAACCATAGTAAAGGAAGGAACAACAGCAAAAACAAACTCTGAACACTGTTTAATTAGAATGACAAAACCTGAGCCCAAGGAAAAGAAAACATCTTCCTCCATTAGACTGCAAACTCCTTGAGGGCAGGAGCTGCCTTTTGCCTTTCACCTTTCATGGTATCCCCAGTGCTTATGCAGTGCCTGGAACATAGAAGGTACTTAAATGTTCATTGACTGACAAGGGATGACTTGCTGATTAGGGGAGGGGGAAATATTCAGAAAAGGTGATGCAAAAACAAAAGATATAAATCAAATGTTAACATAAAGAAATATGGTTTTCTCCTCATTTCCTGAGCAAAGTTCAAATCCTTTGCTTGGCATTCAAGGCCCTACATTTTCAGCATCATGCACTTTTTGCACTGGTAAAACTTGTCTACTCTTTTCTCCTCAAAGATGCCATGTAACTTCCTGCTTCCCTGACTTTCCTCAGCCATTTCTCAGCCTGGAACACCCATCCTTCTGATTTTCATTTGCTGAATTTCTGCCCATCCTTTAAAGTTGAATTCAAATGCCGTCTCCTTTATGAGCCTGCTACCTTCAAGGGACTTCACAACTTCAGGCTCTGTCTTACCCCATACTCTGTTGTAAGCTATGTTGCATCCTCAGAATTGGGCACAATGCTTTAAGTAAATGGACATTTTATAAATGTCTATTGTTATTGAAAGGATGGATGGATGGGTGGATGGGTGGGTGGGTGGAAGCCCTGTTTTTCTTGTATGTAAGAATCACAAACACATCATAGAATGACAAAGGAAGAAGATTAAGCCACCAGCTCCTACAGGGAATTTTTTCTCTACGTCTTAATTCTTTGGCTTCAGTTCATAGATCACAGAATCCTAGATCTAGGGCTGAGATCAAAGGCCATTGAGTCCAACTCCATGATGGTTCCTGGTACAGATTTCTAATACTCTGCAGCCCATGAGTGAATTGTCACATATGGTTCCCACTGTGTGATGAAGAAGAGCATCCTGGGAAATGAGTGGTGAGAGCATTTACTGCTTATCATCATTTTCTTATTATTTCTCTTGCTTTTCTTTTTCAAGTATATAAATTTTGCATTACTTCTGTTCAAGATTCAGAGGCGAAATAGGAGTACATGAAAAAAAGTGGAGAAAAGGAAATGGAAGCTCATAAGAAATAGAATATAGACCCAAATAAATGCAAGATAACCTTAGGTAGCAGAGGGAAAATGTGCTACACATGTTTTCCTAACATCACAGAGAGATTTTCCATTTCCTCACCCTGGACTGCAAAATCTAATTCAACAATTAAGTAGCTGTGATTCTTTGTAAAAAGAAAATAAGGACGTTTAATTAAATTCAACCAACATTTGTTAAACATTTATTATATGCAAGACAAAGCATCATGCTAGGTCTGGTGAATACAAAGAAGATAAAACAGTCCTTGACCTCAAGGGACTTCCATTTTACTAGGCAGATACATGTGTACAGAGAAGCAAATCAAAGTAATTTTAGGGGAAAGAAACCACTAACAACTGGGAAGATCAAGAAAGATTTTGTATAGGTTTGGCACTCGACCAGAGCCTAATAAAAACTAAGAATTCTAATTCTGTAATCCAACGACAAATAAAATCACAAAAAGAGCATTCCCTTGCAAAGTCATTCTATAATGAATCTGTACGGTGAACATCTGTTTAGCCATAAGAAAGTAAGGCAAAGGTTGCCACCCCTTCCCTGCTCCCTGCATTACTATTAAATCAAACTCTAGAGTAATTTGCATGACCCTACTGCTAGCTGCCAGAGACATCATGAGAGTTTAAAGAAATGTATTTACCATAACCCAAATTTATTCACCATAAAGCCATTGGAGAAAATATTGACCCAAGGGGCTCTTGCTATGCTGGCAGAGTATAGCTGTGGGTCCGACTCGTAAAAGAGCCATAAAATCCTGAGATTGCAAAAAAGATTGGTAACGACTCTTTTGAGGCCTCACAGCCGCTACAATTTAGGCATGGACCCATAGATGGCAATAGGTGATGACACTGGCAGTACTGGAACGAAACAGCGAGGGACAGCTTTGGAGGCAGAGAGATATTCCAACTGGTCAGCAGCCTTAAGAGGGTGAGTTATCCATTCAGCTTATGTTCCCTCTCCTACTATTAGGATGGGAATCTGTGAGAGAGACTATATCAGATTTGTTACCTTGCCATTTCTATTTACTTAAGTGACATTGCTTTGAGATAATGTTTCTTATGGGTTGATCTGGTAAAATAATAAAAATCGAAAGAGGAAGAAGAATCAAGCGGGAGCTTATGAGCTATGGTTAAACATGCTTTGAATCTAATGGTTACCTTCAGGAACTTGGGTTCCAATTCAACGCAGATTATAAGCATTGTTGATTGCATACGTATTAATTTCTGAAAAATTGCCAAAGAATGAAGAACGTCAGAAGAGGATCAGATTTCAAGCAGGGAGTCCTAGGATGGGAATTAGTATAGGCAGGACCCAGCATCCAGACGCCCTAAAGATCTGGAAGTAAGAAATATGTGTAAAAGCAGATGGTGTGAACAATGTCACGTCTACTTTTGATTTGAGAATATTTTTCATATTTATGTCACTACATCAAGATCGTTCAGGATGCCTTGAAACTTAATACAATAGAAAAAATCCTGAGAGTTGATTCTCGGATGATGGATTTCAAGTGAGGCGTAAACCAGGTAAGCACATGCTAGGCAAAGATAATCACCACCCACTGGGATGGAGGAAATCCATCCAACAGTGCTGTCTGAGGATTCCTTGTGGTGGGGGAGGTCCTCCAACTGTCTCTCTTTGTGGATGACATTGTGCTGAAGCCTCAGAATGTTGTAGAACCTGGCCCATCTATCCACAGAAAGAAAGATTACATGGATGAAGAGCATCTATTGACCAGCTTTCAATATGCATTCGATAGACACCCTATAAAATGTGTCCAACAGTATGTATATCTGGGCATCTGGATGGTACAGGGGATAGAGTACCTGGCCTACGGTCAGGAAGACTCACCTTCATGAGGTCACTTAATAGCTGTGTGACCCTGGGCAAGTCACTTAACCCTGGAGCTAGAGAAAATATAATGGCAAACCCCTCTAGGATCTTTACCAAGAAAACCCCAAATGGGGTCACTGAGAGTTGGATACTACTAAAACAGCTCAACAACAACACCAGCAACAAAATGTCTATCAGGGACGGGCAGTAAATATGGAAATTAAGCTGACATCAGAGCTGAAAAGGAGAAGGAAGGCGAGGTGGATTTAGGCAGTCGGGGCATAACGGGATACAGTGCTGGACTCGAATTCAGTAAGACCCAAGTTTGAATCCTACCTTAGATATTGACTAGCTGTTTCACTCTGGGCAAATCATTTGGCCTCTCTTAGCCTCAGTTTCCTCATCCATAAGATGGGGCTGTCATGTGGCGGCGAGGTGGCACAGTGAGTAGAGGACCAGCCCTGGAGTCAGGAGGACCTGAGTTCAAATCCAGCCTCAGATGCTAGACACACTTACTAGCTGTGTGACCTTGGGCAAGTCACTTAACCCCAATTGCCCTGCCTTCCCCTCTGCAAAAAAATAAATAAATAAATAAAGATGGGGTTGTTGTGATCAGACAAGATAATGTTTTTACTGGTCTTCTAAATCATCAGAGATTCAGAGCTGGAAGGTCTGTAGAGGTCAAGTCCAAACCATCATTTTACTGAATCCGAGGGAAGTTAAAGCATCTGTCTCCTGGTTACACAGTTTGTGAGTGTCCAACGCAGGATCTGAACTGCAGGCTTCCTGACTCCAAGTCTCCTAAGTGGTCAGGCCATAACCACTGCACTGGGCTAGCTCTTCATGGCCCTCTGGGAATTCTTATCTTAAAGTGCTATGTGTTCATTGTTATTAATTATAATAATTAATTATAACTTATAAATTAATTGTTATAATATTTCTGTTATTACGGATGTTAGTATACCCAGACACACAGGTCTGAGGAATCAAGGGATTATATGACAGGAAGAGAAGATAGATGATCACGTACCACGAAGGGGTGATGATAGATAGCCAGAATGCTGCGCTGGAATCCTGGGGTCCAGAAATTTGAAGAAGGGCTCCAGAACATTGGGTGGACTCTGTGCGGTGAACATATGGGAGAGCATGGACAAGAGGGGCCCAGGATGCATGGGCATGGCTGGGGAATTCCCAACAATCACAGAGGCATTGAAGTCTTTGATTTTTATAGCAACATATTTCTTTGCTGAGGGAAGGGGACTTCTAGGAGCATTCTGAAGAAAGGCCTTGGCTCCTTTCCCACTGGATGGGCTTATGTGTTTCTGATCTATGCTTTGGCTAAAATAAGAATGTGCTTGACTGCTAAACAGGGCACATTCTGTTCTTAGGAAGGGGTCAGATTCTTTGTGCCCAGAGCTGACTCATACTTGGAATCTCAGTCTCTGTGACTATGACCTGAGGCCCATTAGGGAGGGAAGGAGGAGCAAAAGGATGACCTATAAGAAGAAAGATCCCAGGCCAGTTCTCAAAGGGCTTCAGACAAGGGACTGCGTTGCCAGGGACTCCTCTCCAACCCAAGACAAAAATGGGGATTTTTTTTTTTTTAGTTAAAAAGGCAAATCTCTGACGGGTGCCCCTGAATAGTTCAAAATGTGCTGCGCCGACCCTGGGTTCTGGCTTCATTGGTAAACTTTGAGTTTTCTTTTTTAAAGACTATCTGGCTTATACTTAACTGCCAACTCCTAAAAGGGACATGTTGGAAATTCCTACTGCCAGAGAGCATTGAACACATGAGCAGGGATTCTGTTTGATAGATTTCTCTGGAGAACTTGGCCTATTTATTAAATAAAACTAATAGTATAATTTAATGTAATAATAATTGTTAAAATTTACATAGTGTTTACCATGTGCCAGGCACTGTGCTAAGCACTTTACAATTATCTCATCGGATTCTCACAACAACCCTGGGTTGGGTGGGTGTTATTATAATCTCCATTTTACAGATGAGTAAACTGAGGCAAACAAAGGCTAAGTGACTTGTCTAGAGTCACATAGTTAATAAGTGTTTGAGACAGGATTTGAATTCGGGTCTTCCAGTTCCAGCATCCTGTCCCCTGTGCTACTTAGCTGCTGATATATACAACAATATAATAATAATAATAATATAATTGATGTAATAACTTAATTAGATATACTTGTGATAACTACAACAGGTTTGGCAAGTGCAGCCATAGGAGAGCAGACTGATATACCCTATCCAAAAAAGATGGCAGCATTGATTTGATTCTGGTTCAAGAACTGTAGGATAATTCTTCTTAAATGTGTGAGCAGATGAGATCAGGGGAAGGCAAGATCAGCACTTCCCAAATGGTGACAACCTGGGAAGCTCCCTCATCCCTACTCGGATCATCACACTGCTATACTGAACAAGCCTGAGGACTCAAGCTAATCATGAATCAGTCACTGAGCCGTAGAGCCTGGATCTATTTATTACAAAGCTGTCCTTTTGTTGTAGAAAACCAGCTCTGTTCAGTGGGGTCAGGGTTCAGCTGAAAATAAATTGAGCTTTCTTACTTGATTTCATTTTTATATTTTCCATTTCTTTGCCAAGTTAATAAATTATTTCCATATGAAAAAATTTTGGAAAAACTTAAGCTTTGCTGGCCTTCAAGATACCTTTGTTTGAAGTAAATAACTGAAAGAATTCACTTCTCTTGAAACAGCTTGTGATTTATTAAACAGAGTAGCAGTATCTGCATATTCAAATTCCAGCGCTGACTTTTCTGAATGGATTTGTGTATGATTAGCTTTCCCAAACCAAGCTATTAAAATGTGAGTATTATATGTGAAATGTTTATTATTTGTAGAGTCTAGTTTTACATACTGTGACACTCTGTATTCTACATATAAATATCTGCCTACATGAACCATTTGGGTGTATAAAATGAAACTACCTGAACGCTTTAAAAAAAAATTAAAGTGAAACCTAAATGTGTCTATAAAAAGAAATTCATTAGAGATTTCAAAATATCCGTAAGTGCTAAATAAGCTTTCCAGAAATCAGTGATTACACTGCAGACGCGTCACAAGGGGAACTGTTAACAAGTGTGACTTTGCCAGTGGTCGGAAGGCTGCCAACACTTAATTGGCTTTAAAGTTGGTGCGCTATCAATGGTTCATTGTATCTCAAAGGCGATAATGCCAACATTTATGATTTAGGCCTTAAATGGGGACTGAGCTATGCCTAACTGAGGCACAGGGTTTGGCTGCTTCCCGCTCACTGTCCCCCTGGCTGGCAGTGTAATTTTCCTTTGATAGACCTGTAATCTTATCAGCACAGACATTCCCTCCAGTGACACAGGTCCATTTGTGAGTGCCTATCCCTATCCCGGCAACTCTGCTTCTTGAAGTCACAGGATTTCAGAGATGGAAGGTGCTCTGGGAGCTCCTCTGGTATGCGTCTGTTGTTGACTCGATATTTATTAAATGCTTTCTAGGTGTCAAGCAGATGAGAGCGGGCTTTGCAGACAGTGAGCACCGGAGATTTACAAACAGAGCCTGGACAACTACTTGTCAGGGACGTTATAGGGGGCATTTCTTTTGCATAGGCATTGGATGGCCAGAGAAGGCCCTTCTAACGATCAAAGTCTATGATTCCATTGGAATTCAGTGGTTATTTGATCCAACCCATTTCTGAAAGAAGAGTCCCTACTACAACATACCAGAAAATATAAGCTCCCTGAGGGCAAAGAAGGCTTCATTTCTGGTTTTATATTTATTAAGAGCCTACTATACCCCACTTGGCACACAGTAGGCACTTAATAAATGCTTGTTGAATTTAATTGAAATTGATAAGTGACCATTCAGCCCTTGATCGAAGACTTCAAATGAGGTAGAACGCGCTACCTTCTAACACAGCAGATTCCCTTTACCGGCCTCTTTGTTACGAAGTTTTTCCACAAGCCTAAATTTGACTATCTGCAGCTTTTTCCCGCCGCTCCTAGCTCTGCCCTCTGAGGTCAAGTAGAACATATATGATCCCTCTTCTACACTACAGCTATGATGGGCTTCCCCCCAAAAAACTTTCTCTTCTTCAAGTCCACCATCCCCATTTCCTTGAACAAATCTTCATACGGCATGGAATCAAGGCCATTCAGATTTTCTTCCTATAAATCCTTCACAGGGGGTCCACTCCATGCTAGGGGGAGGGGAGGGAGGAAGCTTCCCTTCCTCAGGCTCTCTTGAAGTCATATACCTTTCAGCAGAGTGAGCTGAGCTAGCTGTCCATTGGCTATCACTCTTGACACAAGACTAACCCACTTTTTTTCTGCTTTTAATCTCTGATCAAATGAATAAACATACTTTTATATGTTTGAAAATCTTAAAGCACTGCATAAAGGTGCTCTGTTATAATTATGATGATGCCCTCCTATACATGCCCTATCTGCCCCTCCTCGTCGCTCTCTGAGTGACCAACAGTGCTTTGACACTGTGATAACCTGACATGGCCATAGAGCATCCCCAGAAGATCACTCTTGTTGAAAAGATTCATCTTTGTTTCAAGAGGAAGCTTGGGACCCTGGAAAGCACTGCCCAATCTCCCTAAGGCAGACTTCTCTCCTTCTCCTGTTCAAGTCTTGCCCACTCTCCAGACTCTTCATGACCCCATTTGGGGTTTTCTTGACAGATAATGGAGTAGTTTGGCATTTCCTTCTCTAGCTCATTTGACAGATGAGGAAACTGAGGCAAAAGGGTCAAGTGACTTGCTCAGCGTCACACAGCTAGTAAGTATCTGAGGTCAGATTTGAACTCAGGTCTTCTTGCCTCCAGGCTTGGCACCCTATCCACCTCGCAGGCACATAGTGGATGCCTTTAAAAAAAATGCTTTTTGGTTTGCTCTTGTTGACTTGATATTTATTAAATGCTTTCTAAACCGAGTGTTGTAAACTAAAAATAAAAAAAATAAAATAAAAATTGCTTTCTAGGTGTCAAGCAGTGGGAGAGGCATGGGAGATACAGATGCAAGAAATAAATCTGTCCCTATCCTCATGGGGGACAGCTTTATGGAGGGGGTACCTCATGCATACAGACATATAAATTGAAGGTGGTTGGAAAAGAGATTATTAAACACTGTGGGAATCAGGGATGGCTTCTTGGAGGAGATAGCACCAGCACTAAGCCTTGAGGGAAGGTAAGAATTCCAGGGAACACATTGAAGACCTGAGCAATGGCTTATGAAAATGCATAGACAGACTTCAGTTTCAGCCCAGCAACAAGCCTGCTCCAGATTGTCTGGAAGAACAGTGAGATAAGGGGAACAAGGTGAGATAAGCCTGGAAAGGTTGGCCAAGGCCAGATTTCAGAGTGCTATGGTGAGGAACCTGTATTTTTCCAAGGCCATAGGGAGCCACTGGGTTTGATTCCTAACTCTGGGAGACTTTGGTCATCTGTAAAATGAAGGGAGTTGAGGTGCTGACCTGTAAGCCCCTCCCCCAGCTCTAAAACCCCAATCCAAGATCAAGGAGTGGCATGCCAAAGGTGACTCTGCTAGGAAGTCAATGGGCCAGGACTAGAACCGAGGTCTTTTGCTTCCCAAGCTTGCCCTCCTCCCATCATGTCACACTGTCTCCTGTTCATCAGGAGAGCCAACCTAGATCCATCTCTAAACCCCACAATCATCCTAACTAGGAAAAAGGAATAAATGAGGGGGAGAATTTCTTATTATGTTGGGAAATGAGAGTCAGGAGGTCTGGGTTCTATCCCTGGTTCATTACTTAGTATTTAATAACCACTTCAAGATCTTGACTAATGTTCTTCCTCTTGGATCCTCCACTTCACATCTATTCTACAACATGAAGGATGAGAACACTGGGTTTGAAGCTAGGAAATCCATGGGTTTGGATCTTGGCTCAGTGGCTGACGACCTGCTCGAACTCGGGCAAGCCACTCAACCTCCTCTGTTTCATCTGTAAAACACTGAACGAGACGGCATCAAAGGTCTACTTCAATTCTAAATTCCTCTGCAGCACAATGGACAGAGCGCTGGGCTTTACCTTGGAATCTCTACCTCACATTCGAGCCCGTAAGGAGGATGCAGTGTGGCTTTGTGGGTAGGGAACTGACCCCTGTGTTCAAGGTCTGCCATCTGACCCTCGGTAAATTATTTAATCTCTCAGTACACCCGACTGAGGCTATGTAGCACTGGTAACAGCACTGGTAGAGGGAGTTTTCTCTAGACTGATGAAATCGCAGGTCCAGACTAAATCTGAAATTAGTACAATATAGTACAGAGAGTGCTAGATTGGAAGTCAGGAAGATCTGGGTTCAGCTCTTTGACTCCTATCAGCTGCGTGACCCTGAATAAATTACTTTCCTTCCCACTTTCCTCATCTGTAGAAGGCTGACAATAATACCTGTGGTAGCTTCCCTCCCAGAGCTGTGTGTAAGCAAGGTTGCAAACTTTAAAGTGCTGTGTTGAGGTGAAAATGCTCACCTTTTGGTGGAATCCACATAGAAACAGGCTTGTTAGATGATTATTGTCTCAATCTCCTCGTCTTTTTAAAGGAAGTCCACATAGAGATGGTCCTGGGCCAAGTCACCATCCTGCTGCCGTCCTCTTTATACTGAAGGAATGTTCTCCATGTTGTGGCACAGATGACCAAAACAACTAAGTTTTGGGGTAGCTATCAGCCCAAGCCTCTGTAGGCTCACTGAGAGCATCCATAGTCCAACAGCAGCAGACAGGATGATGGGGAGAGTATGTACCTCATCCTGTCCCCACATCATTTTGATTTTTTTTGACAGGTCCCTACATTCCAAAAACTTTTTATTCCACATATGTGGAGATTGCGAGTATATGCCATAGCAATATTTGTTTAAAATATACATTTTATGAATCAATGTTAGACCTAAGCAATCAGGCAGTACAGTAATGGTTTGGTTCCAGAACTGGTGGAGGTTTCAAAGATATTTTGAAGGCAGTATTTGGAGCCAGGGGATTTGTCACCTCTTAGACCACGAAAGGTAGAGAAGTTATAATAATTATTATTATCATAATTATATTAGAAATATTTATCTCCCTTTTAAGCTTAGGTGATCCTCTGGCTGGCTATGAACTCTCCTGAACAGACCTACTCAGGGAGTCGCAAAAGAAACCCCAGACTCCCAGCCAGGCTCCCCACTGGCAAAGCAGGAGGAACTAGGGGAGAGACAGAAGCGGCTGGTCAGCTGCCCTTGGCACTCGATATCTCTTCCAATACAAATACAGTGAATGATGGACTATATGTAATGGGAACTCAAGGGCAGCAGAGAGAAATGCAAGATCCTTGAACTTGAACTGAGATCTGAGGTCTAGTTCTAGCTTTGATTCTATCCTGTCTATGCCTCCGAAATGAAAGGTTTGGACTTTGGGCTTTGAAGTGGTTTCTAGTTTTGGCATTTGATTAATCTATTGCTGGGAGGAACAAGGGTGTGAGAGGTTCTCCCTGAAGGAGGCCATGGTGAGCAGGTGCTGGTGGCTTCTGGGGATTCATGTGGGCTAGGGACTGCTGGCACCAGCAGATGTGTGGAGGGCCTTCAGGGCTCTGCCAGTGACACAGCTGTCATGAGGGCCGCATTCCCTGAATGTGCACACCCGGGTGTTACCATCTCTGGCATGTCCTGCAGACTCCTTGGCAGCGCCCCTCTAACCCCGCAGCTCCACAGGCAGAGAAAGCACCCCTCCCCCACATGTCACTTAATCACTTACTATGTATGAGGTGATGTTGACTGGGCAACTGCCACATCTCTCTCACCTTCTGTGGGATGTCGTAGTGACTGTACTCTGGGATTAGCCACAAATTGGCTGCCAGGGCCCTGTACAGATGCTGTGGGGATTACATAGGATCTCTGCTAGAATACTTAAGCAGGTAGGAATTCCTTCCCTTTGCCTAAATGAGTGTACTTTGCCTGTTCCACTCAATCTCCCTCACCCCCCAGAACATGGGAGTTTCATATTTGGAAGCATTTTAAGAGAGAAATTTAATGGAAGATACCACATAGCTACAAAACATTAGATTAAATGTTTCAGTTTCTTTTTAAACATTTAAAAAAATAGATATTTCCCCAATATATCCTCCTCCCATTCCTTCCCAGAGAGTCATCCCTTTTGATAAAGAATAAAAAAGCAGGAAAAAGACAGTTCAGCTAATCTAACCAATGTATCAACCAAGTCATACGTTGTATTCAGGGTTTCACACCCATAGTCCCCCACTTTCTCAGAAAAGAGGGAGAAGTGCGTTCCCACATCTCTTCCTTGGGTTGTTAGCTATTATTATCGTGTGGTTATTGCGGTCCTTGGTCATTGTTATTTCATAGCATTTCATGTTGATTCTTTGATTGTTGTCCTTTCTGGTCACATCGTGCTGGTCGCATTTCACATGTGTTGGCTTGTGCTTCTCTGTGTAATGAGTACGCTCCAGTCAGCTCTCCAAAAACCAGACAGGCTGGACAGCCCTTCCGGCTTCTAGCACACTCTCATGGGTGGGGGTGTTTTTCTTTTCTCTGCTATCAACCCCCACTGACTGTGTTCTGCCCCCTGCCCCATGTTAGGGGCCACTTACAACTGAGCCAACTGGCCCCAGTTACATAATGTCTACCCATATTCTAGTCTCTCCAAGATACCTCCCTTATAAGTGATCATGATCCTCCCAGCAGCCATCTCCCGAGTCCTCTACATGGAAAGGTTGTACTGGCCAAGCCAGCTGAGAGGGTCTGTACATGCCTCCCATCCCCCTTACATCTATATCCTTCACAGTCATCATTTCTTATACTGCAGGAATATTGTTTTACATTCATGTACGTTAACTTGCTTAGCTATTATTCCTCGGTCAATGGGCATCTACTTTACTACTGCGTCTTTGGCAGTCAATCAATAAACATTTATTAAGTACTTAATATGTGCTTCTATGGGGCAGCTAGGTAGTGCAGTGGATAGAGCATTGGGCTTGTAATCACCAAGATTCATCTTCCTGAGTTCAAATCCTCAGACACTAGTTGTATGACCCTGGATGAATCACTTAACATTGTTTGCCTCAGCCTCCTTGTCTGTAAAATGAGTTGGAGAAGGAAAAGGCAAATCATTCTAGTATCTTTGCCAAGAAAATTCCAAGTGGGGTCATGAAGAATAGGACACAACTGAACAACAAAAATATGCCTCTACAGAAAGTATGGCCACAAATATTTTGGTGTATGTGGGACTTTTCTTTTTGTCATTGATCTCCTCGGGGCATTGTTTAGCAGTGACATCCTTGGGTAAAGAGGATGAATGTTTTAGTCACTGAGCATAATTCCAAATTGCTTTCCAGAACTGGTTGGAACAATTCTCAGCTCTACCGGAAGTATACAAGAGCAGCTGTCTCCCCCAGTCTTGTTTCCATCTTGTACCATTTTTGCCAATTTGCTCAGAGTTATTTTGATTTGCATTTCTCATACGATCAGTGATTTGGAATGGTTTTTTATATGGTTATTGATCATTGGCGTCTTTTCTTCTGAAGATGCTTTGACCACTTCTCTGTTGGGGAATGATACTCATCATTATTGATGTCTGAGGCTCAGATTTTCTGGAATACCTGGTGATGTGTATATTAATGGCATTTCTATAAGGGATATGGTAGCCTCCCCAACCAATGAAGGATCCCCAGGGAAGCCTAAAATCTCTGCATCGCCCTGTCAGAACAGGACCTTTGGTAATGACTGAAGCTTCCTCAAGTCATCTGCCATTTTCTTAACATTGCTCATAGGAAAATATATTCTACAAACAGAGGCCATTATTTACTAGTTTCCAAGCCAACTGTAAAAGCATCAATTCATCATTCCTTGGTATTTTTTCATCACACATTCAAAAAAACCACATTCCTATGTTATAGTTGGAAAAAGTCTGAGGTTCATATTAAAAATAAATTATTAAGCATGTCAATTATGATTTCCAGTTGTAAAATGTGAAATTGTGTGTGTGAGGCGATGGCCTATTTATTAAATTCAAGTTTTATACATGCAATGGAGAAAGATGTGATGTTTGCGTTTATAATTTCTCTTTAAGCAGTTCTTTGTGGCTTCATTCCAGCCTTTTGAATAGAATACAATTCTTATTTTTCCACCATAAACAAAGTGTGCATTTAGCTAACTCCTGAAATTGTTACTTTATTTTTAACACCTGTGTTCTGAAAGCTGAGGCTTTATGAACTATCTCATTAATCTTCCCAGCACTCCTGTGGGCACTGCCAACGGCACCGTCAGCCGTAACCTTCCCCCATATGCAAGAAGAGCAAGGTTCTCTTAGGGGAATGCAAAGATGTCCTGGGTATCCTTAGACACAGGATGCTAACTTTTAATTTTTTTGCAGGCTAAATAATAGTGTATATTTCCTAGGTCATTTTCCCTCCTTTTGTAAGTACTTGGCTCACAGTATTTCTAACTCAGTTCCTGCTGTTATACCTAGAGGACTTGGCATACCTGTTCCTTTAAGTACCCTCACTACGGAAGTTCTTCAATATCCTGGACCTACTTAGACCTTGGCCACACACAGGGATTCCAGTCATGCCCTTGATCTCACCTTCACCCACAAGTGTTCCACTTCCATGATGGGGAATTGGCAAAGTCTTCTCTCTGACCCCAACCTACATTGCCCCTAAAGCGATCTTTCCTTTTCACCATGAGATAACTTCTACCCATGAGTATTTTCCCCTGTTCTGGCTTTGCCTTGCCGTGGTTTCACCGCCTCTTTTCCAGTTTTGATCCTCTAATTAACCAGTTTAACTCAACGTTATCCTCTATTCTCAAATCCCTTGGTTTCCCATTCTATTAATGTTCATGCCTTGCCAGCCTCCAAGCCTAGATTATCCACCTCCTCTGCTCCCTCAGATCTGCAGGTAGTCACTCAACTGTATTAATTAGGTCTATTACAATTTATGTCAAAGGCACTCCTCCTGATTCTCAAACCCACTCACCACAGAGGCTATTCCAAATCTGTCTCTCCTTAAACCTGTTGTTCAGGTTTAGTGGTGCTGGGACCCTGAAATAGGGATAGGCAGGTCCTACCTGAACAAATTCGACCCAAGCTTTCTTTCAGACAAAAACAAGGTTTATTGGAACATGGATAAAAGGTGTGTGGGATTCTGAAGATCTGCCATATTGGCTAGACCCTTAAAGAAACTGAACATTGACCTGACTCTTAAGGAATCTGAACACTTTAAGGGAAACAAGATGGATCTTTTATGTGGTATCTAGATGAAATTAAGGGAGTGGAGGTCTAGGGTGGGGCCAGGTATAACTGAAAGGGCAGTTAATTAACTGGGAAGGGCCAACTGCTCCAGGTGAACACCAGGGACCTGAGCCACATGGGAAAGTCCAGGGACTTTTCCTTTCTGGAGTTCAGATCCCAAAAACATGGTCTTTTCCTTTTGGGAGTTCAGCTCCCAATCCAATCACAGTCACACCATCCCCTCTCCCTCTCAGCTGAAAGCCTCAGCTAATATTTTAATAAGAAAACAGGCTACTCACTGTGAGCTCCCTCCTCTCTCTCGACATCATATCCCATTCTCTCCTTCTTTGCTGTAATCTCTGATAAAGAGGGGGCACTTGTCCTTGCCAGGGACAAACAAGTCTATATATATTCTTGATCTCATCCTCTTCTGTCTTCCCCAGCAGATTGAGCCCACAATCATACTCACCCTTCTCTCTAATCTTCAAATTTTCCCATTTCTGCTGGTTCCAGATAGCCAAGTCTGCCCCATCTTTAGTAAACTCACAATGATGGGGTATAGGCTCTGGGAAACCCCTTGAACCTTCCTTGAATCTTCCCACTTGATGAGGCATTTTCCTGAGGCCATAAGCCTTTCATTATTGAGAGGTCCAAATCTCTATTATTCTTAACCTAGCCTAGCCATCCATTGTGGGGCTACTTCCCACCCTAGATCCTATCAACATATCTATACCAAAATCTGTTATCCTAGCCCTCCCTTGTCTCTCACCTCCAGGTAGCCTTCCCACCCTTAATCCCATTCCTGGAGTCTGACCTCAACCCAGTCCCCCAGTAACCCCAGTCCCATCAAGATCCTCTCTAAACTCCTCCTCCCATCACCCCAGACTAATTGACCGCCCCTACACCCCTCCCACAATCTTTCTGTATATGTCTCATCTTGCCTCCACGAAGGTGCTCAGATTCAATCTAGCTCAAAGTCAATCTGACTAAAATTGTTAAGCATCACGAAATGGTAAGATTTCTTAAGACTCTACCAATATGGCAAATCTTAAGTTAACTTTGTTTTTCTCTGGCTGTAGGAAGGCTTGGGTCGAATTCATTCAGCAGAACCCAGTGTGTCAGTATTTTGATGTCCCCAGCACCGCTAAGCCCCTAAAACCTCAACAACAATAGAACGTACCAACCCCTCAAGCCATAACTCTTTATCTCTTTTCCCTTCTTCAGTCGAAATCAGAGAGATAACTACCTACAGCTTGTCTCCCCTTTTTGTCCTCTCACTCACCCCTCCACCATTTGCACTCTGACTTTCTACCTCATCACTGACCTGAAAATATTCTCCAAAGTTACTGACAGTCTCTTAATTGGCAAATCCCATGGCTTCTTCCTGGCTCTCATCCTTCTTTACCCTTATGCTATATTTGACAGTGCTGACTAGCCTCTGCCGGATTCACTCTCTTCTTTGGGTTTTCATGATATTGCTTTCTCTCCGTTCTCCTCCTACCTGTGTGACCACTCCTTCTTTGATCCATAACTTAGATCTTCGCTAGATTCCTATCATGGCTCCTAACTGTGGGTGGGGCCTCTGGTTTCACTACACTTCCTGGTGACCTCATCAGTTCCCATGGGTGTTATTACTTTAGCAGATGACTCACAGTTCTAGCTAGCTAGCTTTAGTTTCTCTCTCGAGCTCCATACTCACATCACCAAGTGACTATTAGATATTTCAAACCTGGATTTCCCAGAGAAACCTCAAACTCAACATGTCCAAAACAGGACTTATTACCTATTACCCCAAACTCCCTACTCTTCAGAACTTCCTTTTATGGTCAAGATTACCACCATCCTTCCAATTCTCTAGATATAAAATTTTATAGTTATTCTTTACTCTTTTCTCTCCTTTACCCCACACATCCACATTGTCAAATCTTATCCATTCTACCTCTGCAGAATCTCAAGTCCATCTCCTTCTCTCTACTTACATGTCCACCATACTGGTTCAGGCCCTCATCACTTCTTGCATGGACTTTTTTTTTCCGCATAGACTGCTGGAATAGCCACATAATTGGTCATCCTGACTTGTCTCTCATCATTTTAATTGGTTCTCCACAATCAACAATAACCAATCAAACATTTATCAAAGGCCCACTATGTATTGTGTGCTAGAGATATAAATATAAAGAAAGAAATCATACCTACCCTCAATGACCTCCCATCTAATGGGGGAGACAAGAAGTACAAATATGAGTAAACACAGAATCAATTTAGACAGAGTGAATACATAGAAATACAAAGTATTTACATATAAGGCAGTTAAGGATGGAGGGCAGTAGTCCTTGGGGGATTAAAAGCTTCATTTAGAAGGTGGTACTTGAACTGTGTCTTGAAGGGGATTCCATAAAGATGAAGCAGATTCCAGGGTGTAAGAGTCTGCGCAAAGACACGGAGACAGAAAACACAGTCCAGCATGTTAGGAATAAGGAGAAGGTCAGTTTGGCTAAGTGTAGAATGTCGTTTGGGGACCAGGTTGAGGACGGGTTGTAAAGGGCTCTAAAAGCTAAACTGAGGCTGGAGATGGTGGTGCCCACCTCTAATTTATACTTCTGGACAGGCTGGTAGGTTGCTTGAGCTTGGGAGTTTTAAGTTGCTATAGGGTAAATGCCATTGAGTATCTATTAAATCTGTTACCAATATGGGGAGTCCTTGAGAACAGAGGTTACTAGGCTACCTAAAGAAAAGCAAACAAACCCAGGCCAGCAACAGCAGGTTGCAGCTCCTGTGCTGAGCAGAGGTTGGACCTGGCCTGACTGAGGAGATTAGGGAAGAGATTGGAGGCAGTAATTTAGGTGAGAGGTAATGAGGGCCTCAGTTAAGGTAGGGGCTGTGCAAGTAGAGACAAGGAGTCAAAAGGAAGAGATGTTGGGAAGGTAGAAATGGCAGGATTTGGAATCAAGTGGATTGTGAGGTGAGGGAGAGAGAGGAGGGGTTCAGAGCAGTAAGGCTGTGAGTCTGAGGGACTGGAAGAACGGTGGTTTTTGTCTGTTGTTGTTGCTCACCAGGAATAGGGAGATTTAGAAGAGGGTTGGGTTTCAGAGGAAAGAGAATGAGTTTTGCTTTGGACATTTGTATTTGAGATTTCTCTGGGATCCCTGGTTTGAAATATAGAGTAGGTAATTGGTGATGTAGGACTTAAGCTCCAGGGAGATCTGTAAGCCAGCTGCATAGAGATGCTAATTAAACCCATGGGAGCCTATGAAAGAGAGAGAGAGAGAGAGACAGACAGATAGACAGAAAGGGAGAGAGAGACAGACAGAGAGACAGAGACAGAGAGACAGAGACAGACAGAGAGACAGGGAGAGAGAGAGAGACAGAGAGAGAGAGAGAGAGAGAGAGAGAGAGAGAGAGAGAGAGAATGAATATGAATATTTATCATGGGCCAGGCATTACACCAAATACTAGGGATAGAAAGAAAAGTGAAAGACAGTCCCTGCCCTCAAGGAGCTTACAGTCGAATGGGGGAAAAGAGAAGGGAGAGAAGAGGGCCCAGGATGAATCCTTGGAAAACACACTCAGTTAGGGGATATGATATGGAAGATGAGCAAGCAAAGGAAACTGAGAAGTGGTCCGAGAGGCAGGAGCAGAAACAGGAGAGAACAATGACATAAAATCCTAGAAAGGAGAAACACAGATCTCGCCGCAGCATCTCCATGCTCCATAAACTCCTGTGGCTTCCCATGACAACCAGGATAAGATGTAAACTCCTGATTAGAACTGGATTCCCTTCCCCCCTGGCCCCAGCCTACCTTCCTACTGTTCCACACTTACCACCCACTACCTCCTCTGCGTTCTTGTCACACTGGCCTCGTTCCTCATTCACCACACTCCGTCTCCCATCCCCATTCCTTTGCTCTGACTCTTCTCTGTTCCTGGGACGTTCCCCTTCCTCATCTCTACCTGTCTGTGCCTCTAGCATCTTTCAAAACTCAGCAGGAGGACAGTCTTCTGCATGAAGTTTTGCCTGGTCTCCTCCCAACATGACCTTGCATTTCTGGTATATTTTGATGATACCCAGGCATTACCTAGATGTCCATACCCTCTTCAGCACCTCGCACCTCTTTACACGGGCATGTGAACATGGACTCACTTTCTGAGCTAACTTACTCATTCCAACCTGCCCTCACTTTGACAAATCTAGGTTGCCGAAGAAGGCATCAAGAAACTAGAAGCGAGAAAGCCAGCTTTTGAGTCCCCACGGTGCACTTCCATTTAAACAACCAGCTCCTCACAATGATGACACTTTTAGACATTGAACCTAACCACTTATTTGGCAATAAGACAAAAGAAACAATAACCTCGCACGAACTTATTTATTAAAGCAAATGCAGGAATAATGAATACATTACAATCCACATATTCTTCCACTGATGCACCCAGTGTCCATGTGAAGAGCAGGAACGGGCTCATTGAAACCTGGCAGGGAAGCCTATGAAGAAGGAAAACCCATGTGCTTAGGATAACTTACAACTCTGGCCTGAAAGCATTGATAGCATTGGCCCAACATTCAGGAATATGTGTACCAGAAGAAACCACTTCTCTGCTACCTGTTTGCTCCACCTGGGCCAATGCAATTCTTTTCTTGAACTAAAGAAGCATTTGTAAGTTCTTTCAACTTACAATCAGCCTTAAAAGGGTGTTGAACAAATATTATACTATTTAACTGGTAAACGGTTCCCTTGAAGGCGGAGAGCAGTAAAATGATAGAGGTGAAGGTACTGGCCCACAGTAACTGCACTCCAAAGGGTCTTTGAGCTCATTTATGCAAATAATTCTCTCTAATGATGCTGATTGCCTTCCCTGTCCTTCCCCGTGACTGTTGTCCATGTGCTACCCTAAATCTGCCAACAGGGACCTTGTTATTTGCTACACTGGGGTCTCTCCTCAGCTGCTCTTGAAGTGGTCTGGCTACCAGTAGTACATAGGGCTGACTATAGTCACCTAGCTAGGAAACGTCAAAAGTGAGAATTGACCCTGGAGCCTTGCACGGCTGTACTTTAGAATATGTAAAGGGACTTCTGTATTCCTTTCTTCAGGTTGACTCCACAACCAGTTAGTTGGTTGGTGGTTGTCCTTCATTCTTGAAAAGGATCAAAATGACATCATTTTGTTAGAGTCGGGTTACGGTGTGTCTGACTGTGGCTGATGAGACCAGTACAAGACTGGAACGCTCTACCACAGGCTGGGCACAAACAGTCCATGTGAACGCTTGGGGTGGATTCTCTAAATTTGCACATCTCACATTTCCTTTGAGCTACTTCGATTCTGCTTTGAGCACAGAACCTTCTCTGATGTGGGCACGTCATGCCGGGTGGTCCTATGCCAGCGTCTCTCATGTTGTGCAATCAATTCCAAAGTTCTTAAGAGAGATCTTCAGAGTGGCCTGTTATTGAAAGCAGTGTGGTATAGTAGAAAGGGGGTTAGCCTTGGAGTCAGGAAGCTCGGGGTTATTTGGTGGAAGAGGGGAGACACAGGAGCAAAGGAGAGCAGCTGCTTATTTACTACAAGGATTGTGTTTTTCATTTTTTCATTAGGGTCCTGCATTTGGGGGAGAGAGGGAAGCTAGTGATAGTGTTGCCCCCCCCAAAAAAAGAGAAAGAAAAAAGAGTCGTTGGAGCATTTAAAAGTGCATAAACGACAACAGGAGGAAGTTCCAAAGAAAACTAAGACAAGTAGGACAACTGTGAAAGTAACAGCTAAGAATCTATTATATACTTTAAAAAACCTCACGCTTTCCATAATAAGTTTCACATTTAATTCTCTTTTTCTTTTCTACTTTGCATATGGAAACATTTGCTCTTACTTGTTAAATTCAGAGTTTTTAAAAAAATTTTTAAAATGCAGTCATTCCTTTGAACAAAATCTAGTCTTTACAAAGGTGTAAGGCACTTGGTGAGGTTTGCAAGTGGTGATTCTGCAGGTTGAACTTGGATGGGTTGGATCAACAGAACACTGAACCCATTAGGCTTTGATGACCCTTCTGGGTCACTGTGAAAGGCACCTGGGGAAAGTTAACTGAAGGAGGTGTCCTTCAGCTGGAATTTTTTACACTGCTTATTTTAAGTCAAAGCAATAACATTGTCTGTATGACTATATAATAATTGATGGCTAATACATCAATAATATTTGCAGACAGTGAACTTCTGGAAATCCCAAATGACAAAAACAAAACTGCCTATACCCTAAAGAGACTTCATTTTTTTTTTTTTGGTAATCTTTTTTTAAAAAGCTTTTATTTTTCCTTCCTTCCCACCCCACTCCCAAATTGAGAAAGAAAAAAAGAAAACCAAAATCTTTGTGACAAATAAGCACAGTTAAGTAAAACAACTCCCCACGTTGGCCACATCCAAAGTATAGATACCATTCTGCATTTTAAATATCATTCTGCTTATTAAGCCCATTGCCTCTTAGCCAGGAAGCACACAATGCGCTTAGTGAGTGGCCCTCTCAAGTTGTGATCAATCACCACACTGTTCAGAGGTCTTAAGTCTTTCCAAGGCGTTCTGACAATGTTATTGTGTAACATGTTCTCCCTCTTCTACTCACTTTGTTCTACTTCAGTTGGTGATCTCATTAGCTCTCATGGATTTAACTTTCATCTCTATGCTGATGATTCTCAAATCAGCTTATCCAGCCCTAACCTCTTGATGGCCTTCTGGGCTCACACCTCTAACTGCCCAAGACATCTAGAACTGCTTGTCCTGTAGACATTTAAAGCTCATTCAAAGCTGAACTCATAATTCACCCCCACCGAAACCTTCCCCTCTTCCAAACTTCCCTACTACTATTGAGGGCACCACCATTCTCTGGGTTACTCAGGCTCAAACATAACCTTGGTATCCTCTACTCCTCACTCCCCAAACCTACACCCCCATGCCCCCACTAGCCAGTATGTTGCCAAGGCCTGTCAATTTTATCCTTATTACATCTTTCAATATGCCTTTTTTCCTCCCCTGCATTAACATTACCCTAATGCAGGCCCTCATCACCTCATACCTAGGCTACTACTGCAGGAGCCTGCTGGTTGTTCTCCAGGCCACAAGTCTCTTCCCACTGTAATCCACTCCCCACTGAGCAGTCAAAGTGATCTTCTCAAAGCACGGGTCTGGACCCCTCCCCCACACCCCATTCCAACGTAAACTCCAACCCCTGGATCAGCTCCAGCTCCAGGATCAAATAGAAAGTCCTCTGTTTGGTATTCAAAGCCTTTCAATGCCCATTCTACCCCTGCCCCCCACCTTTCCATTCTTCTTACATTGTACAATCCCCTGTACTCTTTAATTTAGTGACACTGGCCTCTTTGCTGTTGTCCCTCCTATATGCTAAGCACTAGTTTTGGGGATATAAAAAGAGGCAAAAGACAGTCCCTGCCCTCAAGGAGCTTAAAATCTAAAGGAGAAAACCACATGCAAACAAATGTATACAGAGCAAACTATAAACAGGATAAGTAGGAAATAATTAACAGAGGCACTGGAATTGAGAGGGTTTGGGGAAGGCTTCTGTAGAAAGTATGATTTTAGTCAAAGACTTAAAGTCAGGGAGATCAATAGTTGGAGTGAAGTTCCAGTCATGGGGGACAGGGGAGAAAATTCCTAGAGCCAAGGGATGGAGAGTCCTGTTCGTGGAAGAACCAGGAGGCCAGTGTCACCAGATTGAAGAGAAGAGTGTTAGGGAGTAACGTGGAAGAAGATTGGAAAAGGGGGCAACTAGCTGGTATAGTGAGCAGCGCATTGGCCCTGGAGTCAGGAGGATCTGGGTTCAAATCCAGCTTCAGACGTTTGACACACTTACTAGCTATGTGACCTTGGGTAACTCACTTAACCCGAATTGCCCTGCCTTCCCCCCTTCAAATAAAAATTTAAAAAGATTGGAAAGGTAGGAGGAGATGAGGTTATGAAGGGCTTCGAATGCCATATTTGCTCCTGGAGGGAATAAGAAGCTACTGGAGTTTATTGAATGGTGGTGGTGGGGGGGTGTGTGTGTGTGACATAGTCAGAGTGACACTTCAGGAAAATTAGTTTAGTAGCTGAATGGAGGATGGACTGGAGTGAGGGGAGACTTGGGGCAGACAGACCCACCAGCAGCTATAGCAGTAATCCAGATGTGAAGTGATGAGGGTCTGCACCAGAATGGGGGCAGTGTCAGAGGAGAGAAAGGAGCATATTCAAGAGATGTTACAAAGGTAAAACTGACAGGCCTTGGCAACAGCTTATACGTAAGGGGTGAGAGACAGTGAGGAATCCAGGATGACTCCTAGGTTGTGAGCCCGAGGGTCCAGGAGAATGGCATTTCCCTTCACAGCAATAGGGAAGGTAGGAGGTTGGAAAGATTTAAGGGGAAAGATAACGAGTTAAGTTTTGGACATATTTAAATTTAAAATGTCCACTGCTATCCAGTTGGAGATGTCTGAAAGACAGTAGGAGATGCAAGAGTGGAGGTCAGCAGAGAGTTTGGGGCAGGAAAGGTAGAGTTGAGAATCATCAGTGTAGAGTTGGTGATTAAATCCATGGGAGCTACTAAACTAATTTTCCTGAAGTGCCACTCTGACTATGTCACACACATAAATAGTCTAGAGAGAAAGAAGAAGAGGGCCCAGGAAAGAACACTGAAGGACCTCTACAATTAGAGGGCATGATCTGGAAGAGGAGCCAGCTAAGGAGCCAGAGAAGAGGTCAGAGAGGTAGAAGGAGCACCAGGAGAGAGGGGTGTCCCAAAAACCTAGAAAAAAGAGAGTATCAGGGAGGAAAGAGTGACCAGCAGTGTCAAAGTCTGCAGAGAGGTCAAGGAGACTGAAGATTGAGAAAAGACCATTGGATTTGACAATTAAGAGATCACTGGTAATTTTGGAGAAAGCAGTTTCAGTGGAATGATGAGATCAGACGCCCGAGTATAAAGGGCTAAGAAGACAGTGAGAGGACAGGATGTGGAGGCACCTTCTGAAGACGTTTTCTAGCAGTTTAGCTACAAAGGGCAGAAGAGAAATATATTGACAGTTAGTGGGGATGGAAGGATTATGGGAGGGTTTTTTTTTTTGGAGGGCAAGTGGGGTTAAGTGACTTGCCCAAGGTCACAGCTAGTAAGTGTGTCAAGTGTTTGAGGCCAGATTTGAACTCAGGTCCTCCTGACTCCAGGGCCCATGCTCTACTCACTGTGCCACCTAGCTGCCCTGGTTTTTTGAGGACGGAGAAGACCTGGGTGTATTTGTAGATGGTAGGGAATGAGCCAATAGAGAAATTGAGAGACTGAAAATGAGTGAAAGTGGGGAGATGTCGGAAGAAGACAGGATGAAGTGGCATCACTTGAGCATGTAGAGGGTTTGCTTTGGTGAGGAGGAAGGTCACTGCATCATGTGAGACAGAAGTGAAGGAGGACAGGGTGGGAGAAGGCCCTTGAATGATAGGAGATGAAGCAGAGGAGAAGAAAGAGGGAACTCATGGCAAATGGCCTTAATTTTTTTCTGGAAAATATGAGACAAGGTTCTCAGCTGAGAGAGTGTGGGGAAGGGGAGCTGTGGGAATTTTAAGGAGGGATGAGAAGGCTTGGAGGAGCCACTGCACAGAGTGGGTGAGGTGATGAGAGAGGTGGAGCAGGATTGTCGTGCAGCAGTGAGGGCCCAGCTCAGCTGGCGTAACATCAATTTGCAGAGGAGTTGCATGATTTTCTCCACCTTCATTCATCAGCATGTGTGTAGGAGCCGAGGTGTCGAACAGTGGGAGTGATCCCAAGTCGAGGCTTGGCTGGGCATGATTGGAGACTTGATGGGGGAGCTTGAGATTCAAGGGAGGAGTAGAGTTGAATTGGTTCTCTAAGGGGTCAAGTTGGGGAGAAGAGGAGAGAGATACTAGTGCAGGAGAGAGGCCTAGGAGAGGATGGAGGGGTCAAGGGATTGGAGGTCGTGGCATGGATGAAGAATAGGGTTATGTAAGAGAAAGCAGGGGTGAAAAGCCTCCATCTCCCGCCCTGGGTATTTTCATTGGCTACCTGTGCATGGAATGCTCTCCCTAGATCGCTAGATGGAGCAGTGGAGACATTGCTGCTCCTGGAGTATGGCAGACTGGAGTTCAAATGCTGTCTCTGAGCAAGTCACTTAACTTCTGTCTGCCTCAGTTTCCTCAATGTAAAATGGAGATTATAATAACACCTACATTACAGGGTTATGGTGGGGATCAAGTGAATGAAATATTATTTGTAAAACATTTAGCTCATAGTAGGTGCTTAATAAATGCTGGTTACCCTCTACCTTCTCATCTGTGAATCCTGATTTCCTTGGCTTCCGTCAAGTCCAAGCCAGAATCCTACCTTCTCCAGGAAGCCTTTCCCTAGCCCTCTTATTTCGAGTGCCCTCCCTCTGTGGATTATCTCAAATTTGTCATACATGGTTTATTTGTACATAGTCGTTTTCATGTTGTCTCCTCCATTAGACTGTAAGCTCCTTGACAGCAGGGATTGTCATCCCCAGTATCTGTGCATTTGTCATTGTTTAGTTCTGTCTACGTGACAACCATGGCCAAAATCTACAGGTTTTTCTTAGCAAAGATACTGGAATGGTTTGCCATTTCCTTCTCCTGTGTGTCCCCATTTTTATAGAAGAAGAACTGAGGCAAATAGGGATTAGGTGACTTGTCCAGGGTCACACAGCTAGCAAGTGTCTGGGGCCAGATCTGAACTTAGATTTTCCTGCCTCTAGGCCTAGTGTTCTATCCACTGTACCACCTATCTGCCTGGCATATAGTAGGCACTTAATAAATGTTTTCTGACTGACATCGGTTCTTACAAAGTTTCTGGGTTTATCTCTTTTGTCATTTCTTGGGGTTGCGATAACATATTAAAATGTCCTGTTTTTTGTATACAAAAATAAAGTCCAAATGGGTACCTGATTTAGATATAAAAGCTGATACTATAAACAAATTAGGGGAGCAAGGAATAGTTTACCTGTCAGAATCATGGAGAATGAAGGAATTTATGACCAAACAAGAGATACAGGACATTATGAAATGCCAAATAGATGATTTTGATTACATTCAATTGAAAAGTTTTTGCACAAGCAAAGCCAATGCAACCAAGTTTGGGAGGGAAGCAGAAAACTGGGAAAGAATTTTTATAACCAGTGTCTCTGATAAAGGCCTCATTTCTAAGATATATAGAGAACTGAGTCAAATTTATAAGAATACAAGTCATTCCTCAATTGATAAATGGTCAAAAGATATGAAGGCAGTTTTCAGAGGAAGAAATTAAAGCTATCTATAGTCATATGAAAAATGTTCTAAATCATTATTGATTAGAGAAATGCAAATCAAAACAACTCTGAGGTACCACATCATACCTGTCAGATTGGCTAACATGACAAAACAGGAAAATGATAAATGTTGGAGATGTGGGAAAATTGGAACATTAATTTATTATTGGTGGCATTGTGAACTGATCTAACCATTCTGGAGAGCAATTTGGAACTATGCCCAAAGGGCTATAAAAATGTGCATACCCTTTGATGCAGCAATACCACTTCTAGGGCTGTATCCTAAAGAGATGATACAAATGGGAAAAGGACCCACATGCACAAAAATATTTATAGAGGCTCTTTTTGTGGTGGCCAAGAACTGGAAATTGAGGGGCGCCCACCAATCAGGGAACGACTGAACAAGTTGTGGTATATGAATGTAATGGAATACTATTGTGCTACAAGAAATGATGAAGAGGCAGATTTCAGAAAAGCCTACAAAAACTTATATGAACTGTTGCTGAGTGAAGTGAGCAGAACCAGGAGAACACTGTACACAGTAACAGCCACAGTGCTGGATGACTGACTTTTATAGACTTAGCACTTCTCAGCAATGGTAGGACCTAAAAAATTCCAAAAGACTCATGATGGAAAATGCCATCTGCATCCAGAAAAAGAAATATGGAATCTGAATACAGATTGAAGCAGACTATTTTCTTTTTTTGTTTTGTTTTATGTTTTTCTTTCTCATAATTCCTCCCATTCATTCTAATTCTTCTATACAACATGAGTAATGTGAAAAATATGTTTTATAGGAATGTATATGTAGAGCCTATATCAGATTGCATGCTATCTTGGGGAGGGGAGGGAAGGGAAGAAAATTTAAAAGTTATGGAAGTGAATGTTAAAAGTTAAAAATAAATTAACTTTAAAAAGTACTTTTTATTTCTTTAGAAACAATATCTACTTCTGAATCTCTTTCCAAAATCACTGGAAAACTCCTCAGAAAGGTGGGAGATAGTCCAGAATAAAAGGGGGGAAAAAGAGATGTCTTAGGGAACTGGAATAATAGAGATAACCAACTTATCTAATGTACTCTAGAAGTGATCAGCATCAGGAGGTTAGGACCCACCCAAAAGAAGTACCCTTTTCCATTGAAAGGGAGGCACTTGATTGGCTTTAGATGTTCCCATAGATGGATAATAATAGCCTGGTAGATTCCTCCCAGGGGATGGTCCCAGAAGAATGAGAGCTTACTCCACAATTCTGGAGTTAACCCAGACTCTGTTTTACACATACTTTCTTCCTCTGGATTCCAAAAATGTCCCTTAAAATTGTCTTGGGGCGGAGAATAATGCCAGGACCCACTGTTCTAGGGGAGTTTGGGCCTCTCATTCTCCAAGCTACAAAGAGCTTGGATACAGGTTCATGTTAAATTAAATAAAATTGCTTTTGGCAGACAAGCCTCAATGCCAGGGGACAACTAGGTTTTGTTTTTTTAGACAATAGGATGCAATAATATTCCGGTCCATTCACTTGCTCCGTTGTTCCACAGCTGACAGAGCCTACCTTGGTCTCTAATTCTTTGCCTCCACAAAAAGAGCTGCTGTAAATATTTTTGAACATATGGTTCCTTCTCATCTTTCTTTGATCTTTTTGGCGGATGGGATTAGTGGTGGGATTACTGGGTCAAAGGGCATACATGCACATTTTGGCAACTTTTGGGGCATGGTGACATATTACTTTCTAGAATGCTGAATTAATTCATAGCTCCACCCGCAGTGTTTTTTAATATTTATCATTTTCCATTTTTTGTCAGCTTTTCTAATCCGATGGGCGTGATACAGAAGCTCAGAACTGCCATAATTTGCGTTTTTCTAATCATTAGTGATTTGGAGCATTTATTCACATGGCCATCGATATCTTGGATTTCTTTTTTAGAAAACCACAACCTGTGATAAATGATTAATTAGACTCTTATTTTATTGAACCCCTATTTTATTTCAATCAATACTAATCACTTCGATATGATTCCTGGGGGGGGGGGGGTTGTGATTATAAACTCTGATTATAGGCCTCAGAGCAGTGAACTGCAAATTTTAAGTTCACTTGCTTAATCATAGGAAACTAACTAAGGACCTCCACCCTTTCTTCCTGCTGGGGGGCGGGGCTCCCTGCCAAGCCCAGCATGGTGGAGGTCACTCAATTACATGGAAAGTCCCCCAGCCATTTCATTGCCCCTCCACCCTTATCATTTGGCCAGTGAGCGACCCTCCTTGACAGATTGCAGTCCGTCCTTCTGCTTTGACGTCTGCTCATCAGCCCAACCCAAGGAGCTTGCTCTTCCCCTAGGAAGGACCTGCTGAAAGGTCCAGATAGGTTTGTTAAGATGGGCTCACTGGCCCCTCTGTCAACTAGGGAATTCTGATTTTTGTGTAGACTCTTCTGGGGGGGCAAGGCCCATCAACCAATGAGATTCTAGCTTTTTGATCTTTTTGATCTGCTCCACCTGCACTGTCTAGGTACCAAGCGGCATGAAGCTAAGGCCTTCGAGAGGGGGGGCACCTCAGATTGCAAGGAAGATCTGACTTCATTAGAGAGGACCAAGAGCCCTTTAGTAAAGTACCATTGGCTCAGAGCTCTGCCTCAATGGCTTTTCTTGCAGATTGAACAATTTCAAACCCCACAACCTTTGAGCATTTATCAGTTGGGGAATGGTCCTTAAATCTTATAAATTTGAATCTGCTCTATCTAGATCTTGGAAATGAGACCATTATCAGATAAATATAATGCAAATAAAAAAGTTTTTCCCCAGCTGTTTCCCTTCTAATTTTAGCTACATAGCTTTGTTTGCATAAAATCTTTTTTAATTTTATGAAATTGAAATTGTTTATTTTGTCCTCTTTCATTGTTTCTGTGCCTGGTTTGGTGATGAACTCTTTCCCTAGCCATAGACCCAAAAGGCCATTTCTTCTTTGCCAGCAGCCTACACTCTATTGGATGACCTCTGAGTTCCCTCCCCATTTTAAAATGTCAAGTTTTTTGATAGCAAGACCTTAGGCTGAGGCCAGGTAGGTCACCATTAGGGCCAATCAGGCTGCCAGATCATGCATGAAAACAGGAGAAAACTAAGTAAGATTTCAGGTCAGGTCAGTAAGGTTTCCCTGGTCAGGGAATAATATTAATGATAATAATAAGACTAATAAACTAACATTCAAATAGCTCTTTAACATAGAGCAGTATAGGTACATCATCTCATTTGAACAACCCTATGAGGTAGGTATTATATTCCCATTTTACAGGCAAAGAAAACAAGTCTCAGAAAATAACTTGACCATGGTCACTAAGGTAGTAAGAATTAGAGGCAGGTTTTGAACCTGCGTTGTCTTGAGTCCGTGGCCAACGCTGCATCTATCTTTTACACTAAAGAAAGCTCAAGTTAGGATTGTTGTAACAAGGAGAGCACTAAGGGTCTGTGGCTTTAGGGATCCTTTAATCAGGGGCATCCCAATTTAGGTGGTGGAACGCTGTGTCTTAAAGACCTTGACCAGTTAGGATAATTCTGAGATGAATAAAAACCCCTGAGGGACAGAGTTTCTGGGTAATTAACAATCTATTAATTAGACTAGCTGGTATCAATAAATTGGTCAGTGGTTTCTCTTGATGACCAAAGACCCCAAGAGAGACCCTGAAATGTCTTAAATGTCCTCTGAAAAGGAACTCCCCTGACAAGAGAATATCAACCCTGATTTACCAGTCAGTTAATGAGGAGGTGGGCTAAAAGTCTTCAGCTCCTCTTGCTGAGAGCCTTGGGTTGATCAGCAACCTCAAGGTATCTGGGCAAGGGGGGAGCCATCTCCATCTGGACCTCTTTGGCTAGTTTTCTCCTTCATGAGCTAGGTTGTCCAGAACTCCAATGGAGGGGACTAAGCAGTGGGGCTTCTTCCTCCTGGATTTTGTTTAAATTCTAAATAGAAATTAGGTTTCCCAGTTGGGTGGGATCCTAGTGCAAATCTCATCATTCTGCCAGACACTTCAGAGATAAACCTATCTTTTCCCTTTTTTATTTTTTAACATTTGTATTTAAAGTTTTGAGTTCCAAATTCTGTGCCTCTTTCCCTCCCTTCCCTGAGACAGTAAGCAATCAGATATAGGTTATACATATGCAATTATGTAAAATATTTCTATATTAGTCATTTTGTACAAAAAGACTGGAATAAAAGAAAAAAGTGAAAGAAAGAAAATGAAAAATAGAATACTTCAGTCTGTATTCAATCAGTGTCAACTCTTTCTCTGGAGGCAGGTAGCATGCTGCATCATTAGTCTTTTGGGATTGCCTTGGATCACTGTATTGGTGAGAATAGCTAAGTCATTCACACTTCTTCATTGAACAATGTATCTGTTACTGTGTCTAATGTTCTGGTTCTGTTCACTTCACTTTCCATCAGTTCATGTAAATCTTTCTGAACTCATCCTGCTTGTCATTTCTTATAGCTCAATAATATTCCATTACAATCATATACCACAGCTGGTTTAGCCATTCCCCAGTTGATGGCCATCTCTTTGATTTCCAATTCTTAGCCACTGCAAAATCAGCTGCTATAAATATTTTTGTACAAATAGGTCCTTTTCCCTTTTTCTGGATGTCTTTGGGATACAGAACTAGCAGTTAACTGACCTTTTTAGGAGTTGGGATTTAGCAGAAGAGAAGAGGGTGGATCACAAATAAATTAGTTAATAATAGTATAATATTAATTTCTCTCAATTCCAAATCTTGAGGGTATGTGGTGAGGTATTCTCCTTATCCATTAAGGAGCATCCAATCTGATTATAAATGGAAAATCATGTCTCTAGACAGATTTTTTAAAAATTTTTGGTCATAGGTAGAGAACCGAGTGACACAAGACCCTCCATTAGGTGAACTTCTAGCAGTGGAAATCCTGGTTGGCTAATCAATAAATCAACAAGCATTTATTAAGTGCCTACTATGATCCAGGCACTAATACTATTATAGGCTTTTAGGCTACCAAGAAAAAAACAGTCCCTGCCCTCAAGAGTCTTACATCCTATCAGGAAATAACCTATACAGTCAGACAATTAACATATAGGAATTTATCTTTTTAATAATAGCTAATATTTATTTACTATTTACTATATATCATACATACTATGTATTGTATATACTACATATAAATCTTAGGGCTTACAAAAATGTTTGACCTATTTTATCTTATTTGAGCCTCACAACAACTGAGAGACAGGTGACGTTACTATCCTCCATTTTATAGACGAGGAAACTGAAGCAAACAGTGGTTAGGTGACTAGCCCAGGGTCACAGGGCTAGTAAGGATCTGATCTGGAGATGAACTCCTGCCCCCATTCCAAATCCAACACTATCCAGCCACCTCTAACTAGCATTTATTAAGCACCCACTGTCTGCCCAGGCCCAGGGCCAGGTGCTCGGATGCCAAGGCAAAGAATATAAACAATCCCTAATTTCAAGGAACCTACATAATAACAGGGGAGGATGGTTTCTTTAGAGCATTTTATTCCCTTCTCTACTGTTGCTTATACTCCGCCTGGATTTCAAATAAGCTTAAGAGTTCCCTCTCATTTTGAATGAGAGAATTTTAATTTTATCGACTATAAAGTGAGAATAAACAAATTTCAATCCTTATGTCATCTGGTCAAATTGCTGAAATTTATAATTTAACTGCAGTTATTTACTACCAATTAGTCTCCTACTCAAAATAATATCCTGTAAAAGGATTAGTGTTGTGCTAAAAATATTTTTGTAACTCTCACTTACTACATTAATAGCACATGTATATTTTTAGCATATTTTTAAAAGCCCCCTAGAGCCTTAAAGCCTAATAGCTTACTCAGTCCTCCTCTTCAGGGTGGGCACAAGATAGAATTTATGCTCACATATCTGTCTAGCACCAGCAAAGAACAAAATAAGCTACTGTCCAGCATCGATACAGAAAGGACAAGTGACTTCACTACGTGTTGATTCATCGCTGTTTAGATTTGCTGCCATTATCTTCCCAGAGTACTGGGATGAGTCAAAAGCAAATGTCTCTAGGTAAAGAGACCAGCACGGATAGAGTGCTGGCCCTGAAGTCAGGAGGACCTGAGTTCGAATCTGTCCTCAGACACTTCCTCACTGTGTGACCCTGGGCAAGTCATTTAATCCTTGTTTGCCTCAGTTTTCTCATCTGTAAAATGAGATGGAAAAGGATACGGCAAACCCAGAAAACACTAAATGGTGTCCCAAAGCGTCGGACATGACTGAAACAACATCAAGAGACCAGATCCTTCCCAGACCACCTGTCCCAAGGTAGCTGGGCCTATCTCAAGTTTAGAATTTGAAGCTCGATTCTTGAGGAGATGTTATTTCTAGAGATCTCTGGGTCACAGTGCAGAGGTTCTTAAGCTTGGGGCTTGTGGATAGAGTTCGGGGGTCCACGAACTTGGACAGCAAAGAATTACATCTTTCTTTTGCTATAACTGGTTCATTTTGTTATTGTGTTACTCATTTACAAACATTCTGAGAAGGCCATAGGTTTCACCAGACTCCCAAAAGGGTAGAAGACTTAAAAAAAAATAAAGGAAGAAAAGGAAGTCTAAGAATCCCTGCCCTGGTGGACAGAGAGCTGGCCTTATAGCCACAAACACCTGGAGGTAAACCCTGCCTGTGACATCTGTCAGGCCTGTGACCATCTCAGTGACCCAAGCAACTCTCTAAGATTATAAAACCGATATATATCTGCACTGGTGGAAGGAGTTCCCTCCCTTGGGAGTTCCCTATAGCTGAGTCTTCATCCTCCATCTCTTAGATACACAATTTAAACATTTAGGTGAAAGTTCTCCTCCAGGGTTTCATCACACTGTTGCCATCACTCTGGGTTCTCCTAGGCTTGGGGAGCATAAGTCCTTCCTGGTCCCATTGCTCTGGCCAGGCTTCAAGTACAGTTCTAAGTGTGGATACCTTTGAGGACCAGATTAGCTAAGTCTGAAGGGGCTCATTGCCAGGCTGACTGCGGGGTGATTGGCTTCAGCCATCCTCTAAGAAGGTCTAGTAAGTGGTAGGTGGAGAATGCATAATCTATATCAACTGGCTTGCCTTTTCAAGGAGGAGGGAAGGGAGAGAATTTGGAATTCAAAATTTAAAAATTAAATGCCAAGAATTTTTGTTTACGTGTAACTGAGGACAGAATAAAAATTAAATGTACAAAAAATAGTGGTGGAAGTAAAAATTAAACGTAAAAAAAAAGTGGTGGGTGGAAAGAGGGCTCCCACTGATGATATCAAATGAAATCATGGATTGAAGCATAAGGTCTGTCCTTTGTCTGGAGGCCCACTCAGGGCCTCAGCTTCCTGGGACTCTGAATTGATCCTGGAGCATTCTGCCTTTGGCACAGGGATTCCTCTTATTAGAGTCTATGCTTCACTGATCACCTTATCTTGAGGTGCTAAGACTCAAGGCATCCTTGTTGGTCACTGGCCTTCTGGGGTCTGAAATCTGTGGCCCCCAAGGTCTTCTGTTGCTGTGATCATGCTGCAGACCCTGGCAGCGACACCCACACAGTGTGTCTCTTATCGGCACACTTTCCTACCCTGTTTCTTCGCTTCTCCATTGTCCTCTTGATCACTTTCTCATTTTCAATCTTTTAACAGTTTTCTCTGCTGACTACAAAGATGGTCAGGTCTCCCTTATGCTTTGAAAAATCCTTCATCTGCCACTGCCCTTCCATTGGGTTATCATCCTAGATACTTTCTCTGTTTTATAGTCAAATTCCCAGAAAAAGTTGTCTACACTCACTGCCCTCCTAGTCCTCTCAAGCCCTTCTAATTAGCTCTAACCTCCTATTCCCCTGACGCTTCCCTCTCCAAGGATACCAATGATTCTGCAAATGGCTAAAAGACAGTTAGAAGGCATGGTTAATAGAGAATGAAACCTGGAGTCAGGAAGAACTGAATTCAAATCCTGCCTCATATGTAAGCTGTGTGACCCTGGGCAAGTCACTTAACTTTCTCAGCCTCAGTTCCCACATCTGTAAAATGGAGATAGACATAGCGCCAAGCCTACAAGGTTATTATTGTGAGGAGCTGCCACAAGCACGGCACTTGGTACACCTTACAATGTGATGTCAAAGTTGGCTTTCATTTTCCTCCAAACCGATCTTTCCGAAGCTTCTGACTCAGGCTACACCTTCCTCTTGGTAGCTCTTTTTGGCTTCCTTGACATCCATCTATCTTAATTCTTCCTCTCCCTCTGTGTCTCCTCTGCTAGATCCTCATCTACGTCTGGCTCCCTAGGTGTGAATGTTCCTCAGCTAAAATGTAAGCCCGCTGAGGGGAGGGTCAGTTTCAGTTTTTGCCTCTGTTTCTCAGTAAGTCTTTGGTACCAGTGGTAATAGTAGTAATATTAGTACTAGTAGCAGCCCTCCTCCCCCTCCTCCCCCCTCCCCTCCTCCTCCTCCCCCCTCCCCCTCCTCCTCCTCCCCCCCCTCCTCCTCCCCCTCCTCTTCCCCCCCTCCTCCTCCTCCCCCCCCTCCTCCTCCTCTTCCTCCTCCCCCTCTCCCTCCCCCCCCCCTCCTCCTCGTATCAGGAGCAGTAGTTGTGTGATAGGCCCCTTTATCCTTCTACCTGACAGGCAATGAACAAGCATTTGTTAAACACCTGTGCAGGGCAAACACACAGAGATCAACGCTGAAGCTGAAGGTCGAAAGTCAGTCATAATACTGGTAATGGCAACAGTCAACATTCCTGCTTTACTCAGGTTATTTCATTTGATCCTCCAGGTGACAATAAGAATGCACATTTTTATAACATTTTAAAGTATGGAAGCATTTGCCTCAAAGCAGGTAGGATCTGAACCCAAGTCACCCCTAACTCTCTTTCCCCTAGTCCACTGACATTAACCCTTCAATAGGAATGTCTGCACAGCCCAGATTTTCCCTCTAAAAATTCTGACTCACATTTGTGCAAATACTTACTTGACATAAACTAGTGAGACTGAGCAGGAATCATTGTCTCTAGTGACTTGTCCAAGGTAACACAGATACAAAATGTAGAGCTGGGATTCTTTGTCCTGTCTTCCTGTCCAATTCAGGTCTGATCACAAGCCTGGCATTCTTTTTACCCTCTGGTACTGTAAGTTCTCTATGTGAAGAGATTGTTGCAAGAGGGTGAGCCCCTGAAGATCCCTTATCTCCTTAGCTCACAAACTATCTCTGCTTAATTATCTACATTTTATACAGAACTTGACCTATTTATAGGTTTAAGAAAAGGCAGTGAGGATGAGAGTCAGGTTTTGATCCCAAGAGACCTAGGGTCAAGAACTGTCTCTGAGTTGTGGCACTCTGGGCCTAGGGGCTCTGAGAGCTCCTGGAACCTCTCAGACTAAATCACAGATCATGTATTGCTTGGTATTGGTGGAGGGATTGTCCTCCCTGGGGAGTTCCCCATACCAATGAAATCACAGGTTCAGTGAGTGGCACTGAAGGCACACACACACACAATGGCAGTGTGGGATACAGGACAGAAACAGTAAGAACGGGGTTCAAGTCCCACCTCTGACATTGGCTGTTTGAGCCTGGCCAAGTGCCTCTCCTATATGAGAAGCAGCAGGTGTAACATATAAAGGTAAGGAAGACCTGGGTTCAAGTTCTGCTCCTGATTCACAAAGTAGAAGCTTTCAGACCCTAGGTTAATTACTGATTGCTCATTTATATACATCTGTGGAGGGAATGAATGGGCAGAGTGTTTCCTACACCTTTGAAATGACCAGTCTAGGTTCTCTGCCCCTCACACAGAGATGCATGTATATACTCATGGTCTTTGCAGAGTTATTGTTTCTTGGAATGGGTAAGTGTGTTATTAAAGTCTCTGAGATACATTAGATGTTGCATTTGCAACTTGCAAATACTTATCATATTCAATGACTTCGGAAGTATGTTTTTTCAGGAGGCAATCTTGGGAGACACAAAGGTCTCGGGAGTCTTGGCTGCTCTAATGTTCCAGAGTCAATATTTTCACAACGGCCGTCTCTACTGACCTTCGGCTTAACAATGGTGTCCAATTATCCCGAGCATAACAAAGTCACGGCAAGGAGCACAGTAGCAGGATCAGGGGTAACCAGGGAGTCAGGAGGAAGTATATTAAGTATAAGGGACAATGTCAAAGGATAAAGAGGTAGACTTAACATGTCCTAGAATTCTGTGCATGAGCAGGGAGGCCAAGGCGGAGATTGCAGCCCCAGAGTAGAATAGTTAACTTTATCTCCCACGTCATCAGACTATGATGGACCGGCAAGGCAATGTGATTAGATCAGTGCAAATCCATAACCACTAAAAGGATTTTATAAATTAGTCGGCATTTATTAAGCACCAGGCACTGTGCTGAGTGTGTCAAAGAAAGAAAGGCCAAAGACAGTCCCTGCCCTCAAAGAGCCCCCAGTCTAGTGGGAGTGCATCCAAGCAGACAGGATAGCAGGAAGGATAAACTGGAGAGAATCAAGGGAGGGAAAGTGGTGAGAAAGAGGGAGAAAAGGAACAGTTTTAGGAGCCTCTCATTAATGACCTGCTGCCTTCAAGGTTCAGTTCAGAGAACCTTTCTACAGCATCTCCCCAATTGTTAGTGATCTCTCCCTTGGTATTCAGTCATGTCTGACTCTGTGCGACCCCATTTGGGGTTTTTTTGGCAGAGATACTGGAGTGGTTTGGCATCTCCTTCTCCTGCTCATTGTACAGATGGGGAAACTGAGGCAACCAAGGTTGTGACTTGCCCAGGATCACATAGTTAGCAAGTGTCCGAGGCCACATTCGAATTTAGCTCTTCCTGATCCCAGACTCTATCCACTGAGCCATCTGGCCACTCCAATCTCTCTCTAGGATGAGGCAAATGGAAGATCTATATACTTTGCTACTGAAACTCAGGCATTTTCTATAGCTGGGCTGCTGCTGCTGCTGCCTATCTTTTGTTCTCTAAGAGGACCATGCCATTGATGAGGGTTTGGGGTGAGAGGTGCTCGACACCCCAAAGTACCAACACGCCGGGTCCTGCTGAAAGAATTCGACTCAAGCTTTCTCAGCCAAGGGGAAGGACAAAGTTTATTAAGAGTTAGCCAAATAAGCCTGCCCCGAGAGATATCACCCCTTGCGACGCCTGTAAGGAAAAAGGGCCAGACCCATCTGAGCTAGATTGGATCTGACCGCCCTCATGGAGGCAAGATGGAGATTATATACACAAAGGTTGTGGGAGGGATTGAGGGGTGGTCTGGGGTGACCAGAAGAGGGGTCTAGGGAGGGACTTAAGGATGAGGTCAGACTCCGGGGTAGGGGAAATAGCTGAAGGCTATATGGAAATGACAACCCATCAAGGGCTGGGGTAGCGGAGCTAGGGTATAGATATTTGGATCAGGATTAAGGATGGGAAACAGGATTAAGGGTGGGAAACAGCTGGACAATAGAGGACTGGGCAAGGTAGGCATTTGGGCTTAATGGTTATAGCCTCAGGCCAAGGCCAGGTCGAGTGGCAAGATTCAAGGAGAGTTCAAGGGTTCAAGGGGTTCCCAGAGACTGTGCCCTCATCACCATGACCTGCAAGTGAATTGGATTTAAGTGAGGGAGGCTGTGCAAAGTCACCAGCCTCACTTTCTCTTCAGTCTGTCTGGTTCTAGTGGCCAGATATTTCTCAGGACAACTGGAGATGGCCCAGGGGCCTTTTCTAGCTTTAACAAGTCTCAGTTTGACAGAGGCAGTGCCCACTCTGTGATTTAGGCTTGATAAAAAAAAATGAGGCAAAGAATGGCTTCTTAAAAAAAAATAGATCTGGGAGGGGAAGACCTTCAGGCTTTCTGGCAAAAATCAAAACAATTGTTATTTACATTCATTCTGAGCTAATCCTGGCCCAAACTGTGACCTAGTAGGGCTTGGTCTGGGACCAGAGTGATTTGCAGTTAAGGCTGGTCCTTCAGAGAAAAAACAAAACAAAAAAAAGTTTCAGAGGTGATAAGGGTGTGATACCTTCTGTGAGAGGGAAGAAAGAAGAAAAGAAAGGAAGGAAGGAAAGAAGAAAGGAAGGAAGAAAGAGCTTGAAAAGGCCAAGGTCCCCCACTGCATCCCGGGTCATCTTTAGTTGTCCTGATCCACATCTGGCCACTGGACTCAGATGGTTCTGGAGGAGAGAGTGAGGCTGGTGACTTTGCACAACCCTGCCTCACTTAAATCCAATTCAATTGCCTGTCATGGCATCACCTCCTTGATGTCATGGTCCTCTTCAAGAATGAAGGAAGGACAAAGAGAAACCTCTAGAGACCAAACTTCTAGTTGGGCAACAGGTGGGCAGCAAATCTTAGAATCTCTGTTAAGAAATAAGGACGCCAGGCTGGGTCTCACACTGCATCCCAAGTCCCAAAGCACTTCAGTTTGAGAGATTATAGGAGGGTGGGAGGGAGGACTGCTCTTAGACACAGTAATTGCCTTTATTACAGTAAAGCCCTGCTCCTTAGCATTTCCATACTAAGTGGGGGCCAGGCCTAGAGTCAAGAAGGCTCATTTCCCTGGCCTCAGGGAATCTGGGCCCAGACAAGTAGTAGCTGTGTGACCCTGGGCAAGTCACTTCACTCCATTTGCTTCAGTTTCCTCACCTGTCAAATGAGCTGGAGAAGGAAATGGCAAAACCACTCTGGTATCTCTGCCAAAAAAAATGCAAATGGGGTCAGGTCATAAAGAGTCAGACACAACTGAAACTACTGAACAACTCCACCCACCCTTCTGGGAACTAAAAGCTTTTCTTAAACACCTATTATATACCTGCAAGGCACAAGGCTAGGCTGCAGGGGATACCAAGATAAAACTAAAAAGTCTCTGCCCTTAAGGAATTTACTTTCTCCTCTATCACTCCTCACAATAGTTTACTCAATAAATCAAGAGGAGATGAAGAAAGGAGCTGGGGCTTGAGGGAAGTTAGGGAGTATAAAAGGCTCAGGGGAGGAGGTTCATAAATCCATTTCACTCCCGGTGTCAGCCTAGGCAAAGACTGGGAGGTGGGAGATAGACTGCTGAGTCTGGGAAAATAGCTCATCTGCCACTTTGACTGGAACTTGGAGTGTGTGAAGGTAAGTAATACAAAATATCCTGGAAAAGTAGGCTGCCACCTGCTAATGAAGGGCTTGAAGAATTTGTGTTTTAGCCTAGAGGCAAAATAGATTCACTGGGAAGCACTTCTGTCTGTTCTCTCCTACTAGGAAACCTTTTCTTGCCACAAACATGAAAAAAACAAACAAACCAGAAAAGTTAGTATGGCGAAACCAACCAACATGTTTTCATTTGACAGAGTGAGTCCCATGGACCAATTTGCAGCTACCAAAGTGAATTAGTAGATGCCTCCTACAACCAACATCAACTAGATGCAGTTTTTTCTGGCTTTTGCTGATTTGCTGGGTGTGAGGTGAAAGCTCTGAAAGTTCTTTAGCAGGCAAAGTGTTTTCCTTTGGCAGCCATATGGAGAACAGATTGGAGAGGGAGGCAACCGAGAACTTGGCGTCCAATTAGGGGCTTTGGCAAAAGTCTAGATCAGAGGCCATGCAGGCCTGACTAGAGAGAGAAGGGGCCGGTTTTGAGATATGTTACGGATATAGAATGGACTAGGGTTGGCAACTGACCGGGTGTGATGAGGAGTGAGTAGGGGGCTGCCAAGGTGGTGAACTGGGGATGGAAGGATGGTAATACCTTCAACAGAAAGAGGAACGTCTGGAAGGGAGGGCATGGGAATGGGGGAGGAAGGTAATAAGGTTTGTGTACACCGTGTACACAGTGATTAAGAGGCCTATAGGACATCCAGCTGGAGATGTCCAACAGGCCGTTAGTGATGTGGGAATGGAGCTCAGGAGAGAGAATGGGACTGAGTCTGTCCTGCTCATCTCCACCATGGCCAAAACTTTGGTGTGGATTCTGACTTGAGGCTGTGTTAAAAGGTGTGCGGGAGGCAGGGAAGGGGGAGAGATCAGGGTCTATTTGATAGAGCTATGCATTCATCTGCAATCTAAACCATTCTTTGGTCTCTCCTGTTGGGAGTGGAGTGTTTGTGGCTGTTGGCATTTACTTTTCCCAGTATCCTGGGTGTCAAAAGATGATCTGAGTCCCCTAAATGAGAAATGAAACACTCCCTCAGTCATGGGTCTCCCAGAACGAATGTATTTCTAGTACACTAGAGAGAAGGGCCCCAGTGAAAGCCCACATTTTATTTGTATTGGAACATTCCTTCACCCCTCGACAATACAGGGATCCCACTGTGAAATAACAGCCATTCCAATGTGTGCTTTCAGAAGCATGTTTCTTATGCCCATTGTACTCCATAAAGCTGCCAAGTCTCACACCTTAGGCCCACTCTTTCTTTCTACCATAGACAAAAAAATTCTCATATATAAGAGAATTAACATGTCTCCTCTCACCTACTCGCATGTGAACAAAGTTACAAATTTCACCAATTTCACGCCGACAGTTTTAGGAGTACAGGCAGCTCTGGCAACATTTAAATGGGTTTCTTCATCAGCTCTAATTAAGTGTCAGAACAGAAAATCCAAAGTGTGCAGACAGACGTTTTCCCTTTTTAGAGAGCGTTCTCAATGTGGGATGTCTAATCTGTTTGAAAGACAGGTCTGTACTATTTTTCTGGAAGCTGGAGCAGTCCCACAGTCTTGGACTCCCTCCTCACCTCTGCCTTCAAGGGCCACTTTCCGCAGGAAGTCTTCCCTGATGCCACCAGCTGCTAGTGCCTTCCCCTCTCTAAACTCACCCTCACAAAAAAACCCTCCAAACTGAAGAGGTAAAAGGTTGAGAGGTGCTCGGCACCCCGAAATATTGACGCACCGGGTCCTGCCGAAAGAATTCGACTCAAGCCTTCTCAGCCAAGGGAAAAGACAAAGTTTATTAGGGATTCACCACAATGGGCTGTCTTAGGAAATCCCCCCACCTTGTGACGCCTGTTTCCACAAGCGGGCCAGATTCAACCTACTGAATTAGATTGAATCTGAGCCCCTTCATGGAGGCAAGATGGAGATTATATACACAAAGACTGTAGGAGGGATTGAGGGGTGGTCTGGGGTGACTAGAGGAGGGGTTTAGGGAAGGTCTTGTGGGGAAGTCCCAGGAGGGCTAGGTGAGGTAATGGGATTAAGGGTGGGAAGTAGCTGAACAAAGGGCGAGGCTAGGTAGAGATTTGGGCCTAATGATAATGTGAGGCTTGTGGCCTTGGGAAGGCCAGATCCAGTTGGAAGATTCAAGGACAGTTCAAGGGGGCTCCCAGAGACTGTATTCCAGATTCAAGGGGGTTCCCAGAGACTGTGCCCTCATCACAAACTACTACTTTGTGTCTCTTCAAATCTACCTAAACATATGCACAAATTTTGCTCCCTAGACTGTAAGCTCCATGAGGGCAATTATTCTTGTCCTTTTATCTCTATATTCTTAGTCTTTGCCACATAGGACACCCTTAACAAATGGCTACTCTTGATACATTGGAGAGTGCTCTATCACACTCTAGAATGAAACCTGGTTACCTTTTCCATGAGAATTCTTAAGGAACAAAAATGAAGACAGTGATTCCCAATTCCAAAGTGACTTAAAGATGTAGCACTAAGCCAGTGAATTTGATCAACGTAAATAAGAAAACAGCATGTGCTAAATCAGGCCAGGGTCTATTTTATTTTTGACACTATTGTTGTTTTACTAAATTAACCACCAATTTTTGCTTTACTTAGAATAGACATAGCCTTAGTAATTGATCTGGCCTGCAACTTAATTTGCTTACAAAAATTTTAAGAAACTTTTAATAAACCAATTAAACTAGAGCCATTAGTATATATTTGGAAATTGTATAATTAAAGGGTGCTATATTTAGAACATCATGAAAAGTTGTTTAATCACATTCCGTTTCTATTGGAATTTAATTCAAACCTTAAATTTAGAAGAAGGAAAAAAAGCAGCTTTGCTCTATAACAAAGAGAATGGCTTACATTTATATTTGTGTAGCCTTTATGGCTTCAAGGACACTCTCTCTCTATCTCTCTCTCACTCTAATTTGTTCCTTAACAACAAGTAGGTAAGGTTAATAGTCCTAAATGACATTTATGCCCATTTTCTGGATGAGAAAACAGGATGAGTGGTTAGGTGAGTTGATCCAGTAAGAAGCATCAGTGGAACTGGTTTTGAATCAAACCTCCCTAACTCAGACTCTGGGGCCTTTCCTGCCATACATGCATTATCAGCTGTAACTGAACCACGCGTCTCTGCATTTTAGGAGTTTGCTCATTTGCTCGGTGTGCTGGGAACTTTGTCCAATCATTTCATTCTAGGCTCTCAGCTAATGGGTCAAGACTATGGCCCCAATTATAAAACTTAGGTATTTTGGAAATAAACAATAACTGGTATTTATACAGTGCTTTAGGATTGACATGTACTCTGAGTAATTTTATTTCAAGTAACACATTATTTCATTCGATCCCCACAATCTCTTGAGGTGGGTAGAAAGATTTCGCTATCTCCTCTCTATACATGAGGAAGCAGGCTCAGAGAGGTTAATGACTTGCCCACAGTCATACCACTATAAAACAGTCAAATTGAGATTTGAACCCAGTTCTTTCCCTAATACAAATGGGCCTTCTATTTTTCCATATCACCATCTCTGAAGTTACTGAAAAGCTTCTTTAATACTCTGATGGATCTGTGATGTCAGCAAAGGTGAGTGCCCTGGGCCAGTGGGGAAAGCAGCCTATGCCTTCTTCCCATTTTGTGCATTTTCTGAACTTGTCCCCTGTAAGTCTTCACACAATCTACATACTGGGGCCCTTGCTCTGGGTCTTTGGATTTTTCCTAGATTCTAGAGCAAGCCTGGGCCTTGCATCTGTTACCCCTCCACTCCTTTTCCCATATATATCCTTTTCTGTACATACATGTCTGTGAGGATGCCTTTTGCACCACATCCTGTATCTCGGCATTGGCCTAAAGTCTCTTGACCCTACCAAGCATCTCTCCATTGACTCTACCATTGACCATCTACCATTTTGATTCTCCAAAGGTGTCCCCTAGTTTGTTGCCATATGGTATCCCTAGAAGAATACTGAGCTTAAAAGATGGCATTGAGGGACTTTGCACTCAGCCTCCTATTTAGTTCTGATCTCAACTCACCATTGCCAATTCGCAACATTTATCCAAGGTAAATATACTGCTGGACTGACTTAACAGGCTGGACATCAACAGCATGCCATGAGACAAACTTTCCATTGCTCCTCTCCCTGCCATGTGTCTTTTCTTTTTCACTAGCCCTATATTTGCCATCATTGTCTCAGTTACGCCATCTTTGACTCAAGGTCTTCTTAGCTATCCATATCCAGTCTCCACATTCTGGAGAGTCTTCCATTGACTTGGGTCAGTGCCATAACTGTGGTCCAGGCCTATATATATTTCCACAGCCTCTAATTTCATTTAAACAGTAAGTATTTGGGAAATTCTGACCTTGTGCCAGCCACAGGGGATGCAAAGACAAAGCTTTTCCTTTCTCTGCCTCCATTTTCCCTCTTATTCAATCTTTTTTCATGCCACTCCCCTGTTCAAGAAACCTCATTGTTCTATATACTGCCTTAGGCCAATATTCAAGGGTTTCCATAAGGTCTCCTAACTTTCTTTTTTCTAAGCTTATCTTTCATTCCTCCCACAATAGCTTCCTCCCCTCCCTCTCAGAAGGTCAGTACTGACTGGACTTTGAATGGATCTGAATGCCCTTCCTGCTCTGTCTAAATCCTACCCTAGTGGTTCAAGGTTGCCTTTTCAATCTCATCTCACCCCAAATGTCCACATGGACTATCTGTGCCCAACCTGTGGTAGAACACTCCGAGCTTGTGTTGGTCTGATCCGTCACAGTTGGACATGCTGCAACTTGACTCTAGCACAGTGATGTCATTTCGGTCCTCTTTGGACAAGCATTTTTCCGGGAAGTCCCCAGTACAAATTCAGTTGTTTGGTTTTCAAGGTCTTGAATAATATGGTTTGACCCTACCTCCAATCTTATTTCATACTGATCCCTAACTTGTATTTCTGGTCGTAATTCCCTCTGCACTTCTCTCTAGCTATTGAAATCCCGCCTAATCTTCAAGATTTGTTTTGGTGTCTGCTCTCCCATGAAGTCAGGACAATAGTCCTCATTAATCTCTCCTCTCTTCTCCCACAGCAGAGTTGTGTGCTACAGAACCTTAAGCTTAGTTGTTGGCCGGGTTGGTTGGTAATGACTGTTTTATGTGTGTTAGGTTCACCTCCTAACTAGAGCTTGAAGCAGAAACCATAGCTGGTGTTTCTGCCGCCCCTGCAGCCCCTGGCATTGCTGAGCAGAGGAGGGAAGGGTTGCTTCACTGACTGTCAGCCCACATAGTCGAGCTCAGCCTTTGAGGACCGGTTTAATTAAGCACTTACTATCTCCTCTTCTATTAAGCCTCCCGCTACCATTCTGTTCTGCAGTGATGTCTCCTTTCTCCAAACTCTCAAGATGTCTACTATACTAAAGGGCAGTATGGTGTAGTGGGCAGCTCAAATCTTGTTTCTGATACTTGTAGCCGTGTGGTCATGGGTAGGTCACTTCAACCCAGTTCAGTTTTCCCATCTATCTGCAAAATGGGAGTACTAAATAATGTCAGGGCCATTATGAGGAGCAAATGAGATGAAGAATATAAAGCTTTATACGCAAGTCAGCTCTCATGATAACTTTTTATTGGTAGTTAACATTTTATGCATAGACGTCATCTCCACATTGCTACTGGATGCTCCTGGAGCTCCTGGACATGTGGTATTTTTAAAAAATTCCTTATAGCGTCTTGCATTGTGCTGTACACTCAGTTTATCTTGCTGGCTGACCTTCTGCTATACCTGCTGGGGGTGGGGGGGAAACTGACGCTGGGTAAAGGCCATTATCCTTAAAATGGAACACATTAGCATATGTGGGGTTGAGTAGGCACCTGGATTTCATTTAGTTAAGAATGGAAGCTAATTAGCATAAGGAGAAACTGTTTATGATGCTAAGAAAAGTCCCTTCAGGTAATTAGCTGGTTTCATTTTCTGAAAGGTTAAGATCACAAGATGGGGATAAAAAAAATCAGCGTAGTGCTTACTAATAATGTTAGTTACTACATATAGAACTAGTTACAGTAATTACTATGTATCTAATATCTATGTGTAAGTACTAAGCTGCTTTTATCCTCATCCTATCACATGTATATATTTATATGTATGTAAGTGTGCACGTGTGTCTATACGCACACACACAACACAGGATGGGAGAGGCAGGAAGAGTAAATTTACTGTACAAGAAAGCAAAGGGTAACAGATCATTAACTTTATTATAAAAGTAAAGTCTGCTATCGCGTCATGCAGGCAGATGGAATGAGCTGCCTACAAGTCCTGCCATTTGGGGCCCGGAGCTCCCCGGAGGCATCTGTGACCAGTGAAGAAGGCAGAGCGGAGAAAGCACGATTCGCCCAAGGTCATGCAGGTTAGCGAGTCGAGGCGAAAAGAACTATTCATTACTTATTAAGCGTCTCAGCTGTGCCCAGGCTCTGTGCGGGGCACCCGGGGATGCAAAATCCCTTCCCTCTCGGGGCGTACCCTCCGCTGGGGGAGGGGCACCTGGACCACCTACACCGAAGGGGATTTCTCGGGGGTAGGGGAGCGGAGCAATCAAATCATTTCACCCACGAGCCATAGAATGTTTCAGGAAGCCTGGGCTTAGTCTGGGGGGCCTGAGTTCAGATGCTGCGTAGAAGCTCGCTAGCAGTGTGAGCGTCAATTTACTCATCTGTAAAATGGGGGCGGTAATAGCGCCGTCTCCCCCGGCCGCTACGAGGATGTGTCAGGTGACATTTGCGAAGACCTCTGCAAACCCAGCCGTACGCGGTGTGCCTGCCCTGGGGACGCAAGCGAAGCAGCCCCGCCTGCCCTCAGGGGGCTTTCCCTCTCTGAGCGGCAGGATTCGAGTACAGGCGAGGAAACCCAGGCACTGACAGAGCCATCTCGCCGTCCGGGTCGCGGCCAGGGCTGGGATGGGATAGCACGAGGGGGCGGGACTCCAGCCCTGTGCTGAGGCGAGTGACAGTTCAGGCCCGGTGCCATCGCGCCTGCGCCGGCTGGGCGCCCCGCCCCCGGAGCGCCCCTTCCGGCCGGGTGCCCCGGAATGAGGCTGCACGCGCGGCGGAAGCGATCCTCCCGGAAGGACGGAAGTGACGCGCACGGCCGCGGCTGGCTCGCCCCTCCCTCCGTCCCTCCCCCCAGCCCTCCCTCCTCCGCTCCTCCTCCTCCGCCGCTTCCTCCTACTCGGTCCGTAGGTCTATCCGTCCGTCAGTCAGCCGGTCTGAGGCGGAAGGCGCCTGGCAGCCGATGGCGACTCTGGGCAGGAGGCCTTGTTGACGCTGCCCAGCCTTCGCGGGGCTTCGCCGGCGCCGTCTCGGGTGAGGAGCCGGGGCTGGCGGGCGGGAGGCCGGGCCGGGATTGTGACGTGCTCACAGTGGGAAGGGGCTGGGGGGGGGCGGCAGGGGCCCCGGGGCTGGGGCGGGCACTGGCTGCCTCAGTTTCCCCGCTTGTAAAATGAGCTTCCCGGAAGAGGAGAGGGCTGAGGGTTGGGGCTGGGCCCCTACTGCCCCCCCACCGCGAGCCTCTAGCCTCTGCGCCTGTACCGTAGGTGCTCAGTGAGTGCTGGTCAGTTGGCTCCGGAGGCAGGAGAACGAGGGGCGGGGCCTCAGTAAACTTTCGGGGTTACGGTCGAGGGCGGTCGGGCCCCCAGGACCTCCGGGGTGTCGGGAGGGGGAGGGGAGCGCTGGGCGTCCAGGAGCCGGTGTTTGTGTGTTGGGCGGAGGGGGCGGGGCTGGGGCGGGGCCTGCCGGGAGGGGGAGGGGCTCGCTCTCCTGGCCTTTCCAGGTACCCCGCGCACTTCCGCCCTGGGCCCCTACTGTCCCGCCAACCCCCGGGCAATTTGGGAGGCTTGGTGCTTGCTGACCTAGGCGACCCTGGTGGGGGGGGGGGGTGCGGTCATCGGGCAGCGCCGGACTCACTACGTCAGACTGGGCTGGAGGGCAAATTAAGGGGGGGCCTGCGACACTCCCTAACACCCCCCTCCTCTACCCCGAGCACTTGTGGCACTTTCTCCCCCCGGGCCCAGGCCACGCTCTGACCCGGAGCTAGAGGCGAGTGGCCATCTGCCTTTCGGGGTAGGGAGGGGCTCTGCACCCTGGAGCTCCCTTTGCTACTTGGAGTCTGGAGGCCCCGAGGACGAATCCGGCCTAGCTCGGAGCCCTGCGCAGGTCCCTTCACCTGTGCTTGCCTCAGTTTCCTCATTGATGTAAAGTGATGTAATGACAGCACCAGCCTCCCAGAATACGAGGTAGTGGCTTTAAAGGGCTTAGCCCTGTCCCTGCCTTCCCTTTACCTGACTCCTAAGGAGCATCGATGTAGACTGTACAATGTGGTGGAATGCTTAAGCTGCTTTAAATGTTCATATAAACAGAATGTGTGGTTTGCCCTTTTTGCTCAGATTTATAGGTTGAAGAAAATCCAGTGTTCTTTTCACATTCTGACCTTGCAGACTGAATGTGCTCTCTCTTTGAAGTTTTGGACTTTTGTGCAAGCCAGTGCATTTCACTTGCTTGTATTCAACCTACAAATACAAATTCCCTAACAGAGGTAATCGACTCCTCGATGACCCTAGTGCAGACAGTCTTCGAGGGTGACATTTTTGAAATATTTAAAAAATAATAAAGGATGCTGCTTCTCCAAGTGCTGAAGGACTCTCCAGGTATTCAGATAGATACTTAGTAGCCTCTCTTTGAAGGCTTTTATGCAGGAGTGAGCTATAGGGTGGATAATCTGAAGCTTTCAAAATGCTTCAGGCGTCTGTAGGTGAAATATGCAATTAAAATGAAGTATGAGGTTGTACATAATTTTAAAAAATGGATGGAGATCACTGGCCCTGGAGCCAAGTGTGATCCTAGACAGTTGACACTTTGTAGCTGTGTGACCCTGGGCAAGTCACTTAACCCCAGTTGCCTTGCCCAAAAAAATTATATAGCGTTGTAGCATATTTCTCCATTCACATCACTTTCACTAAAAGCAATAACATTTAATATACTGGCTCATTTTTTTCAGTTGTTCACTTGCTTATAAGTTGCTTGACTTTTTGAGAGCTGGATTCAGAGGCCAGAAAGATCTCAGTTCAATTCCTGCCTCACACAAGTACTGGCCATGTGAGCTTGGGCAAGTCCCAGAGGCACTTCTCTGATAATGGAAGTTGAAGAGAAAGTGTTACCTACTATAATAGAGGGAGTTTTGCTCTTCCAGGAAGTTCTTTATTACAATAATAAAATCGCAGGTCCATTCCCTCTTTATATCATCTTTATATATGCTAATATTTGAAGCTGATAAATTACATGATTGAAAAAAAGCTTATGACACCTGCCATAATTTATGAATCTTTTCAGTGTTTCATACTTATTTAAATTGGCTAAGGTTGCTCCTGTTATGTTATATGTTCAGTTCACTAAAGTGAAATGGATAGTGCAGTATAGCTTGATAACTGTCAGCTTGGTCCCAGGACTTGGAGGCAAGGAGACTTCACATCCTGCTTTAGGCATTGCTAGCTGTGCTAGCACTTAGCTAAGGCATTAGTTAAGCTCTCTGAGCTTCAGTGTCTTCCTTTGTAAAGTAATAGCACTGACCTTAGGAGGTTCTTGTGAAGATGAAATGAGATCGTATGTACCGTATATAAAAAGATTGGCTATTGTTAACGTTCTAGAAGAAAACATGATAACCAACAATCCTTTGTCCTCATGGGACTGAAATTTGCCTGGAGAAGTATAGATAATTATACTTATTGAGCTCCCACTGTGTTCACGACTGTGTACAGAAATGCACAATGCAATTATTACCTTTAGAATTAAGATTAAGAATTTAGTTCAAAGACTTACTAATGTAGAGTTCCTAGGTAGTCTGTAAGGATCCTAAGAAATTGGGTTTAGCTGACTGAGCGAGGACTTAACTGGAGATTTTGGATAAGCAACATGAAATGTGGAAGTGACTAGTTGTGTGTGTGTGTTATAGTATATACTATTGATCTTTGTGTGTAACTAACTCCTGGTTTTGACTCCTCAGTTTTCACTCATTTTAAACTGGCCTCCCGTTCCTGGATACTTGGCAGCAGAAAGTGAGATTGAGGCCTGGAACTAGTGGTTGCGGTACCTACTTTCCCTTCCTTGTGTGTAGGGTGTTAAGTGTGATCGGCTTCTCTTTCTTCTCAATGGTGCTATTTCCAAACAGTGAAGGTAGTATGTTTCCTGCAACTCTCCACCAGGTTCTGGGGGAAAAAAGGCAGAAAAGGAGGGAATTTGAATCTGTTGGAAACTATTCACAAATGTAGAGTCAGAGGCCTCGAGGGAGCAGGTGAAAGCAAGGTTAGCAGAATTTGGAGGGAACTGATAGAAGGGAATTCAGCCTTGTGAATTCATCCAGCTGTGAATTTTTGATGGTTTGAAGATAGGAAATTTGTTAAAATAGGAAAGGGAAGAAAATCATGAGGTAGCCCTGCTTTAATAAACTCCAAATAGTTTCATACTATATGTATTGCAAGTTACTTGTGTTAGGCTTTAAATAATTCAGAAGACTGCTGCCATTTATAGAATAATCATATTAGTACTGTGAACATTTATAAATGTGATTAGTCATTCCAATTGGAAATACCGCTCCAGTGTAGCCGTTGTCATAGAAACATTTTTGTTTTGAATTTGATTTTTATATTCAAACATGTACAATGACCATGAAATAACACTCCTTAGGGTTGGGTAATGAATTAATGTTTTAAAATTATATTTGTTTTATCTTTGTATTCCTAGTGCTTTGGTAAGTGCTTAATAGATGCTTGTTGACTTACTTTGCCCTTTTGTCTGAAAGTTAGAGGAAAAGTACTGTTTCACTTAGATTACCTTTGGGAAGCAGCATTCCGTAAAATCATATGTATAGTATTAAGTTTGAGGAAAAAAAAAAAGGACCTCTAGATTTGACTGACTAGAGTTTGGGAAGGAGGATGTTGTGTTTCCCCACCTCCCTACCCATTCCATTAAATCTGTGGCCTTGGCCTCATTAGCCACTGTGCCAAGCCACTAACTCCTTGGCTCAGGCTACACAAATGCACACAGTAAGATCTTTTGATTTCAAACAGATCTTTCTAACCTATTTCATGGAGAAGTACTTTCCATCTTCCCAGAGCCTTAAGATCACCCGGGTGGGCAGTGCTGGATGAAGTAGAAAGGGAAGGGTGGGGGTGGAGGTGGGAGGGGTGTTTGTTGGTCTTCCTGGTTGCTATTCCCTTTGAGCAAGCATTGCCCTTGGGCAGTGTTGCTGGAGTAACCAGTTTGGGAATATATTTAGTCCGGAAGGGTTCAGTATCAATCTAATGTTTGAGATCCTCTGTTTAAATAATTAAGCTGAACTTTAATTCTTTCTCCTGAAATGTTCTGTTACACACAGAAGATTATAGAATAATGTGCTTTGGTATATTTTGGAATTGTACAAAAGGGATGGTACAAACCGTAATCTTTATTAAAAAGTTAATTTTTTAAAATAGAAATTGGTAACTACTTTAAGATTTTGGTTTTAATGGCTTTTGAACCATTTGAACCATTCAGAACCTGTATTTGTTATCTAAATTATTTTTCTGTAGCTAATTTGAAAGGTTGGGAAGATAAAAGAAAAGTGAGGAGACATCTGAATAGAAAGGTTTTGATTTTCAGGTATCTTTCTAAATAAAGTCTCTGGCAGCAATTAGTAAATTATAGGCTAGTTTCAGTGCAATCCTGAGCCCACAGACTTTCATTGACTTGTGAAAGAAATGAGATTAATACAATGCTAGAGATTATTTCTTTAATGATTTTAGAAAAGTACCTGAGGATTATTATGAAGAGTATTAGTTATGTAGTACTAGAGCTGTTGAAGGTGGGAGACTTACTGTGATAAACATCGTAAATTGCTTTTTTTTTGAGCATATTTGTATTAGCCAAATTGTTATTTGTCACTCATAGATGAGTAGTACAAAATGTGACAAACTGAGTTTTGCACTTGTTTGCAGAGTTCATTTGCCATTCATGAGTTAACCAAAACAGCTTAAACCTACTCCTTGAGCCAGTGAGCATTCTGTAAATTCTTACTAGTTACTGATTTTTGTGTACTTGACATTTCGTGAATGACATTTCTCTTGTATTCAATTTCTGTTTGAGATCTGAGCAATCAAGACAAGGTTTTAAGATTATAAACAAGCAAGCATACATTTTGCTGGACAGTAGTCTTTCTAATGATTTACATTTGATTTGTTGTGAAAAACAAACCTGTCCCCTTTTTGAGTTTCCATATTTTTGCTATATATGAGGAAAGAACTCTGCTCAAGCTGTCTTGACTGCTATTGGAAAGGGGCAGATCATTGAGAGGCCAAGACTCAGAGGGTTAGACCAGAGGAGTCTTACTAATAGATTGTACCTCAGGGCAGCAAAGTATGGTAGCCTTCAGATCTCTTAAATACAGGGATCTGGTAGGAGCACTTTTCTTGTTAGGAAGGAATGGTCCCAAGTCAGAGGATGAGATTGAAAAAAGCAGATAGGGAGTCCATTGCCATTGGGCAGAAATCTACTGGGACCAGGACCTAACTCATGCATCCAGAGGCTAATGCAGGCAGTGCTTTGTGATAGACACTTGAGGTACATAGAAAAAGCCCAGAACCATCACTGGCTTCAGGAAACTTACATTCTGCTGGAGCCTTATCAGACGTAAACATCAGCCCTGGGTAGCAGTGGATATATGAGTGCTGGGCTTGGAGTCAGGAAAGACCTGAGTTCAGATACAGTCCCCAGCCTTTTCCAAAATATGTGACCCTCATAAATTACTTCATCCTCTCTGCCTATCTGTGGGAATAATAATAGGACCTACCTCCCAGGGTTATTGTGAGGATTAGATGAGATAAGATTTGTAAACCTAGTGCCTGGCCCATAGTAAGCTCAATATAAATGGTAGCTATCATTATTAATCAGTTACATCCACACTTGGTAATTTGAGGAAGGAGAAAAACAACTAGGGAATTTGTTTCCCTTAGGAGGAGGCTCAAGGACTAAGCCTTGAAGAAGCTATGGATTCTAAGAGGTGCAGATGAGGAGGGGTATGTTCCCTGTGTAGGAGAAAGTCAGACATGGACCGTGGCTTCCATAAGGCCTTTGTGGTTTAAATGTAGAATCTGTGGAAGGGACAATAGGAAATAATACTGGAAAAGTGGACTGGTAGCCTATAGTATTTTATGTAGAAACAATGGAAAGTCATGGTAGATTCTTGATATTAGGTTATCTTGGCACTTGTGTAGAGGAAATCTTGGAAAGGGAAGAGTAAGAGTGGGGGTTCTAAGTTTGGTTAGGCTGTAGAAATGATTAGAGGGATTGTTGAGTACAAGCAGGGTGGGTGGAGAAAAGGGGCTAGCACTGATAGATACTACCTTAAGGGTTTGTTTGACCAGCCCTTGGGAAGTAAGATTCAGTTAGGAAAGGGCAGGAGGAGGCCCAACTGAGCTGATAACAGTTAACATAATTATCTGTTGGAGACGTGGCACTACCTCCTCTGGCTGGAAGAGCTGGATTTCAGACCCGCCTCTGACATATGCACACATGCTTATCTGGGCTGTGAAAAGAAGGGCAAGTGTCTTCATCTCTCACTGGCCTCAGGCAGCTCTCTGGCACTTTACTTTGCCAAGAAAATGGCAGTTTGCTGTCTATAACAAAAACCACAGCTGAAGTCCAAAGAACAAAACAAAACAAAATCATTATTTAAGTCATGAGAGCCCAGTTCTGGATGGACTAGGTAACAGAAGTCCTGGAACAAATGGAGAAACATTAGTGGCAATGATTAGTTGTGGCCACTGAAGCTAAGGTGGAAGCTCTCTGCCCTCCACTCCACCCTGCTTGCACTGGCTGAGAACCACACCCCTGGTTTGTGGGCCAGGAGCCAGAGAGTGGCAGAGCCTCTGGGATTGGGTGCTTTTAGGTCGCAGCAGACACAGAGAACCAAGACTTTGGGGAGTTCTTATGCTAGAATTTATGTTTATTCAGTTTGTTTGAACTTTGTTCCCAGTTCAACTTTCTGAGCTGTAGTGCTGACAACTCTTTCTCAACAAATGTACTCCTAGTCCATTTTTTTTTTTTTACAGTTGTTAGTTATCTCAGTACAGAAGAACCCAGAGTAGAGAGTGTATGCAGGAGGGCCACCAGGAGACTGAAGGGGCCTCCAGATCCATGGGGAAGTGGTGATATTTAGCCTAGAGGAAGAAAGATTCTAGGGGCACACGATCGTTACATATATTTAAAGGACTGCCATGGATGGAGAAAAGGGATTAATCTCTCCACACTACTTTGTCCTCTACAGAGCTATCAGTGATTTTCCTTCACATCTGACCAGGGCATTGTCCTAGTCAAACTCCAAGCCTGATTGGCTTTTACAGCACTTCCTAACTTGGCCCCAACCTTTCTAGCCTCATTATTGTTAGTTATTTGACTTCTTACTCTCAGGGGTCTAGCCAAATAGGCTTTTCCCCCTGTTTCTCACCTATGACATTCCATCTCTTTGCATTTCCTCTGGCCATCCCCCAGCCTGAAGTTCACCCCCTTCTCCCCTGCTTCATCTAATCCATAGTTTCCTACAAGACTCGGTTTAGTCACTGCCATCTACAGGAAGCCCCTAAAATACTTATTTATTTTGTGCTTACTTCTGTATGAATGAGAGTAACAGAGTGAAAGCTCAGATTTTACAGAGCAGGAATGGAGGCCAAGAAAGCTTCGACTATCACATGGCTGGTAATTTACTGAGAACTGTCCTCTAGACTGTGCTGATAGCCTCTACATTCTGTCACTTGATATAAACTCCTTGGGAGCAGGAATTGTAGATTTGGCCTTGAGATTATGGAAAACGTTATTAACAATCAGTTATGGGCTGCATTGAATGAAAGTTGGTTCCTCTTCCAAGGTCTGGTTCTAGGGCTCTAAACATCATTCTTCTTGACTTCCTTGTGTAAAAACCTCTTTGTGGCCATCATTCCCTCTTATGTGTTGTAGTCAGTCCCCTCTTAGAATATAAGCTCCTTGAGGGCAAGGATTATATTGTTTTGTTTTGTATTCTCAGTGTTTGGCCTGGCTTTTTTATACATTCTTTGGTCATTCATTCATGACTTTCTTGTTAAATGTTGTGTGGAGGATCTTTTTCAGGTAAGGTGTGGATTTAGAAGTCTTTTCTAACACTGACATTCTGTGATGTTTTCACTTTCGGTGCTTATGTGCTTTTTCTACAGTTTTTTTTTTTTACTTAATCAAAAATCAAGTTATTAAGATTTCTTTTAACAACTTCTTACAGATAAACATGACATCCTTTCAAGAAGTCCCGTTGTCAAGTACTCTCCAGACTTCCAACTTTGCACACGTCATCTTTCAAAATGTGGCCAAGAGTTATCTTCCGAATGCCCACCTGGAGTGTCATTACACTTTGACCCAGTATATCCATCCACACCCAAAAGATTGGGTTGGCATTTTTAAGGTAAGAACTTGAGTGAGGCTTCCAGAGAGGATTTAGGCAGGTGGTTGGATGATGGTTTAAAGGTTATCTTGAGACAACCATCATTAAATTGAACCCATTTTAACTTTTCATCAAAGAACCCGTCATTACTTCTCCGTAACTGTAATTTCTTGCTTAAGACAGATAAGAATAAAGTAATTCCAGGTTTATTTCAATTATTCCTCTACTGGAGTTAGAGCCTTTGTTTTCTCTTTGCAACTTAGTAAGACTGAAAATTCCAGAACAGTTGCTGATCTGCCTTGGGAGCTGGTCTTTCCTTCCTGGGCACTATAGTTCTGAGTTGGCACTTTGTGAACTTGCTTTTGGAATATTTCGATAACTGCAGTTCAATAGTAGTGGTCTTTATGATCCTATATATTTTATTTTATGCGCATAAGAATGTTATTTTACAAAAAGGTCCATAGGCTTCATCACAATGCCAAAGAGAGCCTCGAAAAAGGTCAAGAATCTTTGCCTTAATTTAACCAGTGACCAGTCCTGTTCTACTTTCCTTAGGGGCTTCTAGGTAATGGGATTTCTAACTTGTATTTACCTGCAGAGCATTTCCATATACACAGCACAACACAAAAAGAGGATTCTCTGTGGATGGTGAATCTTCAGTCCATATTACATGTTATTTGCACAACTACTTTGCCTGCCTCTCTGTGCTTCCTTTTAATTCTCAAAAAATGGTTTCAAGGCTTTATTTTTGGGCATCACTATTCCTAACTCCCTCCCAACCCTCCAATTAACAAGAGAAAGAAAGGAAAAAGGTTTGTAACAAGTAAATATAGTCCAGAAAAACGAATTCCACATAGTGGCCATGTTCACTATGATGAACCTAGGTGTTGGTGGTGTTGGTGTCTGTCCTGTATTCTTGAAGAGGACCAATGACATCATGAGCGTGAAGTCTTGACTTCTGATTGATGAATTGGCTTTGAGTGAGGCAGAGCTATGCAGAGTTGTCAGCCATGCAGAGTCCAGTGTCAAAACAAAGGTCAAGTTGACTGGCATAGCCCTGGTGACTGGAGAAGTGGTGGTTGCCTTAATAGAAGTGAGGAAGAGGGCCGGATTTTGGGAAGAGGCAGTGGAAGATGATTCACGTTTGAGGTGCCTATCTAGATGTGTATAGGTGGAGATGGGGGACTGGAGCTCAGGGCCAATATTGGAATTAAAATGCCCCTTGTAACATTGTCAGTCACCCACTTGTAAAATTGTTTCTGTGGCCAGCTTCCTTTCCTGTAACTTTGTTTCTGCGGGTGTGTTTGTGGAAACAATTGGTGACAGGCAGGGTGGGAGTTTTTCTGAAGGGCTGTGGTTCGGGTTGATGTTGGCCCCAAGTATGTTTTCAGCCACATCCATCAGTTCCCACCCCAGCCCATGTGTAATAATTGGATGCTGATTTTCAGGTCTAAGTCAGGAATTTTTGTGGGTGTAGGAACCCTCCTCTCCTAGCTCCTCCTCTTCTCTATTAGTTGCTTGCTTAGTCATGTGTAAGTGAAGAAATCTTATGCCCTTTCTTCTACTCCAAGTAGGCGTTATGATGCAGTTTTCAGGTTTTCCTGTCATATGCCGTCTCATATGCTCATAGCTTCTTCCTTTCCATAGTGTGTGTTTTTTGGCCTCATTTCTCTTTCTGGATATTGATAGATCTTTTCCTGGTAGTGTTGCAGTTTTTAATAATTAAGATAAACTGTGACATGGATAAAAACATATATTGAATATGTTACCAGCTTACTGACAAGTAAGGAGCTAGGAGATGAGCTTTCCTCTCCTCCTTTCCCGTTCTTTTGCTCTTCCTTTCTTCCTCCCTTCCTCTTCCCTCCTCCGCCCTGTCCATCCCTGTCCTGTCTTTCCCTTTCCTCTCCTCCATGTTCATCTTGCCTGTTTAGACACCAGATAAGGTGAGCATGCCCACTTGCCTAGTAGATCAGAAAATGAGGATTGGTTATACATAAAATTGTGAATCTTTACGTATGGCTTGTTTTTCTTTTGGAGTTTATACTAAATTTAGCGTGTCACTTTCACAGCCGCCCTGCTTGTCTGTGTTTGCTTTTGAATTTTTCTTTGTGAATTAAAAAAATGCTTTAGTGATCCTCTTTTTGTTCTTTTATGGCAGCACTTTATGGCAGCATTGTTGCTAGCCCTATTCTCCCACCAAATCCCTCTCCCTCAAATAATAAACAAACAGCAGTAATCTTTGGAACATAAGTATAGATAGTCAAGCAAAACAAATCTATGCATTTGCCATATTCTCAAACCTATGACTCATTCTGACCTGTCTATCAGGAAGTGGGTCACATGCCATTGCATTGATTCAAGTTCTAACAGTTTATTTAGTTGTTTATCTTTACAATATTCTTATCATAACATAAATAAGTTTTTGTTTTGTATCAGTTCACATCACTTTTCCCAGGTTTCTCAAATACTTTACCTCCTATAATTTCTTAATGCACAACAATATTTCATTATATTTGTGTACTATAATTTGTTCAACCTATATGAATTCTTTGCTTTAACAAAAAGAGCTACTCTAAATACTTTTTACATGTAGCTTCTTTTTCTCTTTCTTTGATATCTGGGGCATAGACCTCATAGTGGTATCCCTTGATCAGAAGGACATGCACAGTTTAGTAACTTTCTAGAGGCACAGTTCCAAATTGTGTTCCAGAATGACTGGACAAATTAGCAACACCACTAAGAGTGCATTATTTTTTTTATTTTCTTGTAGTTCTCCAACAGCTGTCATCTTTGTCAGTCTAATGGGTGTGAAGCAGAACCTCAAAGTTGTAGAGATTTGGAGCATTCTTTCTTGGGATTGTAGATAGCTTGAAACCTGCTTGTTTGTAGTCTGACCATTAATCTATTCAGGAATGGCTCTTGTCTCCTCTCCTTCTATCTGTGTATACTCTTATATCTTGGATATAAGACCTTTATCTGAGAAACTATCAGTGAAGGTTTTTTTCTCAGGTTATCCTTTCCCTTTGAGTTTTACTAGCATTCATTTTGTTTGTACTAAAACTTTTAAATTTTATGTAGTTGTGATTGTCCATTATATGTTGTAAGATTCTCTATCGATAACTTGTTTAGTCATGGACTGTTTCTCCATCTGTGATTGTCATAGGTAATTTCCTTTCTTGCTTCTGTAATTCGTTTAGCTATGACCTTTTATATCTAAAACATGTATATATCCATGTGGGCACTTGTCTTTGAATATGGTGTAAGATGTTGAAGTGAACATAATTTCTACGACACTGCTTTCTAGTTTTCCTAACACTTTTTGTCTAATAGTGAGACTTTGCAATAGCTGGTCTTTGGGTTTATCAAACATTATGGTACTGTGTTTGATTGCTTTACTATATTGGGTGCCTGATCCCTACTACTGATTGACTTTTCTATTTTTTAACCAATACTAAATTGTTTCGATGATCATTGCTTTGCTGTCTGGCATGTCATTTCTTTTCTCTATCCACATGCACTTTTTTAGATGTTATTTATTTTTGCCGTCTGGTTTGTCACATTTCTTTTCTCTTTCTACATGTACTTTTTTTTTTTTTGAGAGACATGGACTATCAAGGGATAGTTTTAATGTGTATTTAGAAACTATCTGCTATTCAATTTATATAGGATCTTTTCATAGCATTAGTTAATAGCTTAATGAAAATTCATAATAAAAATTTTGACATGCTTGTTAAAATATAATTTCTCAACATTATTAAGTGTATATTTTGGCTTTAGGATGCAATAAAATAGTATGTTTTGGCATGTTGTAAGATATCATATCGTGATCTTGAACCATTTATCTGTGGTCAAACTATTCATTTTGAGTCTTTTCTTTCAGGTTGGTTGGAGTACAGCTCGAGATTATTATACATTTTTATGGTCCCCAATGCCTGAACATTATGTGGAAGGATCAACAGTCAATTGTTCATTGTCCTTTCAAGGTGAGAAACCTTGTGTCAGATTTGAAAGAAATAAATGTCTTATCATAAGCTTTTTAAAAAAGTTTAATCTAGTGTAATGTTCTATTTAGTTATCTAGTTATTGAGAGGCTGGGGGACTGAGACAAATTTTGTTTATCAAAATTTAGAGATTTCCTGTTACCTTATTCCCTAATCTTTCAGTGCAGATAATAACAGATTTTTCTCCAGCTTAACTTGTGGTAAATGATTTTATTTTTCTTTGATCTATGTTCCTCAGACATTCTATTTTCATGTCAGTTTCAGACTAAAATTTAAGGACTCTAGTTCTGATCTTAGAATAAGAAGAAAAATTGGCAGTATTGAGGACAAATGTCTCCTTTGTAGTTCCCATTTGGGTTTGATGAAACAGCAAATGGTAAGCAAGTGGCTGGAAGGAAACATTGAGATCCTGATGGAGCCCTTGCCTGTCTTGTGAATATATTATTGATTTTTTGGTCATTGTGGGAGGATTTTCTGATTAATGAGGGTTCAGCTATTGGCCTAGTGGACCCAGGTCATTTCAGAGTGTGGATGGCTCACCCTCCTTCTGTTAAATGGCAGTATTTAAAGGTAGTCAGCAGGCATTTATTGTATACTGTGTGCCAGGCATAAGCTAAGTACAGGAATACAAAGAATGCAAAACATGGTTCCTGCCTGCCCACCAGGAGCTCATCTTAATGGGAGAGACAGCCAGCACAACTATGTATATGTGAGTGCAAGGTCAGTTAGAGATAATCTACAAGGCAGGGCAATATCGGGGGATGGGTTGCCAAGGTAGGCCTCTCCCTGTAGGTGGGATTTAAGCTGAGCCTTGAAGAAAGCCTGGGGAAAAGACCAAGACAGTGTTCTAGGTGACAGCCCATGGAAAGGGATGAGGTTGGAGAAGGGAGTGTCTTGTGCAAGGAATAGTAAGGCCATGAATCATATTCGAAAGTGAAGCTCACCCTTCTGGGAGTCTTACCTTGGCTTGCCACAGAATTTGTTCAGAGCCATTTCTTACGGGTGTTTGGAGGGATTTGGCGGAGAGCTTAAGTGAGTCCCTGGTTTCCAGCTGCCATCTTGGCTCTGCCCCAGACCTAGATTATTTCTAAGGTCCCTTTTAGTTCTAATGGACTGTGATTTTATAAGATAAAAAATCAGATAACGAAGTATTAAATTAGAATAAACAAATCTATAATTTATTATTTGTTCTGTGTGGAAGGCCATGTCTTGGCAGAAGCAACAGATACAGCTCTGTAGGAAATGTGGGCAGGCAGTTATTTGGCTTTATTGGTGAGACAAGAGTTTTGTAAAGAATCCTCTGCTATCCTGGGAAAGTGGTCTTGTCTCCAAAAGTTGATCAGTCTTCTTTTTACTAAAATGACTAAGATTGACAATTTTAATTCCAGTTTAGTAAGTTTTTAAAGTATTTGATTATTTGAATAAAATGGAGTCAAGTTTTATTTATGTAGCTTTGTACTTGTTTAGTTCTTTAGTTTTGTATCACTTCCATTTCCCAGGGTAACCCCCAAAGAAGACAAGTATCAACTGCATTTTAATGTTTTATGAACATATAATTGTCTTATTTACAAAAACCGTTGCATACTCAAACAGTGCAATATTCGTGTTAGGATATTAGTTATTAGTATGATATTGCTTATGAAATAGAAATCTAAAGCTGTTCTGTATTTGGCAGCCAAACGGCTAGGGAGGAAGACTTTTTACTGTCATGAAATTATGTACAGAAGTTTGGTCATTTTCTCAATATTCTAATGCCATAAGATTAAATCTTGAGGCCTTCGATGAAATGTGATCCATGAAAACCATTTTTTGTTTTTGATTTTTTTGTGTAGCCACATTTAAATGATTTTATTGTTTGTTTTTTGTTTTTACTTTTATTTCCTACTATATGTCCTTCTCTCTTTGTTTGGAGTAAGAATTCTAACTTATTTAAAAAATTATAACATTCTTTTTATTTTGAATTTCACATTTACTCCCTCTTTCTATGCTCTGCCGTGCTCATTGAAAAGGCAAGCAGTGTGATTTTCTGATGGCAGTTTTCCGATGTCAGAAGGATTTTACCTTTTTGGAGTATGGTAGTTTTTCTTTCTTAAGTAATAACAAAACCAGTAGCAAGGTTAAGCCAGTAATGTCTGGCATATTTCATTGTGAAATTTTATACAAAAATATCTTTGTTTTGAAACAATTTTTTAATATTGAGATACATTCAAAATAAATGTTTCCTGTCCTAGAGTCGATCAGTTGGGTGTATTGCTGTTATAGTATTGTTATTATATTATTGTTATCATATATAGCTTTTGCTCTGAGAAGGTCAAGGTGCTTTTGATGAGGAAAATAACCAAAAAACTTTATTAACTTGTCCTATTTTTAAAGCGATAGATATTAAAATAGACAACTTTAACTGTTGGTCTTATTCCTACTAATACACCTTTCAAACAAGTGACTTTTTTGCAAAGTTACTTTGATGTAATATTATTTAAGTGGGTTAGGCAATGTGGAAAAGGAGTTGATTAATTTAATGTTGAGTATAAAGCATGGGGAAAAAGGTAGGGAAAAACCACATTGGAGATTGTTAGATAGAAAAAACTCTTATTTGTTATTAGTATATAGCTGGATATGTGGTCAGTAAACACTTTTTAAAAATTTTGGTTTCGTTACTCTCTTTCCCTCTTAGGGTATTACCTTCCAAATGATGATGGAGAATTTTATCAGTTCTGTTATGTTACCCATAAGGGTGAGATTCGAGGAGCAAGTACACCATTCCAATTTCGGGCATCTTCTCCAGTTGAGGAACTACTGACTATGGAAGATGAAGGAAATTCTGACATGTTGGTCGTCACTACAAAAGCTGGCCTGCTTGAGGTTTGTTAGAAACTGAACTGCTGTTGTTTCAGTAAAGAGATTTATACTAACATTTAGGCAACTAGGTGTTAGTGGGTAGAATCTTGAATTTGGGACCAGGGAGATCTGAGTTTGAGACCTGCTGTTCATCTGTAAAAAGGCCTTATCAGAACCTACTTTACACAGCTGTAAGAATCAAATGTAATGATATACCCAAAGCACTTTGTAAGCCAGGAAGTACTATGTAAATGTTGGCTCTTATTGTTAAATGTTGGAAGAAAAAATGTTTAAAATTTTATCCTAAAGATGTGCATATTAGCGAGAATCTTTAAGAAGCAGTTAGCTAACGACTCCAGGGAGTACCTTACTTATCAGACAGTCACTGCTGCTATTTTTTACTTTTTTCCAAGTGCAGATCTTACTGCTGCTAGAGAGAAGAAAGCTGTTGCCATTGAGAATGGGAATAAAACTATCACACTTAGAAAAAGTAACTTTAGATCTGTTTGGTATATATGACCTTACGGCTGTGAAATAAATGGTTTCAAGTGAAAGTCAGTTTCATTGGCTTCATAGTCAGTTAAAGGACCTTTGAGGTTGTCTTATCCAGCCCCCTCATGTTATAGATGAGGAAAGTGAGTCTGAGAGAGGGGGTGACTTAACCACAGCCACGAGCTCCTTGGTGTCTTGAGTCAGGTCAGTCTTCTTTCCACCATATACTTATTTAAAAGCCTTTGTCAGTTTCTAGATCATCCTGGGGTGCCATTATAAGTGTCTCGGGGTGCTGGGGAAGTATTCCACTGTTAGAAAGTTGATAGTGCCTTCCAAAGCAGGACTTTGGCTTGCCTTTCCTAGGCTACTGTGCCACAGAAAGCATGGCAGCAATTCTAGGCAATTCTGTGTTCACTGAACAGCACAGAACATTTACTAAGCACTGACTTCGGGCAAGAGGTTACCCTGTGAGAGGTTCTGGGGATGTGTAGATACAAATACAGCAGATCGTTCCATTGGCTTCTTTAGTCAGAGGTGGGGTGGGGGCAGGGGAAGAGAAAAGAGGGGAGAGAGAGAGAGAGAAAAGAAGGAGAGAAGGAGAAGGGGGAGAGAAGAGACAGAGAGGGAGAGAGAGGAGAGAGGGAGGGAGAGAGAGAAAGAGAGACATTCCTTCTCTGTGCTTGCCCAGCATCAGTCCTTGAGTGGAGAGCTCCCCAGAACTGCTGCTTTTCTTTGAGAGACCAGGGTGGATATGGCTGTTGGAATTCTCATTGTCTCCCCTCCCTTCCCTTCCCCCGATTGTTTAGAATGCGTGGATGTCTTCCTACCATAAGTGTTCATAGGTGATCACTTGTTTATTCCATTTGGATCTCAAAGAAACAGGGCACAGTTGTTTTGTAACTTGGCGGGGGGGTGGTGCAGAGGATAGAGCATGGGACCTGCAGTCAGGAGGACCTGAGTTCAGATCCGTCTCTGACACCTAATTAGCTGTGTGACCCTGGGCACGTCACTCCATCCTGTTGGCCTCAGTTTCCTTGTCTGTAAAATGAGCTGGAGAAGGAAATGGCAAACCATGACAGCATCTCTGCTGAGAAAACCCCAAGTGGGGTCCTGAAGGGTCAGACACAGCTGAAATGGCTGAACAACTTTTACTCTGTAGAAGAGTCACTGTGTTTTGTTAGGTCTTGGGAAGGGAGGAACAAAGGTCACTGCCCTTCACATTTCCATTCGTCCCAGCTTGTGCTCCCCAAGCACCTTTCCACTTTGCCTAATGGAAGAGCATGCCACACTTGAGTTAACTGCAACAAAGATTAATTTTATACTTTGTGCGAAGTCCTTTGCTGGGTGCTGGGGGAGATAGAGTTTAAATAAGATGTGGTCCTTTCTTTCGGAAAGCATGTAGTTAAAGAAACGAGATGTGCACAGAAGAGCATACAAAGTACACTGAGTGCAAGAGTCAGGAAGACCTGAGTTCAAATCCACCCTCCATGCTTTCTAGCTGTGTGACCCAAGGCAAATCACTTAAGCTGTTTGCCCGACAAAATGATCCACTGGAAAAGGAAATGGTAAACCACTCTGGTATCTTTGCCAAGAAAACCCCATGGACAGTTATGGTCCATGGGGTCATAAAAAGTGAGAGATGACTGAACAGCAGCAAAAGTGCAGGTAGTATTTTGCAAGTAATTTTTCCTTTTTCTAGATTTGTATTGGAGTGTGGTGTAGTAGAAAGAGTAGTACGCTTGGAGTTTTAATACTGTCTCTCTGACACTTTTGAAAAATGTGGCCCTGGGCAAGCCACTTAACTCTCTGGTTGGATTCCAGGACTTCTAAGTTTCCTTTCAGCTTTAAACCTGTGATCCTATGATTCCTTGTTTTTATGATCACCTATATTTCCCAATATATTCCTTTCTCCTCTCCCAGAAGGTAAAAAACAGTTGAGTAAAACTATCATAGCGGACAAGCCTGACATTCCATTCCAATGCTCCATACCTGTAGTTCCTAACCTTTGCAAAAAAGCCGGGGGAAATAACTTCTCAGTCCCTTCTCTGAGGGCCACCCTTAGCCAAGGTGGTAAAAACAAATAATTAAAAAAGACTGGCTCTTGCCATCTGCCTGAGGCTGGAAGCCCAGGTGCATGCCACCCTGATCTGCAAGGGCAGCTTTGGCCTGTTCTGTTTCTGACCTGGGCTTGGCTGTTTCACCATCCATAAGCACTCTGGGGCCCCCCACCCTATTTGTGCCAGCCTGGGATCTGCCCACTATAGTATTCCTGGCAGTGGGAGGGAGCCCATAGGCAGCGGCCTGGTGGTTTCACAGTGGTCAGCTTTAGCTGTTTGTCATTATTCTTTCTGTTTCTGTTATTAGAGTCATTGCAGAGCCTTGTTTTCCTGAGTCTGCTTACTTCAGTCTGTACCAGGGTCTTCCCGTGCTTCTTTGTAGTTGCCATCGCTCATTGTTTCTTTCAGTGCAGTGATGCTTCATTACTTTCATATACTAAGGTTCACTTGGTCAGACCCCAGGGGGTGGCATTTATTTTGTTTTCTGTTCTTTGTTGCCACAAAAGGTGCAAATATTTTGGTGTATGTGTGGCTTTTCTTTTGGTCATTAGCCTCCTTGGAATGTAGGCTTATTTGCATGTGAGTTTACTTCCAGCCTAATTATTTTGAGAGTTCAGAATGTAGAAAATAGACGCCTCCTCTTTTTAAAAAACCAGTGGTAGATATGTTTTTGTAGAAATATGTAAGGCTAAGAAAGCTAGAAGAAACTAATATTTTTCTTGGGAATCCTTCCATTTTTTTCCCCCCACTCCCGAAATTCCTGTCTTATCTTATATAAATAAATTTTACTTTTATAGGGTGGCTAAAACATTTTGTAGTGACAGCTGCTTAATGATCAAGGTTTTTAGCCTGGGATTTGATAGTTCTCAAAGACTGAAACAAACCTTCCCTCTTGAGAAGAATGTTGTTATGGCTGATAATGAACAGCTTGTTGGGTACTCCTTAGACCACCCTGACTTCAGGAACTCTACCAAACTCCTACAGTTTTGGCATTTAGTGCTTTCGATGCTTATTTCTTTCTGCTTCTCCTAAGTAATTGTGTGAAGTGGCAAAAATTTTGTCAGTTCATCCTCATCTAATATGATGGTTTTATAGAAAGAAATTTGAATCTATTAGCTTGTTAGGTAGATTTCCTTCTGTGTCCTCTATATTCCTTTTAGAATGTCGGCCTGGAATTAGAATGGCCACAGTTATGTGGGCATATAGTTTAGACTCTTTTTTAAACAGATAAAGATGAATCACATGTATGTGTAAGCAATAGGGTGGTCCTCTAAGGACCCAACACTGGTTCCACACCGACCAAACTGATTTTGTTCTCAAATCAGGCGTAGGATCAATCAGCATCTCCTTTACCACTCCATCCCACAGAAATGTAATCTTCTTGAGGGTAGCAGGTTTTGCTTTTTTTTCCTCTCGATCTCCAACACCTAGCATAGTGCTTTCCACACAATCTAAACAAGCAGAACCAAAGATGCAGAGATACCAATAAAACAGTCTGTTCTCAGGGAAGCTGCATTCCATTAGGGAGAACATAGGAACACGATTAAGTCAACACAAAATATCTAAGTGTGTATGGAGTAAATCATTTGTGGAGACTGTGAAGCAGAAGGGACCATGCAGTGGAAAGTGACTTTTCCAAAGGTCACACAGGAAGGTCGCAGCAGAGCAAAGACAGAAAGCCCTTTGTCTTTGAGGGCTTTTTTAAGCTTTTTTGAAGTCTCTCCTTTTAAGGAAAATGTAATGGTGTATTTAAAATAAAAAACAATGCACCCTAAATCTACATATTCCACTTAAAAATAAATTGCAATATTGTAAATAAATTAGGGGGCTCATCAGGCCTGTGATTACGTTGGTGTCATCAGTAACCAGTGAGGAAACGCCCTTTACCAAAGCAGATCTCTAGTGCATTCTGTGACAGGAACTCAGGCGTTGCCAGTGGTCCCAAGAGGTCAAGTGATTGGTCCAGGGTCACTGAGCCAGCCTGTATCAGAGGTGTGACTTAAACTCAGATCTTTGACTATGAGGCTGGTACTCTGTTCAGTGTGCTAGGTATCAAACATGCAGCCACAGGCAGCCCTCAATACTCCTCCATGCCACCTGTACTAGATTAAGATGTAATGGGGGAGTGTTCAATATGTAAACAAAAATTTAGTAAAACACAGATAACACAGCATTCTAAAGCTAAGTCCTCCTGGTGGCTGCAGGGATTCTTGAGCTGTCTGAGTGGCCAGTCTGACTTAGTGGTCACTCCAAAGTCACTCTCAAGGCAGTTAAAGCTCATAGGTTCTCAGTGGTACTCCGAGGACAAGTACAGTCCTAATGGCTCCAGCTCGCTCTGGACCTTGGGGATGTTCTGTGTTCATTGACAAGCTCTGAAAACTTGCTTCAGAAGCCAAGAACTTCCTAATGGCTGCATTTTCCTACAGTACAATTCCACAAGCCAGTGAGGCAGCATTCCCCAGCCTGGGACCCTGGTGGGAGAGATGATTTCTAAGGGCCTCCTGGCTCTAAACAGCTTGCAGGTTCTGCACTCTTTTTACTCTAGAACATTCCCCCACAGTGCTCACCGTTCCCCTCTTCTCCCATGGGTGAGTTCTTCTGGGAGCATTGGGCAGAGAGCCCAAGTCAGCCTTCCTTCCTTCTCCAGGCCCTATTCAGGACTTCAGAAGGATGCCTCCCCCTGCCCTCTTGAGCTCTGTCTTGTACATCATCTTCCTCCATTAGAATGGAAGCTCCTTGAGGACAGGACCTGTCTTTTTGCTTGTATTTGTATCTCCAACATTTAGCACAATGCCTGGCACATAGTAGGTGCTTAAATGTCAATGTGACAAATGGTTATAGGATGTGGAATTTCTATGATTTCATAAAAGATCTCTTATGTAATGTATGAGAGTATATAGAGCCTATGGAGGGTGCACAGTCCATTCTCCTTATTTGACAGATGGGTGGGAATGTACGAGGTCCCCTCGCTACTGCTGATGTTAGCTATGTTCCAGGCACTGTTACGATCATTTAATCCTCACAACAATCCTGTTAGTGTTATGAGGCAAATAAAAGTGAAGTGATTTGCTCACACAGCTACAGTGTCTTCAGTGTCTGAGGCTGGATTTGAATTCAGTTCTTCCTGACTGCAGGTCCTGTGTGCTATCCACTGTACCACCAAGCTGCCCCTAAGTAGAGCTGGGACTAGAAGCCAGTCTGTCGACTTCTGAATGGCTGCTCCTTTTACTTGACTGGAGCGCTGCGTCAAATAAGACCAAGAAATTCTTGCTAAGATTTGCTTGAGTTTTTCCTCTGCAAGTTGAGTCTGCCCTCAGATTTGCTTCCAAGGGATATGTCATATTATTGATAAAAATGGATCCCCTTAAGATGGAGGTAGGAAAGAGAAAATTCTGTGAGTAATGATTTTCCAGTATTTAAAGATCATACACATTTTTCCCAATTTATGTACACTCTGACATTTATTTTCCTGTGTGGGTTTAAATAAATACAGGAATAAATTTCCGAGCAGCCCTTTTGCCTTTTTCACGAGCCCAAATGAATACTCCAAAGGGCCGACCGCATTGGGAAGAACAGATGATTACCCTTGGTTTGGATCGCTAACAACACTCTAAGAATAAGTGCCCCTTAATATAAGTGTTGTCTCTCTGACTTCTGTAATTTGAACAAGGAAATGAACACAGGTTCTCCCAAGCCCTGTTTTAGTTTCAAACTTGTGGGAGGGAGGTCTCTTGCAAGAAAAGAGGTTTTTGTTTTTAACTGGGAGAGAAAAAGTGAGAAGTCAGGGCTGAAAGGTCTCCTTCTGGGCTAAGATAGACTTTGTGGTATCTGTGCTAATTTGCTACAGTTTTAGACATTGCCAAACACATTAACAATAAGAAATGTTGAGTCCTTAGAGAATCTTGCATCAGTGTGGGTACGAATTGTCTTCATAGACAAGAAGAGAGAAAAAGAAGACCAAGCCTAAACTCTTGGAGATACCGAGCTTGATGGTGAGCCATTCAGGGAGACTGAGGGAGGAGCATTCAGAAAGGAGGAGAATCAGTAGAGAGCAGTGTTTGAGAGAGATTCCAGGAGGGGGAGACTGTCATTGATTTGGAAAGCTGAAGGAAGATCAGGCCATAGAAGTGAGCAATTAAAAGCTCAGTGAGAAATCTGAAAAAGCAGTTTCTGAGAAGGTGTGGGGTCAGTAGCCATGTTCTCTGTTCCAAGGGGCTGAGGAGTCAGGAGATGAGGAAGTAGAGGCTATGAGTATAGATTCCTTTGAATTTTAACAATTAATTTTTTCCCAATTGCATGTCAAAACAATTTTTAACCTTTTTATAATGTCGAGTTCCAAATTCTCTCTCATCCTCCATTTCCTCCCCTGTCATCGAGAAGGCAAGCAATTTAATAAAGGTTATAAATGTGCAGTCACGTAAAACATTTCCATATTAGTCATGTTGTGAAAGAAAATGAACAAAAAAAACCCCAAGAAAAATAAAGTAAAACTGTGCTTTGGCATTCAGATTCCATCTGTTCCTTCTTTTGAGGTGGATAGCATTTTTCATCATAGGTCCTTTAGAATTGTCTTAGATCTTTAAATTGCTGGGAATAGCTAAGTCATTCCCAGTTGGTCATTGGACAGTATTGCTGTTCATTTGTACAATGTCCTCCTGCTCACTTTACTTCGCATCAGTTCATCTAAGTGTTTCTAAGATTTTCTGAAATCTGCCTGCTCTCATCATTCCTTATGGAACATAGTATTCTATCACAATCAAATGCCACAAGTTCTTCAGCCATTCACCAACTGATGAACATCCCCTCAATTTCCAAGTATTTGCCACAACAAAAAGAGCTGCTATAAATATTTTTGTCCATATATAGGTCCTTTTCCTCTTTTTAAAATATCTCTTTGGGATACAAACCTAGTATTTATGGGTCAAAAGGTATAGCTGCTATACCATCTATCTACAAATACATACATGCATATACATAACACACACATATAAATACATACACATACACACTATACTATACTGTAGCCCTTTGGGTATAGTTTCAAATTGCTCTCCAGAATGGTTAAATTCCACCAACAGGGCATTAGTTTCCCAAATTTCCCACATTCCCTCCAACATTTGTCATTTTTCTTTTGTGCCATCTTAGCCATTCTGAAAGGTGTGAGGTGGTACCTCAGAGTTGTTTTAATTTGCGTTTCTCTGTTAGTGATTTAGAACATTTTTTCATATAACTATAGATACCTTTAATTTCTGTATCTGAAAACTGCCTGTTCATATCCTCTGACCATTCATCAATTGGGGAATGACTTTTATAGTATTATAACTTTGACTTAGTTCCTGATATATTTGAGAGATGAGCTTTTATCGGAGAAACTTGCAGTAATATTTCCCCCTCATTTTTGCTTTCTTTCTAATCTTGGCTGCATTGGTTTTGTTTGTGCAAAAACAGTATAGACTCTTTTTACAAGAGTATATAGGAATGTAGCTTTAAGGGGAATGGCAAAGATAAAGGGACCTTTTGAGGTATTGAAGTAGGGGAGATGAAGGCACTGAGGACTGATGACCTCAGTTTTTGTAAATGAGAAAGTCGGGTTATCTGCTGGAGGATGGAGTGGAGTTGAGGACTAAATTTTACTGCCCTCATTTTGGATAGTATGATTGCTCATCAGTGATGAATCAGAGGCTTAAGACCCAGACTTTTTATTGGATCCAGTTTGGATTCTATTGTGAGGAGTATGCTCCCTTTGGTTATGTGCCTGGCAGGGCTAAAGAGAAGAGTTCTGCAGGGGTCAGGTATAAGATCTATTTAGGAGAAAGTCAGGCATGCCAAATGAGCTCAGTGTCCCTTTTGGCACTAAATTCCCATTATCTGTGCTTGTCTTTTTTCTGAAGTTCCCATGACTTAGAAATGCTTGACAAATATTTCTAGTTTGCAGGGAGACTGGCCCTGAAGCCCAGTCAGATGACTGTATCAGTTGTTGATTGTTTTGTGCTTAGTTCAAAGATCATGGGGTCCTGATCTAGAACTGGAAGGCACCTCATCTAGTCCAGCTTTGTAGATGAAGAAGCTGGGTCTAGGACAATCAGTGGACTTGCCCAAGGTCACAGATATCAAGCAGTAGAGGTGGGGCCTGCTCCCAGGTCCTCCACTTCTGGGGCCAGTGCTCTTTGCTCTGGGCCAGGCTGCCCCGGAGGGGTTCAGTGTAATGCAGCTGTACTGACTGACATTTGGTTCCCACGGCGACTCTGAGGGGGAGGATGTGGTGCGGTTCTCCTAGAGCCTCAGTTTCCTTATTTGTAAAGTAGTGCCAATATCTGTACTTTGTACCATAGAAGGTACTTGTGGTGATCAGGTAGGATAATGTGTGTGAAAGCCTTCCCGTTTCTGGGGCACAAGTGGGGATCCTAGTCAGTGTCTCTTAGGGTGACATTGAGAGGGTGATTAACCTGAGAGACACTGTAGTGGAATCTGACAGACTTGAGCTCAGTTCATCTTTGTGCTGGGCAGCTCTTTAAGAAAGTCTGGTTGCAGAGCAGGTGCTAATCTGCATTGGTAGATAGAATTTTCTCACTGGGAAGGGTGCCTGTGGCATCCATGCAATAGATTTGAATATCCTCAAGGGCCATAGTTTTGTTTTGGAATTTCAACTCAGAGTCAGAGTCGTAATTAGGGTTAACATGGTGGTGTCTTGCAAATAGAAGGTTCATTAATAATTGTTTTGAATTAAATCTACCTTGGCCACATCATTTTGCTTGAAGTATGCTTTGTTGATGTTGAAGCCATAGTCGGATGTCTTATTTCCTTCAGTATATAGACTTTATTGTTCTTAATAACATTTCTTGCTAATGCCAAGATTTCTTTTTCTGTTTAATGTTGGGATTATGAAAGGATTTTTCCAGATGAGGGTTGTCAGAGGTTTTTGGCATAAAGAATTTAGAGACTGTGGTTTCTAGTAACACTCCCTTCATTATTGTAGCAAAACAACAAACTTCAGAAAATAAAACTTGTTTTGAAGTGTGAAAAATGTTAATTTATATAAGATTTCTTTGTTTTGTAGTTCAAAATTGAGAAAACAATGAAAGAAAAAGAAGAGCTGTTGAAGGTAACCAGTGTCCTGGAGAAGGAGACTTCGCAGCTCAGAGAGCAGGTTGGAAGCCTGGAAAAGGAACTTAGCAGTGAAAAGGAGAGATGTGACCAGCTGCAAGTGGAATACAAGGTGAGGCGAGTACAAGGAAGCCACCTTTTCCAAGCACCAATTAAATGGGGCAAAAACAAACTATGGAAAAACACACTCAGATAGACATCTAGGCAAGAATAGGTCAGCCCCTATTAACCTGCTGCCACAGCTCCTTTTATGTTATAAAACGGTTAAAATACTTCAGACTTTTGGTACCAGGCTTGGTAAGGCAGTTCATGACAACTGTTTCCAGATGTTTTGACAGTAATTGCAGCGTTCAGGATAGAAAACCAATTTTTGTCTTTGCTTTTGAAATATTATGAACTATTAACACACCGAGAAAAGAGATCATAAAATAAGGCAATTAAAAACAATTGCTTCTCAGAAAAGAAGAATTTGGTAAATTAACCTAGGAAGTGGATGGAGTAAGGGAGATGAATTTTTGTAATTTTTGATCATAAAAATCAGTTTGAAGCACTTTAATGGACACCTGATTTAAGCTTAATTCCTTCAATTCTATTAAAGCTGAAAAATATGAGATACAGAAAAGCATAGAGTGGCTTCATTAAAGGCTGTGTGTTTAAATTGGAAGAGCAAAAACAATGAATAAATGTAAAAGTTTACAAAACTTAGATACAATTATTATGAATACTGACATTTAATATTTTTAGAGTACCGAATGACCATTTAGATAGTGAACAACAGCTGGGAGGGTATTTAGGACAAAGATTTACAAAAGAATTGCTTGGAGAATGTGTGAGAATTTGAAAATTTTGGAAGAGTTTAATCAGAGTGTCCTGTGCCATTGCCTGATTGGAGGCAGAAGACAGTTTATGTCCTTTCTCTCTCCTGCAATAGAATGACTTCAGTTTACTGCTTTAGACATTAAATATCTTCTGAAGCTTCTTTTAATTTGGTAGAAATAACAGTGGACATTTGGAGAGCTCTTTTAGGTTTTACAAAGTAGGTGTACATAATTATCTGATTTGTTCCTTCCCAACAGCCTTATGAGGTTAAAATTGAAGGTATTATATCCATTTTATAGATGAGGAAAACGAGGCTCAGATAAGTTAATTGATTTCCTGAGGTCATACAACTAATTGCCAGAGGTGGTGGGATTTGTATTTGTTCTAATTTGATTTTGAAGTGCAATCTGGTCTTCATAGAAAGATACTACCTATAGAAACCTCTCAAGAATTAGATATATGTTTAGGCAAAATGGAGCATGAAGAAAATTTATTAAGGTAATCATATTTTCTAACTGACTTAAAGTGCAAATGTAAGCCTGCGTTCTACATGAAAATATTTTGCCTCTCCCTTCCTAAGACACAATGGATTTATATATAAGTACTGAAAAATTTTTTAAGAATTGTAAATTTGGAAGGAAAGCTATAAATGATTAATAACATGGTGTTGCAAAAGTCTTAGCAGTTTTAAGCTATTAAAAACTTAGTAATGTTGTCCCTGAAACTTAATGGTGTCCCAAAAGTCTTCATTCACGTTTAAGTTTTAGTGACTTAAAAGTGCATAAAGATTTTTGGGATACCATGTATAGGTACCCCTTTGATTTATGCAGTAAACTTTTTATTAGAAAATTGTCTAGACATTGAATAGTTCTAAATGCAATAGGAGAATGGCTGTTGTGATTCTTTTCATAAAATGGGTAATTTTTATGGGAACAAATTAGTGACTTAAAATAATTATTCTGTAATTACAAGGTAACATCTGGATGTTCACATCCAGTGTTCTTGAATGTTCGGTCAGCCTCTTACTGAAAATATTAGTAATGCCGTACGGTATGTCTCGTGCAGATATGTATAAAAATGGTTTAGAAAGATAAAAAAGTGCCTTGAGGTCAGAACTCCTATTTTTTTTTCATGGCCCCAAAGCTTTGCAATCCACAGGTAAAGGAGTGGAGTTGAGAAATGTGCCCTCAATAGCTGCTCCTTCCTTCAGTGGTAAGAATCCAGTTGCTGCTTTAAATCTTGTGAGCAGTGTCAAGGACAAATCATTCTGCTTCAGAGATGACCTCGGGGGGAATTGGTGGCTATTTTAAAACAGGAAAAAAGAAGGGTTGTGGGGGAAGCATCTATTCTGAATTTTTCTTCTCCATTTGTATGGGGAAGCAACACAAAGGGAGTGAAGTCATGTGGTTAGTTTGATACAAAATATACCTTCTGGTGTATATTTCAGGAATTTAGCTCTTAGAGACCTTGGCTTATATGCTGTTTATATTTTTTAAATGATTTGTATTTGTCATCACTTGAAGCTGCTGTTAGAAGTCATATTTTAGGGTGGGGGCAATACTAAATCACCTGGAACATAGCCACAGACCTTGACTTGGGCCCAAATGACCATTGGGCAGTGAAGATAATCTCCTTCATAGAGCCCATGTATTTTATTCCTATCGGAAGGCTTGGGTGACTCTCCTCAAAGTAGTGGGTTGTTTTTAAGGCAGCAGATTAGAGGCTCAAGAATATTAAATCCAGGAAACAGCTAGAGAAGCTCAGTCAACATTTTAGGTTGTGTGGATAGGGTGGAATATTCAGAGTAAGATCAGACCAAGAATCACACACATTTTGGCAGCCTTTGAGGAGAACAGAATCTTAGTATAGAAGAGACTTAAGAAATAGATTTCTTCTTTACAGATAGATGTTTATAAGCGCACCAAATGTACCTGTAATCACTGCCAGTGGCATTTCCTAGTCTTTTGATTTCTTATAGTTTTTTCCACTATATTGAAACATAATTGATATTTATAATAAATAATCTGATTGTGGTGTCAGTCAGTAAGCATTGCTTACTGTACCTTACTTACAGTGCTCTGTGCCAGGCACTGGGTTAAGTACTAGAAAAAGCCCCCTGCCCTCACGGAGCACACAGTCTAGTGGGGGAGAGCGGCAAATAGCTATGTATAGGAGCTCACAGTCTAGTGAGGGAGACAGGCAAACAGCTATGTACAGGATCAGCAGAGGGAAGGCACAAGACTTAAGATTGAGAGGGAAAGTCTTCCTTTAGAAGGGAAGATTTTGTTTGGGATTTAAAGGAAGCCTGGGAAGCCAGGAGGCAGAGAAGACATGAAGAGGGAGAGTGTTCCAGGCATAAGGAGCAGCCAGGGAAGATGGCAGCAGTGGAGAGATGGGGTGTTGTGACTGGTGTCCTTGGGTGGAAGCATGATGGGAATAAGGTATAAGAAGCCTGGAAAGGTGGGAGGAGTGTGGTTATGAAGGGCTTTGGATGTATTCGATCTTGGAGGCAATAGGAAGCTCATTGTACCTAAGCTGATGCAGTGGAAAGAGCCCTGAATGTGGAATGGAATTACTGGTTTCAAATCTCAACTCATTGTTTCCTGCCCATGAAACTTTGGACAAGTTGTTTTCTGTAGCCTCTTATTGTTCCTTTTTATTCATTCATTCATTCATTTATTCATTTATTTTTGGAGGGGGGAAGGCAGGGCTATTGGGGTTAAGTGACAGTATCTTTCTTTTAGAGAGACATCAAGCACATCATACGTTTTAGAGGCTCTGAGGATTCTGCAGGGGAGCAGCAGGAATTGAAATTTCAAGGGCAATGGAACAGCGTTCTCTGGAGCCTTGGGTCTAAGCAAAAAAAAAAAAGGTTCTGAGATGGCTAGAGATTTGTTTTCAGGTTAGGTCACCTCCAGCTCACCTTTGGGGATTGAAAAGGATTCATTGCTGTTCTTTGACTAGCTACAGCAAGGTCCTGATTAATGCAACTAAGCAACCTTGTGAACTGATCATGTGCACTCAGATTTGCACTGTTGGACATTGTAATTATGTAAAATCTGGCCATTGGTTCCAGCCCAGTGGAAATATGCAGTGTGAATCCAAAGCTTGCAATCTTTTCATGGGATCTGTATTCATACTAATTAGGACCTGGCTGTTTGTAATTGCAGGGTACCTTCTCTGTACCAAACGGATGTCTAGGAGGCATCCAACATCCTCAGGGTTCAGGACCATTGCCATTTGACTTCTTGTTGCTGCTGTTAGCCTCCAAGGGTTGACCAGAATCCTTGATCACAGGGCCCCTGGAGAAAAAAAAAGCAACTCAAAACCAGACCTTTAGGTGAAAGTTGTTACCTTAACCTCCAGATCACGCTCCTCAGTCTAATATTCCTACATAATCTCTCCCTCTCTTACATATTAAGCAGCTTTTTTTCTTGCTGCTTTCTACCATGAACCTCCTCTTGCCATCTTTGCAGGCCAGACTTTTCATTTTCTGTTGTCTGTCTCATACTTAAACTACTACCTCTGCCTAAAAAGAATAATTTTTTCTTCATGAAGCCGTACTCTCCTAACTATACTAGCCAACTTGTGCCCTCTGCCTCTAAATTCCTATATGTATATTCAGTCTGTTCCATGTAATCCACCACTTGTTGCATGTGTTCTTGTCTTGTCTGATTAAAACATGCCTGATGTATTTTGTCTTTGCAGCGTGGTTGGGGGGAAGCAGGCCTTTTCTCTATGTCATTCATTTCCCTAATGGCACTTGTCCAGTCCTGGCTCCTTGCAGGTGCCCAGTATATTCTTGAAGTGACTCTGATGATCAAGAGAATATCCTGTGGTCATATTACAAATTCACCTGATAATCACATTCCTATTATGTAAAGGGATTAAAATAATTCAGAGGCTTGTTTTTATATTCATCACCTGCTTTTTGATTTGCCCTAGTTTCTCATAGGCTGTGAACGTAGCCTAAGTTGTGTAGTTGTTAAAGGTGATTCATATTATAGACCCACATAGCATGCATTTGCATTCATTTATCACATTCGAGTTATTTATATATTACTAAGTTTATATCAGGTGTCCAGTATTTTTAGCTTTGGAGAAGGAATGGCAAACCACTCCAGTATCTTTTCCAAGAAAACCCTTGGACAGTGTGGTGCTCAGGGTCATAAAGAGTCAGACATGACTGAGCAACAACAAATATAATTCAAATTTGGGGCAGCTAGGTGGCGCCACTGTGCGTAGAACACTGGGCTTGGGATCAGGAAGACAACTTTTCATGAGTTCAAATCCACCCTCAGGTATTTACTAGCTAGGTGATCCTGGTCAAGCCACTTAACTCTGTTTGCCTCAGTTAATGAGCTGGAGAAGGAAATGGCAAACTAATCCAATATCTTTGCCGAGAAAACCTGAAATGAGGTCGTGGAGAGCTGGACAGGACTGAAGAATGACTGAACAACAACTAAAAATATTTTTAGATTATGTTCTGAACCAGCTCATACCTTTAGCCATTATTCTAGGAAGGGAGGTAGTGCAAATGGGAAGGATTGTTGGGGGCGAGGCATTTTCAGAGATGAAGAAAATTGAAGTAGAATTGTAAAACATGTAGCTGAAGCAGCCAGTAGTTAATTAAGCTTCAGTTAATAGACATGAGCCCATTACTAGTAACTCAGAATAGGAAGAGAAAAAAATGAAAACAGAAGAATTTTCCAAGGGTTTGTTTATTACATATGCAAATGTCATAAGAGATTTACTGGGGCTCATTCTAAATAAGAACAAACTTGATATAATCAGGTTGTTGAAACATCAGCACTGCCTTCTTGTCACTTGTATTGATGAGTCACACCTTGACTATTAAAGTCTTTTATGTAGCAATTTTGAAACATTTTAGAGCTTTTCACCAGGCAATCTTGATCATTTTTAAGATACTTTTTTGGGTATGGTTTTGGTTATTAAGGATATGATGACTTTCTATGTACTCAACATTACTGTATGGTACCAATGTAGCAAACATTATCAAACCCTGCGGAGAATGCTGTGTTAGGCATTGGAGAGAGATGAGATTTTAATAAAATATGGTTTCTATAAGAAACCTCAATGAATTTTTAGCTTTTTTAGCAGCAATAGTTATAATACATAATACCATGTTAGAATTAGAAAATAAAATGCTGTGTGAGATTTGAAGGTAAATAGAGGGATCTACCCAAAGGGATTGGGGAAGGTTCCATTTGTTAGGTTTTCACAGATGACTGGAGAGGGATGGGCCTTCTAGATACAGGTAGCCACTGGAGCGCACTGGGCTGCAGGCCAGCTGGTCTGCTTGATGTTTTGTATTCCATCTTCTCTTTGGCACCTTTCTACAGGCTGGCCTTCCCTCCATGCCTAGAATGTTCTTCTACTCACTTCCCTTCAAGGCTGAGCTCATGGATGATCCCCCTGCAGGAGGCCTTTCTAGTTAGTGGTCCTGTCTCCATGAAGTTCCTATATATTCACTTTGCATATATCTTGTAAATTACTTCACTATGTGCTTTCCCCCAGTACAAATAAAAATAAGCTTCTTGAGGGCAGGGGTGGTTTTGGTTTTGTCTTTTTATTCCTAGTACCTAACAATTGTGGGTGTTTCTTAACTGTTTAAACTGAATTCTTTTTTTTTTTAATTCAATTTAATTTTACTTTCAGTTCTGAATTCTCTCCCTCTCACCTCCCCCTCTCCCACACATTGAGAAAGCAAGAGAAACAACCTCATTACAAATATGTATAGTCAGGCAAACAATTCTGCATTAGCTGTGTCCAAAATACATATGCTTCAATCTGCACTCTTGAGTCCTGTCTGGAGTTGTGATATGTTTCATCATGAGTGCTCTGGAGCTGTAATTAGCTCCATTGCTTTAATCAGTATTCCTGAATCTTTCAGTTATTTGTCTGCACAGGATTGTTGTTGCATAAATCGTCCTCTTGATTCTGTTTACACACACAAATCTTTCTGAAATCATCTCTTATCTTATAACATAGTAGTATTTTTTTTCTCTCTCTGTCTCTCTCACTCTCACACACACACACACACACACACACACACACACACACACACACCCCATAAATTATTCAGCCAAAAACATCCCCTTACTTTATAATTTGTTGTTGCTATGAAAAGAGCTGCTATAAATATTTTGGTACTTATGGGTCCTTTTCCTCTTTATTGTTTTATTTTGCATTTTTCTAAAAGTGATAGAGCATTTTTTCGTATGACTATTTGTAGTTTGAATTTTTTCCTCTGAAAACTGCCTGTTCATATTTGACCATTTATCAATTGGAGGGTGACTTTTGTACTTATAAATTTGAATCTATTCCCTTTATATTTTAGAAATGAGACCTTTATCTGATGAACTTGCTACAAATATTACTTTCTCACTTACCTGATTCACTTCTAATTTTAATTGCATTTGTTTTACTCTGTAAAGACTTTTTAACTTCTGTAATCAGAATTGTGCTTTTTATTTCCTGTGAACTTCTCTGTCTTTTGTGTGGCCTTGAATTCATCCACATCTAAATATCTGGCAGTTATTTTCTTATATGCCCCTCCAATTTGTTTGTGATGTCACCCTTTATGTCTAAATCATGCACACAGAGCTTATTTTGGTAGATGGTGTGAGATGTGGCTCTCGACCTAGCTTCTGCCAGACTATGTTCCAATTTTCCCAAAGATTTTGGTTCAGTAGTGAGTTCTTGCCCCCTAGTAGCTGGGATCTTTGGTAAAATGACTTTTTAAGGTATTTAAACGAGGGAAGGTTACCAAAAGCTTGGTAAAAAGTCTCAGACCTTATTGTTACCATAGAAGAAAGGTCAAAGAACCTGAATATACACGTCATTATTCTCTTTCCGCTGAATTTCTCTGAGAACAATAATACACATGGAGTGAAGGCTGCAGCTCTGCTATGCCCCCATTTCACAATTGTCCAAATGTGACATCCTCTTATTGTTTGTTGGTGGTCAAAACAAAACGAAATCCCCAATTTTTGATTTAGTAGAACATAAGACTGTAACAGTTCTGCAGTAAGATGTTTCTATCAAAATCATTCCTTTGAAGAAGTAACAGTGGAAATAACTCTGACCTGCTGATGAGTAATATTAACATAATCATAAGCCAATGAGATTTATGCTAGGTAAAGGTTTTTCTCCAGGAAGATGTCCAGTACAGAGTCCAAATGGATGTGAGAAATGTATAGGGGGGTCCTTCATGTGTTCTTTTGGGGGATGACATTGAGGTGATTGCATCAAGCTTCTGAACCTTACAGGACTTAACTAGATGTGAATCATACTGAGGATGAGTTCAGCCTAACTATCCACTCTAGAAAAACCAGGCGGGCAGACATGCTTATTGTCCAGCCTGTGATGTGCTGTTCATAATGGGTATGGGCAGCTAATCGGGGTCTAGATTCCATAGGCAGAAAGAGAAGAGGCTGTGTGGAGTGTGGGAGGTTCTACTGGGCTTGCCCTGGCTTAGATATCAAGACCACATTCGTATTATACAATGCATTTGGTGTAGAATCCCTTCTTTTGCTATTTTTGTAAGTAGTTTGTGCAATATTGGGATTAATTGTTCTTTGAATGTTGAATAGTATTTACTTGTTACTCTATTTGGCCCTGGAGTTCTTTTCTTTGGGAACTCATTTAAGGCTTGTTCAATTTCTTTTACTGAAATAGAGTTGTTTACATTTTCTTATTTCTTGTTCTGTTGATCTGGGTATTTATATTTTCTAAATATCTGTTTCTTTTAAGTTGTTGGTTTTACTTGTGTAATACATGTAACAATTACATACCCAAACAATTACATACAGGATAAATAGAACATAATCACCAGAGGGAAGGCTCTAGAACTGAAAGAAATTGGGAAGGGCTTCCTGTGGAAGGTGGAATTTAAAGCTAGCACTTGAAGGAAGTCAGGAGGAGGGGGAGCATTCCAGACACGGGTGATAGGTGGTGAAAACCCCCAAAGTGGGAGGTAGAGGAGGGCATCCAGGGTGGTGAAGGGCACTGAGGCCATTCCATATGAGCCAAAGGAAGGGGGGATGTTAATCCTGTAGAAGAGAAGTTTATGAAAACTTTTTGTCAGTGATGTCTTTGGTCCATGTGTAAATCATTCTCATAAAGATTTTGTAAAGCTGAGATTGTAAGAGGGGCCTGTACTTACTGATTGAGTGAATGTGCCAAAATTGATGGCAATGTGGAGTTATTGCATCGAGTTCACGTGAATCTTGCAAAGCGCATCAACTTTTGCATCACAAATGATAGAAATCATATTGAAGATGTTATTTGTTAATATTCCAATTAAATCAAATGTTGAAAATTTCGTTCATTTCATTTCTTGAAAATAATACATTTTTGCCTATGTGTCCAGACTTTAGGAATACCCTGTAGTTTTTGTTGTGCTAGTTGCGAATGTTAACAATTCTTCATTAAAAAGGATTTCTCTCTTTAAAAAAAAGTTATTGGATTACATGCTTTAATTCAGTAACATCATATAAATTTTAAACTTTTTTCTTTCTGCTTTTCCCCCAAACTGCATCAATGTTTGTCTTGTTTTTTTCCCTTAGCTTTAGCCAAAAGGAAAGAATGGATTAGTGGTTTATTTTTCCTCTACTGGAATGTCAAATTCTTTTCCAGTTTTCATAAAATAAATTAGGATCTTTTATTTAATAACCTTCCATTTGTTCTTCAGCTTATTCATGAAAACTTCAAACTACAATTTAATGTACTCAATTTGACAATTATTTTCTTTGTTGGACCTTTACTTTTCCTTAAAATTTATTTAGAACAGTATTGATAAATTTGCATTGTTGCTAAGTGACTTGATGCAATTCTGTTATTAATAATACATACTTAAGGAGGGGGGCGTAGGATGTTAATGATTCAGATATTCATCCAAAACCACATGCTTTTGCCACCTGGTTCAACTTTTTCTATCTTGCACCTTTGTAGAAAAGCTCGCCATGAAAAACAGTATTGATATTCATTTCCTTCTCCCTTCTAATGCCTGCCCTCTGCTGGAGAAAAGAGTGAAATGATACAAAGCTGCAGGACAGGATGGGCATGGGTGGGTAATATATCAGTTTATAGAAACCATGTTGTAATCATTTAGGTGGTAAAATGGGTGTTTCAACATAAGTGCTCCCTGTGAAGATTTACTGCTCTAATATTTTAAAAAAATCTGTGATTTAATTTTTGCATTGGAAGTACTTCCCTGATTCTCGTAAATACCTTGTTCCAAAGGGTCTTGTTGAAGCATCACAAAATCTAAAAATGGAAAATGAAGAGCTTGAGAAAAAACACAGTGAAGCAGCTTCAAAAGTTCTCCAGCTGGAGGAAGATCTTGTGACTGTTACCCAGAGAGCTATCACAAAGGAGACTGAACTGGACAGGTATGGAGGGTGGCCGATCGCGACTTCTTTCTTTTCAGAAGTGATCTCTTCTCTTGTTTAACTTGACTTGATATTTTCTTAGTTTGAAAGACAAACTCAAGAAAGTAACACTTGAAAAAGAGCAGCTAGAATGTCAGCTGAAGACCGAAAAGGATGAGAAGGAGCTTTATAAGGTAATTTATTTTTTTCATCTTCCTCCTTAATAATAATTAAATTTGAGATTTTAGAGAACTAGGTAGCATGCTTAATTAATATATGTAGTTGTGAGAGAGGTAATCTGTTTTTAAACAGTAACTCATAAATTAAAATGAATATCATGTTGAAAGTAGTCACCGTGGGAGATTGTATTTATTCCATGGATGCTATTATTTCTCAGGGTTTTTGGGAGTAGCTTTTTTACCAGTACCTTTAGAGCCTAAAATTGTAACGTTGACGCTTTAAAGATGGAAACTTTAGAGATTATTTTGTCTGACTTTTTCATCGCTGCTGTAGATGCAAAGACTCCTCAATAATTAGAGATCACCTTTATAAAGCACTGATAGGGCAGTGAAGCACTTAATGTAGATTGGCTCGTTTGAGCAGACTTGGATTCTCTTTCCATTTCACCAGATTGCTTTCTCTGTGTCACTTAAAAAAACCCCAACATTCCCTCATGGTGACAAATCTTTTCCTTTGTGGGTGGATTTCTTTTTCAAGTCAAATCATTAATAGCTAAGACTGGTGAGTAAAGTGGACATTGAAGCCAAAGAATTTTTATTGGTCAAAAATGAAATTGATTTTTTTGCTTAGCTTTTCATTTCTTTGGAAGGAAGTTCTAAGAGCAGTCCCACCAATGCTTTCAGCAGTGGCAGTATCATTGGAGTCAGTGATTATGCCCTGAAAGGTGAAGTTTTGGAAGGATGGTGGTCGGTGTGATGTTGCAGTTCTGGTAGATTGTTTTGGGAATTAGGGTGTAGTGTCCTCTATGAGGAGACAAAGATGAGATATTGAACCCCCCAAAGGAATGGCTCAGAGGAGATCTGTTTGTCTAAGGTGATTGAAGCACTGTGTAGTGTTGGGAGCCCTTGCTCTTTGTAGGATGTGCTTGTTTTGTTTCTGTAGCCTCATGGTTTAGCATATGGTAGTAGGAACTTAATTAATGCTTGTTGGTTGATTTGTTATGCACATGCGCAGACACACACACACACACACATACACACTCTGCTTAAAATGTATTGGTAAATGATTAAATTCCCCGGAATTTAAAGAGAAGTCAATGGAAAAATCATTCTTAGTTTTTCGAACTACATGTTATTATGGAAGAGCTCATGCACGGAACGGGCTGCTGGAGAAGGGATGCTGAATTCAGTTAGAACTAAACAGCTTTTGAAGAAGATGAATACCATGAACTGTAAATTCCCCATTTGGGGAATGGGGGAAGCAGCAAGTGTTTATTGATCACCTACTATGTGTCAGACACTGCGCTAAGCGCTTTTACAGACATTGTCTTAACTGAACCTCACAATAACCCTGTGACGTGGGTGCTAATGTGACCCCCGATTTACATATCAGATATTACATATCTGACTTGCCCAGAATCACACAGCTAATAAGTATCAGAGGCCAGCTCTGAACTCAGAGCTTTCTGATTCCAGGCCTAGTGCTGTGTTCCACCAAGCCACCTAGCTACTTCTTATAGTTAATCACCACAACACTTTTGTGAGCTGAAATGATGTTTGTGTACCTGTCTAATTTGAAAATTTTAACATTGTTTTTGTTTTAATACAAACAGCAAAAAATTTCACACAGGATTTTTGGTTTGTTCATTCATTTTAGTCATGTGCAACTCTTCAGTGACTCCATTTGGGGCTTCCTTGGTAGAGATCCTGGATTGGCTTGCCATTTCCTTCTCCAGCTCATGTTACAGATGAGGAAACTGAGGCAAACAGGGTTAAATGACTTGCCCAGGTAGTAAGCGCCTGAGGCCAGATTTGAACTCCGGTCTTCCTGAGTTTAGGCCCAGCCCTCTATCTACTGCCATAATGCCTAGCTGCTTTAGTTAGGTGGGAGTAATTTTAGATTAAATAGCCCAGTCTGAGTTGGGCAGCACAAGTGTTCTAAAGCAAGTGCTTGAATTATCTAGGTAGTAGGAAGTGTACGTACCTGAGAACACCAGTGATGACAGAGAGAAACTGGCAGTCTGTTCTTAGGAAGTGGAAAGAACAGTGTTGCCTGGGAGGGTTTTCCTCTTTCCTCCTCTGTGTGAAGTACCTCCTTTTTCTTTCCTTTATTCTCTCCCTGATACAGGTTTTAGTGGAGGCTTCAGAGGGTTGCCAGTCTGAGAGGAAGCTCACAGTGTTCTTGTCCTGTTTCCTTGTAGGGAGCACAGCTGGTTCTTGGGTTACGCCTTGTTCTTTTGCTTCCCTGACTTTCTCTAGGTGCCCTGCCCTGCACCCCATCAGGATTGTTGATGCTCCTGAACTATAGTGGGTCTTCACAGGAAGCCCCCCCCAGGGCTCTCTCCCTTTGCCCTTCTAGACACCGGATGGCTGCAGCCTCTCCTGGTTTATTGCAGGTTATTTCCCTTCACATACTCTGGGTGCCAGCACAATGAGCCCCTTGGTTCTTCCCTGACTGCTGCATTCTACTCCCTACCTAGGGCCTTTGCTTTGGCTACCCTCCACACCTAGAATAGCCTCCTTTTGCCCTCTGCTACTTAGAATTGCATCTCTTTCCATGGGTCAGTTTACTGGCCATACCATGGCCATACGTGGCCTGTCTTCATTTCCTCCCATTTGCTGATAGTCTCTCCCTACCCTCATGCCCCAATAATCGCTTTGTAATTAAAAAAAAATTTATCATGTATCAACTTATGGTATGTTGATTGTGTGGAACACAAGCTCTTTGAAGCCAATGATATGATTCTCTCTGCTCCCTTCTAGTGGAGCTTCATATGTGCTTGTGGAGTTGTATTGGCAACCAAAAATGGGCTCCTTAGCACTTAGTCAACAAGTGCCCTTGACTAGTTTGGCTTTTTCCCCTGAACTGAATGCTGTTTGTATCTTGGACTGGAGTAAGCTTGTCGACCCCTTCGCCTTGCTTCCCTTGCTTAAGCTGATGGAGGGGGCCTGTGCTTTTCTGGTCGACCCCTTCGCCTTGCTTGGGCAGATTGGGGGGGGGCCTGTGCTTTCCCCGGCGTGCCTTGCACCCCCGCGGAAGCTGGATGGTTAAAGAGCAGCTCCCGTTGGAACCAGAGGCAGTTACAGCTACAGTTACAGCTCCCGTTGGAGCCAGAGGCAGTTACAGTTACAGTTACAGTTACAGTTACAGCCACAGACACAGCCACAGCTGAAGCAGGAGCTGCCAGTAGCAGAGCTGACCTACGGGAGGAAGCTGAACAAAGACTTCAGGCCAGTGGGTAATCTTATTACCATAGAGGGGGAAGCATGATTTTGCTTTACGCAATCATGCTTCTCTGTAGCCTCCTGGTTACTCTTTCAAGGCGTACTTATTGGGCCTGGAAGCCTTTGATCAATATATCAAAATGGGGTTGCTGGTTCATGGGTTGGTTACTGTGGAGCCTAAATATATGTTTTGATTCTTTTGCCTTCTACTTTGAGAGTTTCTTATATCCGGCGGTTCCGAACATTTCAGACATGTTTATGATCCTCTTTGAGATTATAAACTCTGCCCTCCTAATACAGGAGTGAATGAAAGGGAAGGACTGGGCATCTTCCCCTGTTATTCATTTGCTACTTCCTGCTGTAACAGGAGACACCAACATGGGTGTTGGGGAAAATACCCATGATGCTCACCTTTTCTGTTAATATGTTTAACATTTCCTTTAGCAAGCCTAAAATGGCTATTGTTGTTAATTGCCATTTGCTGGGCACTATGCCAAGCATTGGGGACACAAGACAGAGTGACAGGCCTGCCCTCAGAACTTTCTTCTCAGGGGTATACTCCTCATCTCTAGGTGATAACCCTACCTTTCTCTTTAAGGTCATTGTGAGGATCAGATGACAGCCTGCTTGAAAAATCGATGTAGGGTTTAAAGCTGGATCATCTGTCTATGCAGTTGTCCTTTCTCTCCCCCTTGGGCCTTGGTGCAGTGCTAGGCCCATCATTTTTGGAGGTAGCCTGGTAATGGCTCCCTGGGCTCTGAGACTTAGCAGTTCTTGGGTTGCCCTTTGTGTCTGTGGGCGAGTAACACTGTCCCTCCCCCTTATTTTCCTTCTCTGGCTCATGGAGGTTGTGGTGGGGAAATGAGTTTAAATTTCGAAGCTCCATTTAAGAGGGAACAGAGAGGCTGGTGGTGTGGCGGCCCCTGAGATTTCTCCATAGACATCTGGAGAATCAGGGCTGTAGGCAGAGCAGCTCTGCTGTGTTGTCATGCCTTCCGTGGGCTCCTGCTGCATACTCCACACAAAGCTAGGGGCTTGGCGCTCTAGGGCTCTCGAGGTATAAACCCTGAGAGGCTTCTCCAGACTTTGTTATGTTCAGTCAGTTCAGAACTGACTCCCCTAGTTCTGGGTTGGCCTAGAACGCTTGGAAAGGAGCACCCAACTTCATTAGATTTCATAAAGGACCCCAACTCTAGTTTTAGAGGTAAGGAAGCTGAAGCCTAAGAAAGCCAAGCTGAGATTGCGCCTAATTGCATGGTGGAGCCATGACTAGACTCTAGCCTCTTGCAGTGTTCCCATAGAAAATCTTGGTGATTCATCAGTTCATAGGAGCTCAGTTATGTCATTAGGTAATTCTTCTAATGGCATTATACAACCAGACCACTGATTAACTTGTTTCTATTAGAATATGCATTCCTATTTAGGATGCTTCGGACATTTTTTTACCTCTATTGCTATGATACTGGGGCCTCTGAGCTCTCCTGCCCCCACTCCTCTCACGTTGTGGGATAAGGAACTTTTCCTATTCAAGCCTCTTTTGATGGCCCCCATGGCCTGGTTTTCAGCTGTATGGGGAGAAGGTTAGAGATGAGGCCTCAGGGGTATTGAGGTAAAGATATTTGGGGTCAGTTGCTGTGGAGGCTTAGCTGTGGGGTGGGCCCAAATACAGGATGAGATGTAGAACTGCTACCTGGGGGGTAAAGGGGGTCTTTCCAGTTCTTTGCCAGAAAAAAGAGGAAGTATAGGAAAACCCCAAGTGTGGGGGTGGGGGCGGGGGGAAGGATGGGGGAAGGCAAAGAACCTTTCATTAGATTTAGAAATAGACATGTCTGATTTTGACAGATGAGGAGACTACGGCCACAGTGCCCAAGGTCAGTCCTCATTTGTGGCAAAGCTGGATTCAAGGACAGGTTTCCAAGTGACTGCCCTGGTTACATGTCCACTTGTTGTTCTAGGTCCACTTGAAGAACACAGAAATAGAGAACACCAAGCTCGTCACAGAGGTCCAGACTTTAAAGAATTTAGATGGGAACAAGGAGAATGTGATTGCTCATTACAAGGAGGAGGTGGGCTGGCTGCAGCGCTGCGTGGCCGAAAAGGAAAACCTGCAGCGAGCCTTCCTGCTGACAGCCTCAAACAAAGTGAGTGGGTCTGTCCAGTTGTGCCTGAAGGGACCACGGCCATCCTTCTGTCAGTGATAGAGGGATAAGACACTGAATGGGTTATGAGGGCCTGAAATGATGTCGTGGACATCAGAGAAAGTTCGTGCTAACAGCTCATTCAGTATATATTGTAGATTTTTATTTCTTGGGGTTACCAGAGGCAAGGCACTATGTTGGCCTTCTCCTCATCTGTAAGGTCATTGAACTACTTACTTTCCAGAGTTATGAGGAAAGTTATTTGTAAACTGCAATATATTAATTTGTTTTGTTATGTAATAATAACACAAGGAAGAATTTTCATGACATGTTTAACCTTTCGACATTTGGTTTTTAGTTATAGCCTCATGACTAATCTTAATTTTTTGTCAGTTTTCAGTCCTTGTATTTATTATTTTATAGCATGGATTTGTAACCAATTCCCTAGTAGAAAATTTATCACTCAGTCATTAGTTTACTAGGGCAGTTAGGTGGCGCCATAGTGCGTAGAACTCCGGGCCTGGAGTCAGAAAGACTTGAGTTCAAATTGGACCTCAGACACTTACTAGCTTTGTGACCCTGCGCAAGTCACTTCACCCTGTTTGCCTAAGTTTCCTCATCTGTAAAATAAGCTGGAGAAGGAAATAGCAAACCAGTCCTATGTTTTTGCCAAGAAAACCCCAAACGGAGGCACGAAGAGTTGGACACAAGTAAATAAGTGAACAACAGATGTTACTTTACTGGGCCTCAGTTAGACTTAGGGTGGGCAGGTTCAAAACCTATTTTGGATCAAACTGTAACAACTTGGAAGGTATTTCATAGACGTAATAAAAATTGAAGGTTTGCTGTTATTTAGATTGATGATAATAAAGGCGATAGATAATAAAAGCTAACCGCTGTGACTCCAGTTATGATGGCAATAGTTGTCTTCATTTTCTTATTGTAAAATGATAAGGAAGGATGTGAAAGAAGTGGGAAGATGAATGTATCATGGGACCTCGGAGACCGTGATGTCCAAGCCCTTCAGGAGCCTGAAAGCTTGTGAGATGAAACAATTTACTGGAGGTTACGTAGATAGTGAGTAATGGTGGTGGTTAACTCTAGGTCCACTGGTCTGGTTCTTTTTTCACCCTATTGCTGTTGCCTTATATGTTAGGCAATATATTAGTAAAAACCTTTGGCAAAAAGTTTTTGTACTTCTAAAGCAGCTGCACGGTGTTCCTCACTGGCCTTAAGCAGTCCTGCAGCTGATCATCTGGCTGGCCTAGGTGCTCTGCTCAGAATGCGGAATGTGGCTGGAGAAATGGAGGTCATCCTGCTTCAGGGCATCGTTGTAAGGACATTGTAAGGCGATAGTTTGGAGGGGCATTGGAAAATCATTGGAAAAGAAGTCTTCTAGAGAAGTGAGATGCTGGCACTGAGGGGTCCCTTCAAGGCTTGGAGGTCGTTTTGTTGTAATTCTAGTCTCCTGCGTACAGTTGGCATAGAATAGAAGAATGGACAGACACATAACTAGTTGCTTCTTTGTGAAATTTTTCATTTTGCCAGGTTAGTCATCTAGAGTTACATCCAGGGTGAAAGTGTCCATGAACCAGATCCCTGACTGTCACTAGTGGGCTTGATTCAGACCTCACCTCTCCTGATGATCTGCATGACTTGGGTGTCTTGTGTGAAAATGCAGTTGTTGGGCTAGATGCCCTCTGCTGTTTCCTCTAGCTTTTGATCTGTAACTCCGTGGTTCCCATGGATTGGAAGGGCATCAGGGGGCTTATTTTCTTGACATTTTAAAGCTTTTGCTTTCTTAAAAATGAGAGTAGTATTAAGTTTGAAGCAGACATCTTGGTGTTACCTTTGGTGCCACATTACCGTGGAGGTAAAGAGCTGGTGTGTTGAGTTGATAGGAAGAGAAGGTTTGGGGCGTGGATTTTATTGGCTGGAAGTGGTGAGGGTTGGTGGTTGACAGAGAATGGGAAACCTTGCCCTAGATGAAACTTCAGAGATTTTTGTTTAATGTAGATACTTATGGATTGTTTTTGTTTTTTTTTTTGTTTTTTGTTTTTTAGGACGATTCTGCGTATCTGAAAGAACAGCTTCGCAAAGCAGAGGAACAGGTCCAGGCCACTCGGCAAGAAGTTGTGTTTCTGGCCAAAGAGCTGAGTGATGCAGTCAATGTGAGGGATCAGACCATGGCTGATCTTCATAGTGCCCGGCTGGAAAATGAGCAAGTCAAAAAACAGCTGGCGGATGCTGTGGCCAAGCTGAGAGTTGCTGTTGTGAAAAAGCAGCAGGTCAGCCAGCCAGCTTGGAGAATTCATGCTGCTCACAGAATTTTTTGAAAGCTTAAAAAAGAAATACAATGTTCTCCTAAGGCAAATTAGGGTTTAGATCACGACATTCTCTATTTTCATTCTTAGTTCATAAAACCATTTTGCTTTTCTTGAAATTAATTTTGTGGCAGACTACTAGTATTTTCAGCATATTCTTAATGGTTGTTATGACTGGTTCTGTTTTTGAATTAAATTTTTCAGGGGAGAGATTATAATTTTTGTTTGAAATTTCCTGAAACCAGTTTGCATTATTTAGGGTTAGGAATGTTGTAGGCAGAAATTCTTTCTCTGAAAAAAGTACCCCAGCGGGCAGCTAGGTGGCGCAGTGAGTAGAGCACCAGCCCTGGAGTCAGGAGGACCTGAGTTCAAATCCGGCCTCAGACACTTGACACATTTACTAGCTGTGTGACCTTGGGCAAGTCACTTAACCCCAATTGCCCTGCCTTCCCCCTGAAAAAAAAAAAGTACCTAGATGACATGGGTTTTTGGGTCACCTGTAGTTTTTAGTGGATATGTACTTCTGAGATGACTTTACCATTACATTTTGTGCAATGATTTAGTAATTTTTAAAAATATATGTTCTAGAGAACAAATGTGTTTCCAAAGCAAATATCTGGGCTGTTTGTTTCTAAACTTATTTTTATTAAAATCTCCTTCTTAAAGGAGAAAACAGATCCAGTTGAGCAGGACCTGCGCAGAGAGGTGGAAGATCTGAAGCTTCGCCTGCAGATGGCTGCAGACCACTACAGGGAGAAATTCAAGGAGTGCCAGAGGCTCCAAAAGCAAGTGACCCGGCTCTCCGAGCAGGCCGTGAGTGGCTCTGCCGCAGCCTTGCTGAGGGATTTCCTTCAGGCCTCTTTGATGATCACTGATAAAAGCGTGTTTTAATCAGCACAGATATTAAGAACTGCACTAGTTGACCTATGGCTGTATCCTTTCTGGAACTGGGTGGATGTACCTTCCTTTTTTTAACCTGGTACTTGGGATTCCAGATGGGTGAGGACTCAGAAGTCTTACAGATGAGGAGGCTGAGGACTAATGTTGCCCAGGGAGAATGTCACAGGCCTGGGGTGGAGAGTTCTGCCTCTGCCCCTAGTGCTTTGTCCTCTTGGTCTCCTGACCCTGTCAGGGCTGGTCTGGAGCTGGGGCTGTCAGGGCAGCTCATCCATGGGCAGCCAGCCAAGGATGGGAGGAGAGCAGTGGGAGAATGGTGGGGCGATATCCATGGCTGCAGCTTTTCTGTTTTTGATGTCTCAGAGCCTTGGGTACAGCATCTTAGTCACTGTTTCTGCGGAATTGTGAGGCAGAGTTCTTGAGGCAGTAAAGCAATCATCTACACCATTAGTGACCACTTTCCTTCTGTCATGTTGCAAGTAATCATTATGAAGGAAAGCAGGGATTTGGGCTGAGGAGACAGTGCAGGAAGGTAGAATACAGAAGCAGGTCATTGGGGAAAGAGCATTAAGGACATTGCTGCTTTGGAAGGTGTTAGGGACTGTCATTGAGAAGCTTAGGATGTGTAATGTTGGTTTCAAGAGGGAGATCTGTGAAAAGCTCTCCTGACCAGAAGAATGATTTATAAGAGAGACTTGAAACCAGCAGAGCATTTACTTTTCTGCTTGATAAAGTGTGTACAGTAAAGTTACAGTATCAGTTGACAGCCCTTTAATCTTGTAGCATTATCTTTGCTAATCCTTTTGCTACAGTTTTTTTAAAAATTCTTTTGTAATTATTAAAGTAATTAAATTTCTAAGAATTCCTTCACTTACCAGATCGCTTCATGCAAAAATCTCTTTAATTGATTGTATGTATATTTTTAGTGATAATATAAGCATTTAACAATTGTTAAGATATTGAATAGACTACTAATAATGATCTGTCTTTTCATAAAGAAAATTGGGAACCAGCAGAAAGTAACGGATGCCTCAAGCAACACAGAGACCATGGCTAGCTCTCCTGTTAACATCAAATTGCCAGCTGCTACAGGTATCCTTAACCTGTCACGTTTTTATGAATTATCTTTGGCTTGAAAATACCATCTATCTAGAACAATGTAGCAGAGTCAGATAATCAAGTTGTTAGAGCAAAAGGCAAAAGAATTACATGAGATGGTAGAGGGTACAGCTTATCAGCTCTGGCCTGACCCAGTTACATCAGCTGTTGACATTAAAAGGGAAATGGATAAAAGAATAGGTATCCTCACAATCAGTTGGCCTTTCCTACAGAAGTTCATCCAGTGTCCACAAGGAGACCAAAGGAACCTAGAGAGTGCCTTGTCTCCTTGCTGCGCAGTGACATATGGTAGTTAGGTCATCAGTGGGCTTCTGGCTTAAAAACGATAAAACTGCAAACCCAGAACACTTGCTTGGGTAGAGGAGAATGTAGCCTTCAGTGGCTGTCTTCCAGCAAGGTCTCTTCCATTTGTATATCACTGTGACATTTCTGGGAAGGTGAAACAACCTAGTTGGATGCCGTGATGATTAATAAGTGAGACACTAAACTGAACGATGTATGCTCTCTCAGGCTCTTTGCTGCTGTCCTGGAGGGTGTCCAGCAGAGCCAGACAGAAGCGGCATTCCCTAAAGACTGTAGCAGCACCAGCTGCTAGTGCTTGCATCAGACCTTAGGATGAGAGCCATCAGTATTGAAAGCATGTGGCCTAAGTACCTACACAGGGATGCAGCTTGGTGACACAGTAGATAGAGTGCCAGGCCTGGAGTCAGAAAGACCTGAGTTCAGATCTGGCCTCTGTCATTTAGTAGCTGGGTGACCCTGGGCCAGTCACTTCACCCTGTCTGCCGATAAGTCAAATGAGCTGGAGAAGGAAATGGCAGACCGCTTCAGTATCTTTGCTAAGAAAACCCCAAATGAGGTCACAAAGAATTGGACATGACTGAAATGATTCAAAAACAAAACCCACACAGGAAAACAAGTGTCTGTTGCCAGATTTTTCTGTGTGCTAAGATGGACACCTCTTAGAAGTGGTCCATCAGTCTGTAATCTTGGACACACTCACACATAGTAAATAAATTGGGCTCTAAATGGAGTAGGAGGCAGTTGTGGGCTAGATGGCCATGGGAAATTTTAATGACCTCAAGCTTTTCCTTGATACAAAACAAAGGTTGTTTTTTTTTTTGTTTTTTTTTTTTTACTGCTATCTCATGTTTTAACATCACCAGCATTTCCCAGCATAGCCTTTTGTTTGCCTTCCACAGAGCCTTGTCTTATAGCAAGCAGTGAAGAAGGGGGAACGGGTAGGGAATAGCTCAGACCAATCCCACCTATTGGAAGAGCCTGACACTGGAGACAGTGTTTTCCTTGTCCACTGTGCCTGCATTTATGTGTTCATTACATTGCTCATTTCTTACGAACGCCCAAGGACATTCCATCACATTCATAGACCACAGCATGGTGGGCACTGCCCCAGGCAGAGGGTACTCACTTTGCTTCCACTTCTTTACTACTGCACAAAATGTTGCTATAAGTATTTTTATTTCTATTGAGAATGTCAGTATTCTTTTGGTGTGATGGTAACGAAAGGCCACAGTTTCCAGCTACCCAAAGAACTGTGGTTAAATGGGTGGTGGGCATGAATAGGCCGAGACAATGTCAGGAAAGACAGGTGCGGGGAAAGCCATGCAAAGGACTTTATCAGAGAAATACCTAGAACCCAGCCCTTCATGTGAGGAGAACAGCAGCAAGGTCTGGCCCTGTGTTCCATCCTAGTTAGTGACTGTACATAGATCTAGCAGATCTTCTGAGGTGGGGGATTCTGGAGCTGGAGGACATTTATGGGAGGAGAGAGACAGGAATCTAGAGGATGAGCAGTCATGGATGGGGGCTCATGTGTGGGCTGTCAGAGGGAGGATCCGCATGAAAGAAGACCCACGGCCAGTGATGTAGTGAAGTACCTTTATAGCCTTACTTCTGAATTTGTAGGAGCCCAAAGAGGGCTCAAAACTGAGTTTCAATCAAGATAAGTACATCAGAATTTCTGCTTTGTGAGACTTCACATTAAAGTCTTTAAAGTGATGGTGGCAGGCCTAGTAAATCCATGTGTTGCTTTTGACAATGGGCTGACTTTTGGCTACCTAAGCTGTAGTTGGTTAATTTAAGAAGTGAAATGGGAGATTTCTCATCAGCACTTTTTAATTTTTTTTGAAAAATTAAAAATAATTAAAATTTTTTTTTGAACAGTTGGACTTGATACATCTGAGATAATATCTGAGGTGGTGACAAAGGGGCAAGTCTGTGAAATGACCAAAGAAATTGCTGAGAAAACGGAAAAGTACAAGAAATGTAAACAACTACTCTTGGTAAGTTAGCGACTTTGAGAAACTGAACCAGAAGCCAGCTGTGAAGATGCTTCCAGGCACTTCTGTCCCTGCCTTGATGTCTTGCTAATGCAAACTGCTCTTCTCGATGAACATGGGTACTTTAGCCTTAGGCCTGTTATTTTGTTGTGTGGGGTCTTCTCTGGTGCCCATGCAGGTGGTACCCCTGCCACTGTCCCTGGTGCAGCCCTAAGGAGGCCGATGACTCTGTGTGTGGCAGAGATGGGGTGCAAACCTAGGTTTTCCTGACTCTGGGGCTGGCTTCTAGTCATTATGTGATGTTGCCATTCAACCTCTTTTTTTTTTCTTTTAAAAAATGATGTGATGAGGCTTTAAAGAGACACAAGACATTTCTAGTCTCTAGGTGATTTTTTGAAGACAACTTGATAATGATAGTAATAATTTTCATTGATTTAGCACTTTTACGTATTACACATTTTACTTTTAAGCAACTCTGTGAGAAAGATAATGCAAGGACCTCTTCCTATTTTCCAGATGAAGCAGCTGAGCCTCTGAAAGGTTAGGATTTGCCTACAATTACAAATTTAATAAGTGTATGAGGCAGAATTTGAACCCAAGTCTCTCACTTTTCCCATTACACTGTATTGCTCTGATCATAAAACAAGTGAAATCACCATGCTTTGCGTTTCCCTCTATAAAAATTACTTTCTCTTGTATAGAAGACTTGGGAGTCAGGAAGCTTTGGGTTCAAATTTCACTTTTGCCATTGCTCTCTGTGTGACCTTGGGCAAGCCTGTAACTGCCCTGGATCTCAGCCTCCCCATTTAAAAATGATTGGATTTGGTGTCTGCTAAGGCCCCTGTCAGTGTCGTAAACATTTCCTTTTATTTTCAGTTCCAAATTTTCTCCCTCTTTGCACCCTTTCCCCACCCTTTGAGAAGTTAAGAAATATGATACCCATTGTACATAAAAAGTAGGTAAAACACTTCAGACTTAGCCATGATCCGGAGAGAAAAGAAAGCAGGAGAAATAAAGGAAAAACATATGGCTCAGTCTGCACGCTGAGTCCGTCAATTCTCACCCTGGAGATGTTGCTCTAAATACTTTGATTTCTATCAAGAATGTCAGTATTCTTTAGGTGTGATGGTAATGGAAGGCCACAGTCTCTGAGAAACCAGTTTCCAGCCACATTTTTGATCGAGTCCTTTGGAGTTGGGGGGATCACTGCAGTGGTCAGAGTAGCTAAGCCTTTTCACAGTTGAGTGTCATAACGTAACTGTTACTGTGCACAATGTTCCCCTGGTTCTGCTCACTTCATTTTGCATCATTTCATGTGAGTCCTCCCATGATAACATGGCTAGTAATATTTCCAGTTACATTTCTACTAGTTTTTACATAAATGAAATGTTTTTATGTTAGATGACATTTTTTCAGTTCAAAGTGGTGTGCAGAATTAATCAGTGAGTTGGCCCCATTTGCAAAAAGTGAAAGGTGGCTTGTTGTCAGGGGATGTTCTAGCATCCTACACTGATCCTTTTGGATCATGCCGAATTTTTAGTTTTGCTCCCTTCCTGACAATCTGTCAGCTTGGATTTATTGGGTGTTCTTCACTGAGATGGATGGAGGCTTCCTTTTTCCCCTTTCTGTTCCCTTAGAAAAGGGGTCACATTGGAGGACAACAGAAAAGTATTGCTCTGCATCTTAAGAGGATGTGGTCCTCATTTATGCAGTCATACTCTAAAGTAGCCAATAGGGCCTACATTAATACCGTGCTCTCTAGTAATTCGTTTAAGGTGCAGTTTCATCATGTAAGAAGTCTCAAAGTCTGATAGATAGTGGTTGAAATAAATCTTGCCTTTTGACACATCCTCTGGGTGGCCCCAGCAGATCACCAAACTTCTCAGTGCCCCATGGAAATATCTAAGACAACAGCTTTCAGCACAGGTGTCATAGAAACAGTTGCCTCCACTGATGAAGTCCCTGATCTTTTCTCTCCACCCCCACCACAGTGACCACTTTAGAATGATGCCTTCAAGAGGGAGTCAGCTGATCTGGTCACCATCTGGTCCTAGAGTTTCACTCAACCCAGCAGCCACGCTTGACACTTCCATCTCCTTTGGAGATCTTAGGTTTGAGAATCATTCTCAGTATCTTGGTCTGTTGAGGTAGTTAAAATGCCCCCTTGAATGGAAAACTTGCTTAGGTGGTACACTGTGTCATGGAAAGACTTGGAGGTGGATTGGAAACTGTTCATCTAACCAGGTGGGATAAACCAGAAGGTGAGTGACCCATCTGTAAACAACAGCCCTTTCTGTGTAGTTGGCTGGTTGGTTGGGTTGGGTTTTTTTTTGTGTCTTAAATATAGGCATAATTAGTCAGAAATCCAGTTGATAGTTACTTTATTCAGATAATTCAAACGGCACAAATGATTAACCAAAATCAAAATGATCTGTGTCTTATAGGATGAGAGGGCTAAATGTAGCAGCTATGCTGATGAACTTGCCAGACTGGAGCTGAAGTGGAAGGAGCAGGTGAAGATCAGCGAGGAAGCAAAGCTGCGCCTTGCTGAAGTGGAGGACCAATATAAAGTCAGTGTGGTCCCTGTTTTGTTGTTTGTTAGTAGTATGTTTAGTACTATTATTCTATCCATCTATCATATCTATCTCTCCTGCCCTTTACTCATAAAAGATAGATCTGAGTCAGAGTGGTGAAAATGAGTGGGTGTTATTGACTTGTTCCTCTAATCCTCTTTGTGCTAATGTTGAACATTCACTATTCTGTGGTTCACTGTAATATTAGGAAACATGGGTGTCCCTTTCATTTCTTACAGAGCTTTGTGTTTAGGAACACTGGGCCAGTACCTTTTACAGGGTGTCCCAAAATGCTTTGTGCAGTTTTCAGCTTTGATTACTCACAGTGGCATGAAGACTTTTAGAGATATCTTGGATGTCCAGGGTCATTCTGTCCCCTGGATGCCTATTTTATATGTGGCACTACTTGGATCATAAATTACATAGTGAAAATCTGTGGGGAGAGAGAAGAGGAAGGGGGAGAAAATTTGGAACTCAAAAACTTGTGGAACTGAGTGTTGTAAACTAAAAAAAATATATTAAAAAAAAGATTATGGTGAATACCAAAAAAAAAAATCTGAATTTAATTCTTCACAAATAAGAATTCATTCGAATTGTCCATGCTTATGACTACCATCTTTTAACTAATTATAATCGAACCACAAATGAAAAAATACATCACCATCAATTGATTCCCTGAAGCAAATTAGCTATCTTATAATTTTAAGAATTTCAGTTTTTTGCACTTGGTGTTTTCTGTGTGAAGACAAGAAGTATTTGAGGAAAAAGTATTTGAATATACACTATACGACAAATTAAAGTGTAGTTAAATTTACGGATAAATGTTAGGAAAGATTTTAAGATTGTCTTAAGGACCTCCTATTTATTACAGACTTCGCCAGGTGAACTGTTCAACCATGAAATTGTGGAAATTTGATGAAGCCATGATTGAGCATTCTGTGTTGAACCTGTATCTGTTTTTTTAGAATGGTAGCTAACTTCTTGTGAAATTATTCAGCTGTGATAGCTGAAATGAGGTTTTTTATTTTATTTGAGTGTGTATTGGCATGATTTATTTGAAAATTAGAGAGCCTACCAATGGTGTAAAATACGTGGTAAGAATAAAAGGTGTACCTACACCACCTGATTCTTATCCACAGGGAGCTTGTACTCTCAGGATCAGCACAAGGCGTGCGCGCGCGCGCGCGCGCGCGTGTGTGTGTGTGTGTGTGTGTGTGTGTGTGTGTGTGTGTTTGTGCGTGTGCACCCCTGTGGGTCAGGTGCTTTTGGTGTATGGTGGTTGAACACTTACCTTGCTCCCTGGAGGATTTGGTCTTGCTTCTGGCTCTAGGAAGAAGGCCATGCTAATGTGAGGCGGTTGTTGTGACAAGGCATTCCCTTCTAAGCAGATGGAGGATTGTTGTATGCAGGCAAAGCCTCTTATTAGGAGTTTGGGGAAGTTTTGGGGAGGTAGGTTGGGGTCAGATTATATAAGGCTTAAGTGTTGGATTTCATTTAATGTAGACAGTGAGGGGAACCATGGAAGATTGAGAAAATCGGGACAGCACTTTTGGAATGTTTATCTGATAGCAGTGCAGAGGTTGATTTGAAATGGTAGAGTCTAGAAAAAAAGAGCAGGGGAACTACATGTCTGAGGCAAGATTTGAAGTCAGATCTTCCTGATTACAGGCCTAGCACTGTCTCCAGAGTGCCAACTTGGTGTTAGGCTTTTTTGTAATCTGGAGTGAAGTCATATAGATCTGAACTCGTATTTTTTCAGTGGAATCGAAGGGATAGATTGCTCAGAAATGTTGTGAAGAAAGAATGAATTTAATTATCCAGTTTGGATGGGGAGGGGGAGGCAGCAAAAAGAAGTCGAGGATTACAGAACTTTTGAATTTGCCTTGGACAGTGGTGGCACATAACCTTTAACAGGGAGGAGACAAGTTAAGAGGAAGGGTTTATTTAAGACAGCAAATTGGAAAATGATGAATCACTGTTAGGTGTTTTGAGTTTGAAGTCTTGGTGGACATTGATGGCTAGCAGATGGTCCAAAAAGCATTACTGGCAGTTGGTATAGAAATCAGGATGGGAGACATGTTTACATGCATAATCACATCATCTGAAAGGGGCACTAGATTGAAGTTGTGGGAGTAGATGAGATCACCAGAGGAGAGAAGGCAGGCCAAGGACACCATATTAGAAATTGCTCATAAAGAGAAACTTCAGGAGGAAGGGGATTTTCAGAGAGGCAAGAGAGGTATTGACTGTACAGATTGCCAAGAGGTCAAGGAGAGGAGAAAAACTGAAAAGCCCTTGGATTTGGCAATGAGGAGGTTATTGATAACCCTCGAGTAATTTCTGGAGAAGAATGTGGGTGAAATTACAGAATTACAGAATGAGTTGGGAGTGCTGAACTACATTCTTTAAATGGGTTAAATGCTGACTTTTTGTACAGGTTCAATTGGTGCAGAAAGAGCAAGAAATAAATGATCTGACCTCACATTTGGAAACTCTTACCAGGGAGAAGGAGGAGGAGAAGGTAGGAAGTGCTTTTTTCAGATTCATTGTTGGTAGAATAGGATTGCATTAGAAGACCTATGTATTTCAGAATACTAGTGAAAAAAAGGAAATGACATGAAAATAATTTTAGGGCCAATGTAAGTATACCAGAAATAAATACATTTTGAAAACTATTTCATTTAGATTTATTGGTATTCTAATCTTAAAACAACAATATTCACTGTGAAATGGCTTCTGTCTGGTGATGATTAGCTTGCACATGGTGACATATTTTAAAGTAATCCAGTGTACAGATGTGGTGTGTGTGTGTGTATTTGCTTTTTTCTTTGGTAACAGACAGCATTTTTAGAGGAAGTTAGATGGCATTTAATTTTGGCTTTGTCGCGCATTCAGCTCTAGCCCAGGTCAAGTGAGCAGTAAAACATGATAGGGAAGAGCTGTTAGCCTTCCAGAGACAGTGAAATAAGGGGGCAGAGGAAGAGTCTAAAGCTTTGTGGCATGAATAATAAGAGAGACAGAGGAAATGTATAGGTTTGAAGAGATTGCACAGGGCCATCTTCAGTGTTTAATTTATTATAAAATTGCTGTAAACAAACACTAATAATAGAATATAATGGAATAACATTTGCCATGGTATGGTCATCCATTTAAATGGTGGTTCCCACATATATAGCAGATTGCCTTTGCATCTTCCTTATGGTTGTGTAAAACAGACTCATAGATGCTTACCCTATATGACTGGTACCCTGTGACTATTGTACTAAGTTATTATGTTATTTTCAAAATGATTTTAGTGTAAATAAAAATGATTAGTGGATGATAAACTTGTTCAGAATTGAATTTTGTCTTAGTGACCACAAGTTGAGTATGATCTTTGCTTTAAAGTGTTACAAGCTTATAGTTAAGGTAAGTAATGAGAATGAAATCCATTTTTCCTAAATTAATTAAATCTTTAGCAAAATAACCCTATCAAATAAAACAGCAGTGCTAGAAATCTTGGACGTGCTTTTGTTGTTCTGCTTAGAGAACAGTTACATTTATGTTATGATGAAATATAATACCATTTTGGTTATGTCATAAGGGCTGTCCTCAAAGCAACAGGCATTTCACTCAAGTCACTTAATAAGCTGACAAAAGTTTTCCATGTTTGTAACAAGAAATATGGATATTTAAAAATTATATGTATGTGCACAAAGATGCACATTTTTGACATTTTAATTTTCTTAGTATTTGTGAGATGAGTAAGTTGTGTTGACTTTTTCAGGCTGGTTACCTTGGTAAATTTAAAATGTTGGATATACGTTTCTCTCATTTTTACCTCTTTCTTATTTACTCAAGAAACATAAGTTTTTCTCCTTAGCTCCCATCAAATTTCTTAAAGTACAAAGAAAAAATACTGACTCTGCAATTTTTTTTTTTTGATCCTGTACTTTCAAAAGACATTACTGACATTAAAAGCTGATTATTCTTTACCCATTTCTGATAAATCTGTGCTAGGGGCGTGATTTTGTTTAAACGCTCATTGAGAATCTGTAATTGCTATTACTGAAGGGTGGAGTACAGATAAGGAAGTGCTCCAAAGATACAAAGTCATTACTGTTAATTCAACTTCTACTCAAAGATTGCATGAATATATTGCTTCAAATTCTGGGTGAATTGAAGTGATAATTCCTCTCCATGATTTCATCTTTGAGTATTAACATTTTGAATTTAACTTAATCCTCAAATCTATATAAAAATTTTTCACAGAATCAGGAAATCCTTACATGTTCTTTTTAATTTCAAGTATTCTTTAGAAGTAAGCTATCTAATTTTAAAATGTCTTTTAAAAACCATCATCTACTGATTTGCAGTTTTCTCTTGTCTGATGCCATTTTTGGCTATCTGGTCAAGTCATTTCTGTCATATTGTCAGTTTTCAAAGAAGATAATTTTAAAATTCAGTGTAATCTTTAGCAGTGATAATAGCTGATCCTTTAGAGAGTGCGTGATATTTCACAAAGCCCTTTGCACATAATCCTTTGGGGTCAGTCCAATTTCAGAGGAGCCCTTGCTAGTCATGCGTCTGGTCTGCCCCAATTGTGGCCTGTTCCCTCAAACATCTTGGAGATTTATCCTCCTCCTCCTCACAACACAGGGCACATCTACCAGCGTAGGGGTGTTGCTGTACCACACTGCCCAGAATGGCTGCACCAGTTCCCAGCTCTATCAAGACTGGACTAGTGAGCTCCTTGTAGATGTATTTAGTTTTCAGTCTGATGTGGGAGGAGGAGGACCAGAGTGGTTTGAATTTGCATTGCCCTTATTAGGGATTTGGGATCCATGTTTTATATATTGTTGATAGCTTCCTTCTTGTGAGAACCTATGCCAGTGCCCCGGCCTGATCGCTTTTAGGTCACTCCTTATATGGGCCTGTCATCAGATGTGAATCCCGAATCCCCACCATAGATTTCTCCCTGTGCCTTTTGTGCTGTACACAATAGCGAGTTTTAGAAGAGTAAAGGGTTGTGTATTTAGAGCAAAAGGGGACTTTACTGGTCTCTGAATCTCTCCTCTCCTCCCCCAATCCCCTCCATCCTTCTCCTCCTCCATCCTCCTCCTCCCATTTTACAGATGAGGAAATGCCTGGGTCATTATGTACCTCTCATTTGCAGCAATGTAGGGAGCAATGTGGGAGATCCACCAGATCTTGGACTATGGTCTAGGACTAAAATTCAAATAGATGGCGGGGCTAGATTGGTTTGGGAAATCTTGTCATGCTTTTAGAAGAGTTCCAAGTTGCTCCCAACTGCTAAATCACATGTAATCAGGAAGTATTAAGTACCGACTATTTGCCGGGCATTGGTGATATAAACTTAGAGAATGAAACACCCTCACACTCAAATAGCATACACTGTTAACAGAAGAGACAAAAAATGCGTATGTAAGCATCACCATCAGGACTGGACATTGTTAGAAGAAACTCTTGGAGGAGTAAATCCCCTGTACGACCGCAGGCTGGCACTTTCTCTACAATTCATAATCTTTAAGAGGTGCCTGGAACACTCAGAATGAGGCTCACTGTGGCCACACCGCCGGCATGGGTGGAAGGCAGGATGTGAAGCTGGATTATCCCTGGCTGGATCCATGATCCGCTTTGCCTGTGACACTAGCTTTGTGACTGCACCTGTAGATACTAACTTAACAGCAACAACAGTAATAGTGATTTGTTGTCTTTCAGTCATGCTGACTCTTTGTGACCATATGTGGAGTTTTCTTGGCAAAGATACCAGAGCACTTGGCCATTTCCTTCTTCAGCTAATTTTACAGATGAGGAAACTGAGGCAGATGGGGGAAGTGACTTACATAGCTAGTGAGTGTCTGAGGCTGGATTTGAACTCAGGTCTTCCTGTGCTCTGTCCACTGCCACCTAGCTGCCCTTCATAGCGATGAGGGCTAGCAGTAATATAGTACTTTGGGTTTTCCAAAATGTTCTTCATTTATTTTCTTATCTGATCCTCACATCAACCTCACAACACGTGCACACACACACACACACACACACACACACACACACACACACACACACCTCGGTGCACAGAACACTGGGATTCAAATCCACCCTCAGATCTTTACTAGCCGGGTGACTTTGGGCAAGTTATTTAACCTCTGTCTGTCTCAGTTTCCCCAGCTGAGAAATGGGGCTATCAATAGCACCTCCCTCCCTGGGTTGTGAAATCAGGTGAGATAATATCTGTAAAGCATTCAGCACAGCGTCTGGCACGTGTAGGCACTTATTATTCCATTTCAGAAGTAAGTAGCTACACAGTATTCTGGGAGGGAGGGCACCAGCATTTGGAGGAGGGGGAGCTAAGGGAAGGCAGTGTTTGAACTGTGCCTCAGAAGAAGGGAGGAATAGGTGAGGTGGAGGTGAAAATAATTTGGGCAAGAGCCTGTTGGTTATAACTTGGGCAAATAGAAGTTTCATTTTTGAAATGCAGTGGAAAAGGTGTACCATGTGGTTATTGTTTTGCATACTGTATTTGTTCGATGCTGTCTTATCCATAAAATATTTGGTTTCTTAATTGGTTTATAGCTCTTCGTTGTTGGTTTTTAGGAGCTTAAAAGGAGACTTGAAAATCAAGCTGAGAGAGTCATGGAAGGTCAGAGTGCCTGGCAGTCTCAAGTGAGTGGCACCTCCAAAGAGCAAAGTGGTCTCGTGCCCTCAGTGCCAAATAAGAGACCCGTTCTGCAGTTTGGAAATCCCTATGCAACCCAGGACACAAGAGGTTTGTTTGGGAAGAGTTTTGGTTTTGAGTTAAGCTGGGGTATAATGGACCCTGTGTATTTCAAGTGTATGAAAGTTAGCGGGAATTTATGATTTTCTTTTGTGCGTAAACAGCAGGGAGAAATATTTCAAGTCTTAGTTAGAAATTAAATAACTTATTTATGGATAGCGGAAAATACATTGGAGTAGGAGTCAGCAGAGATTTGAATTTGAATCCTGCTTCTGACAGTTACTGATTGTGTGAGCTAATTCTTCATCTGAAAAATGGGAAAGATAATCCGCGTGGTAATTGTCTCACTAGACGGGGTTGTTATGAGGATGGGAAATAACATCTAGAAGATTTTGTAAACCTTTAGGCATTATTTAAATTCCAGTTATTCAAAAAAAATGCTCTTGATTTTGAACAATTTGGGGGATCCCTAAACTATATGACACCTAAATTTTGAAATTTATTGAGCCTCTATAAAAATAGAGATGTTAAAGTATTATGTTCCACTGTTCTTTTATGATCTGTATTTCAGATGGAGCAGATGGTGCTTTTTGCCCAGATGAAATCCAAAGGCCACCTGTAAGAACGTTCTTGTGGGAACTGGAAGACAACGTCGTCCGTAGCCAGCCGGCTCGGAACCTTAGCCGGCCTGATGGTTTAGAAGACCCCGAAGATGGCAACGTAGGCTGAGCTTCTCTTTTCTTTGCCTAACCTGTTTGTTAGAATATTATACATTTATGGCTGCTAATTTTGGAACACCTGGCAGCATTTAAATTTCCTTTTGAGTTAGAGAATCAGTTATAAAAACACTCCAGAACCTTTTTTTTAAAATTCTGTAGGATTTTCATTAAGGTAATAGAGAAACGTAATAAATATCACTTAGGTTTTAGATTGAGGTAATGAGAGGCAGCATGGTGTAGTAGAAAGAGTATTACATTTGGAATCTGAAGTCCTGAGTTCAAACTCTGCCACTGAGACTCATGCCTTTGATCACCTCAGGTGAGTCACATCACCTTTATGGGCATGGCTCTCCTCATCTGTAAAGTGACAGGATGGTTGGCTGAGGTGACCTCAGAGGGCCCGTTGGCTCAAAATATATCACCTTTGGTCCTGTTTAAATGGTACGTATCAGTCTGAATTATTTTTATTTAAAAATTAACACTTGCAAAGTAAGCGAGTAGGAACCCTTGTTTTCAAAATAGGCTTGCTGGACTGGAGGGAGAAATGTTGCAGATTTTGTTTATCTCTTTGCCCACTTGAAAGTTTAAATGATTTGAATTGTATTAGTGTTCACGTAGAGAAGACTCAAGTGTGCGTGTTATTGTGTTAGCTTCCTTTTTTGGAAGAGGTTCCCTTAGACATCGTTCTCCCTCTGTTTAATGTAGCATCCTTTGTACTTTGGCAGGAAGATAAGGACAGGCATAGCATAGGCTTGTGTAACATGTCGTGGTAGTCTTTGATTGCATTTAAGGGTTTTCTTAACCACTTACTAAATAAGTTTCTTTCTCATCGCACTTTCTTGATGAGTTGTGGTCTAAGATGGATTTAAACGAATGACTTTATTGTGTTCTTTGCAAGAACAGTGGTATCATGACCTGCGTCTCATTTAATCTAGTTTGCTGCATTTAATTGCTATTAACCTTTGCAGAAGCTGATCAGTGTTCAGACAGGCATGATTTTAGCCCTGGTGCTCAGCACCCATAATGGAGAAAAATGTATTTCTCCCTTCTGCCTTTTGCCCTCCTGTGTCCATTACTGGGAATAATTAGGAAAGCTGTCAGAACTTTTGCAGCCTATTTAAGGTCTAGAGTATTATCTTAGTGCTTTTTCCCACCTTTACTTCTCATTTTGCATATCTAATCTGATCATTCTTGGCTAGACATTACCTATGACAAGTCCTTCTCTTCCTCAGTCATCTGCTTCAGTTTAATTAGCAGAGAGGTTTTTTTTTTTTTTGATCTATGTGCTTTGCCCTCCTGCGAGCCCATGAGAAGCAGTGTTAGAGTCTTGTGCTCATTTGCTGACACACTGAGATTTGGTAATGAGTTGAAAAGGCCTTGGATTATGGTTTCTCCGTTCAGATTCTTTACACCAGACAGAAACCAGTACATCCCAGATTCTTAGCTTTAAATTTTATGGCATTTGGAAGTGAAAATCAGACAGGAGTACACTTCTAAAATGTAATTTTAATTTCTGCACATTAAAAGAAAGATAAACCAATGACAATGGTTACTTAAAACACCCAAGAATTCCATAATAAAATAATTTTTTAAAGATAAATTAGACTGAGTGGCAGAGCAGTGTTAGTGAATGAGTAGCTCTATTAGGTAGCTAGAGAGGAGTAAAATAAGCTCAGAGGAATAAAGTGAGGCCGGGTCAAGCAGGTCACCCTAAAGCCAGGACAAAGGCGATTTGTACAAAGATTTTGAAAAGAAATTTTTGGGTTAAGTGGCTTAGTTTCGTTCCCATGCCACCTTTTTACTTTTCAGGGATTTTGCCTTCCATTATATAGCTACTATTTTTAAGTTTACTTTAGTGTTATGTTGTCTTCCTGTCTTGGTAAGTCACCAAACGTATCTCTTTATAGAAACATTCCCAAGAAAAATGTGATACTCTTTATTATAAATTTGAGAGACAAATCCATTCAAATTTGAGGCAGGATAATCCAACTGAGATTAATTGAGATAATACAGGAAAAAAAAACATAAAGGATATAATAATTCATTCATATAATAATCAGGTTTCCAAGACCTTTCATAATAACACTGTGAGTCAGGCATAACAGATATCATTCCCATTTTATTTATTAGAAAATTGAGACCGTAAATGGGAAGTGTTTTTGCCCTTGATCACACAGACGGTTTCTGAAGTGGAACCTGAGACCCAGGAGAACGATATGTTCCTGGCCCTCTGTCTCTGGTTACTAGGAAGGTGATCAGTGACATTACCACCGAGTCAGACGCAGGTGCTAATAGGTGGGGGGAGTTAAGATGGTCCTGCCTGGCAGGCTTTGATTCTAGGACTGAGACCCTAGAGGGAATTAAAGACAAGGTGTTCTGAAGTTTTCTACTAAGAGCAAAAATGTTGGTATTTTAAGAAGTCGGATTATGCTTTATCTTATTTCCTCTTTTTGAATTAACTGATATGACTTCAATTGTTGTCTTGTTTGTTGTATATTGACAGCTTAATCCTTGAAAAATAAAGATGAATTCATATTATCAGCAATAAGCATAGAGGGAATCTTTGATTCAAAATTTTGATCCAATAAAATAGGGGTATTTAGGTTTTTCTGAAGTATTTTCTACAGCGAACTCTGTTCTTTCGAAACATTCTTCAAATTGAAGATTTCCATTTTGCTTTTATAAGTTGCTTTAGTGGCTAAAATAATCTTGAGAAAGCTGAGATATAATCTCCTCCTTGGCTGTGCTCCTTAGAAAAACTGTGGTAATGACAGTCAAGCTTAGCTGATAAAAATTTTCTAACAGGGTTCAGGGTTGTCTACTTCCAATATCAACTCAGAAGTTCACAGAATGAATGCACATGTACTTTGTTTCAATAAGCACTCCCTTGAATTAGAGCCCTTACCAACAGCTAAGTGTTAATTGTGGTCAAGGTTTTAGAAATCTAGTGCCCCCTGAGTCATCACTAATTCCTGTCTAGATTCCAAATATTCCCATTAACAACAATGTCAGGCAACAGGAAGGCCCTGACTGTGGTTGATAGCCCAGGCACATTAGTGCCATGCGGTGTGGAACCTCTGTGGCCTAGCCTTTGTATGAGGGAGCTGTTGATTTGGTCATGGAGCCCCACATCTGGACTGCTGGCTGTTGCTGCTGGATGTAGTGTTCATTGAGTGCCATGGAGAATGTCCTTGCTTTCAGGGCACAGTGCTAGCTTGCTGTATGTTCTGGCACCCACAGAACAGAACGGTAGGTCAGATACTGGATGGCAAAGGAATTGGAAAGTTCATGACAGGGCAGAGCATTGGCCTAAATCAGTTAAGATCTAATTTACATGTTGTACTTCTTAAGCTTTTGACCCCAGGGATGAGTTGAGAGAGACTCTTCTGAAAAAGATCTGTGCATTTTTGTGGATTCCTAGCTAGTCATCATTGCGTTATAGGAACCAGTAGCTCATGATCTGGGTTGAGGCTTCCAGGAAGAGAGACGGCAATCTGATTGCACTCTACCCTTGTCAGACAACATCTGGGGAGTTTTGCTCAGTTTTTGTTGCCACAGTTTATAATAAGCTGGAGAAAGGCCCCCCAAATGGGTATGGGCCTTGATTCCTTTCCAGATAAGCATCACTTCGGGGATTTAGGGGTATTTAGTCTAAAGGAGAGAAGACTTGAGAGGAGTGGGCTTTGCAGGTGAGTGCTGTCTCCAGCTACTTGAAAGGGTTCTCAGATGGAAGAGGAAGTAGATTAGGAAGAGTAGGTAGGAGTTACAAAAAGGACAGTTCTGATGGAAAATGGGCCACCTCAGGAAGTAATGAGTTGCCCCCTCTTTGACATCTTCCTTGAGAGGCTGGATGACCAGACAGGTTTGCTACTTTCAGTTCAGTTGAACAAGCTCTGATTGCTTTTCTGTGCCAGACATGATGGTAGACACCTGGGATATGGATATACAAATGAAACTGCCCCTACCTTCAAGGGACGCCATTTTGGGGTATTTTGTAGTGAGGTTTCTTTTTCAAGGACAAGTCGCACCTGACGGTCTCTTCAAATGCTGTGTTTGTGATTCATGTGCCCAAAAGCATCATAAATATAAAACTATGATGAACTGCAGTGGCGGCTGCCAGTGTGCATGCATTTGGATGCTGATGAAAGAATGCCATGTGTTTCAACAATCCGGGTAGCAGCCTTCTGTGGGGGTATAAGATTCACCCACAGCCAGCACCCAGAAAGCTGCCAACAGCACAGCTTCTTTCGATTTGCTTAATTAAGGAAAGCAAGGTAAAGGGGTTGACAAGCTTACTTTTAATTCAGCATTCCAATATTATTCAGTTAGTTCAGGGGAAAAAAACCAGCACCCTGAACTTCAAAACAAAATGCAAACAAATTACAAACATCAACAGACTTTGTCTGATTCAATCCCAACACATAGTTACCAGAGTTCAACAAAGTTTTAACATCCGAGTTTACAAGCTGGAGGGCTCCTTAGCCACAGCTGCCTGGAGTCTCCTCATCAACACCATCTCCAGAGCTCCACACAAATGGTTTTGTCCTCCCTTCTTATAGGGCTTCAGACATCAAACACCATCTGAATCACCAGAGCTCAGACTCTGGTGATTGGTTCTTGAGTTGGCCCCTCCCCTTAGGACCCTGAGAGGTTCACATCCACATGGATTATGTTAACACCTAATGGGGTTTGGGCCTGGGGCTTAGGCCCTAGTAAAGCTCACTGAGATAAATTGAGTCACTCAAAGAAAACAAAGGCCATTCTGGTTACACTCCACCCTTTGTTCTAGGATGCATAATCTAATCAGCCATGTATCCTAGAACATACATTGTGATCCAATTACAAAGGAAACTAAAACATACCATTCATAATAAAGCAAAACATATCATTCAGTGACATTCCCAAATATTGGTTTACAATTCAAATGTGACCCACCCCTAGGTCCCAGCAAAATAATTTCTGTATTATGTATTAGGAGGGCCGAGTTTATAATTTCAAAGAGGATCATATATATATATATCTGAAAGGTTCGGAACTGCCGGATATAAGAAACTCTCAAAGTAGGAGGCAGAAGAATCAAAGCATATATTTAGGCTCCACAGTAACCAACCCATGAACCAGCATCCCCATTTTGATATATTGATCAAAAGCTTCCAGGCCCAATAAGTACGCCTCACAAGAGTAACCAGGAGGCCACAGAGAAGCATGATGGTGTACAGCAAAATCATATACATGCTTCCCCTCTATGGTAAAAAGATTACTCACTGGCCTCAAGTCCTTGTTCAGCTTCCTCTCGTAGGTCAGCTCTGCTACCGGCAGCTCCTACTTCGGCTGTGGCTGTGGCTGTAGCCGCCGCCGCCTCTGGCTCCAATGGAAGCTGTTTTTAACCATCCGGCTTCTGTGGGGGGTGTAAGGTACGCCGGGGAAAGCACAGGTTCTTTCAATCTGCTTAAGCAAGGGAAGCAAGGTGAAGGGGCCGACAAGCTTACTGCAGTCCAAAATACAAACAGCATTCAGTTCAGGGGAAAAAGCCAAACTAGTCAAGGGCACTTGTTGACTAAGTGCTAAGGAGCCCATTTTTGGTTACCAACACACCATGGAATGATGCTGCTTTCATAATGAGGATTTTTGATTGAGTGATTTGAAGCTTCCTCATAGTCCTGAAATAATTTGCTTTTAAGATTATTTAAGGTAGTATAAATGCAGTGTAATTATAATACCCTCTCTCTGACTGCAAAAAAGGAACAGTGAATTATTTTAGGCCGCTGCATTTCCTGTCTAGCTAAGGGTCAACAGTTTTAGTCACCCAGAGTTATGAAATTGTTAACTATCTTGGATATATCTTTATAAAAGATCATAGACTTTAGCCTTTTAAACAGTGTATCTGGAGCATGCAGATAGGTCTGGATTCTCGCTGACTTACACATTCTTTCTCCTTATGAAGATTGCGATCAATGCTGCCCACCTAGGGTGACTCTTCCACACACCCCTAAGTTTGCAGCAGGGGAGCATCTGATGTGCCTGCTTTTCTGCCCCTTGTAAAATGAGTGGGGCATTCGAATGTCCGCTGCTGGTCATTCTAAATTCTGGAGCATGATGAGCTGTTTTCTTCTCTTGTGCATTTCCCTGACGATCTCTTTCTCTTTCTCATGCATTTCTCTGAAATTCTTCACTGATCATAAGTTGCGGCTTGTTCACGTCCTCCCTGTACATCTAGGGCCTTCTTGGTGATGGTACTTTGCTCTTCCTCAGACGCTCTCTTCAGTATCTCATAGCTGCACAATAATGTTGTTGGGATATTGATGTTATTTCCTAAAGGCAGTTTCGCCTTTTCTGCTAATGTTTGTTTCTAGGCCCGGTTCGTTGTCTATTTGTATGGCCTGTCCCTGATGCTCAAACTGATGAATGAATGAAAGTGTTTAGTGTGTGCTGAATACCTCAGATGGAAATAAAAAAATTGAGACAGGACTTGCCTATGTTCTAAACTGGGGATGCAGCACACAATAGAGAGCTTTGCTGCAAGATTGATCAAAGGGCCTGGTGATCCTAGGGATGCAGCTGTGTGCAGGATGGCAAGGTACATAGGTCCTTGGTTTTCATTGACAGGCCAGATGGCAGTGCCTGGGGGTGTGGAGGGCATCATGTGGTCAGGTCCTTTCTCATTCTGTGATGGATCTTGACACCTATTCTCCATCTCCTTTCCTGTGGGAGAGAAACTGGAGTCTCACTGTATTGGGAGAGGGCTTGGTGGGGAGGATGCTGTCAGCATTTGTTGCAACAAGCACCACTGGCTAGAATCCTAATGAAAGTTTGAACAGGGTGTTGACTAGTCATTGGCCTTCAAAAGGAAAGAGAAATGCTTAGGGAATTCTTTAAATTCTCAGTACTGTCAAATCCTTTTTTTTCCTTCTTTTTCCTTTTTTTTAATGATTCAAAGTATATTAATCCAGGCAATAAAGACCAAGACCCATTCTGTGATTCATTCCCCCATAAGCTACCAACGTGCTTTTTTTCAACTTCAAAGAAATTTAATGATAATATTTGTATGATTATATACACACTTGTTTGCCTGATTGTATGCTATTTTGCATCCCAAATGTGATTTCCTGTAAATCCCAGATTTTGAAACTAGATAACATGGGAAAACCTTGTTATGATAACAAAATAGTTTGTCCTAGATCCAAGTTTTATTTAAATGAAGTATCTTTCTTCATGTTTTTCATGAAACATATAGGCAACCTGAATATTTTTACTTGAATGTCTGTTCTTTAAATACACATCTATTTGTGTGTGTGTGTGTGTGTGTGTGTGTGTGTGTGTGTGTTTTGAGAGAGTTTGTGCTTCCCTCTTCAGATTTAATATTTTGCACATCTCTAGGCTTGAAGGTCCACATGTCCCAAGAAAACTCTCATCTCACATCGTGAGACATCTCGAACTGGATGTTTTTTTGACAACTTGAACTCAACATGTCCAAAAATGAGTGCGTTTTCTTTCCTTTGTGACCCCTGTTACTGTTGAGGGCATCACTATCTTTCCATCTTCCAGGCTCCCAGGAGTCATCCTGGACTCCTCACCATCCCTTCGCACCATCTCTCCAGTCCTCCCCTTCTCTCCTCTGAAGCTGCCCTGTACTGGTGAAGGCCCTCCCCACCTCAGGCCTGGGCCATTGCTGGGGGAGGGGGTGCAGAATGCCTGCCCTGAGTCTCTCCCCAGTCTGGTCCATCCTAACCTCAGGTCCGATCTCGTCATGCCGCCTACTTGATAAACTACACTGGCTCCCTGCTGCCTCCAGGAACAAACACACATGGCTCAAACACCAGGCCCCCTCCTGCCTTTTCCAGTTTTCTTCCCCCTTGAGGCTGTTGATAGTGGCCTCCTTGATGTTCCTCACTTAAGATGCTCCATCTCCTGAATCTAGATGTTTTTTTCTGCCTGTCCCCCATGCCTGCAATTCTCTCCCTCCTTGTCTCTGTCTCCAACTTCTTTAGCTTCCTTCAAGTCTCAGCCCAAACCCCACCTCATGCTGTTGTCTGTATTGTGTTTGTATGGTTGTTTGCATATTGTCTTCCTCCGTTAGACTGAGCTCTCCAGCGCTTTAGCACACAGGGGCCCCCACAAATGCTGCTTGATTGATGATGAAATTAAACCAAACCTGCTGCTATGTCTTTTTTTACCTGTCATAAAAGAGTAATTTGAACAAAACTTGATTGCCAGGACAGTCTTCTGCATGTGTTTAACCCCTGGATTTCATGCACACAAACATTTTTGGGTATGAACAGACCTTCCTGGATAACTCTTGTTATCAATATATCATGAGCCTCATCAGTTCCTACTCTAGCTAATAACAGCAGCCACAGCTGGCATTTATTAAGTACCCACCATGTGCCAGATACTGTGCTAAGCACTTTACAAATACTCCATTTGATTCTCATAACCTTGGGAGGGGTGGGGGGGTGCTATTATCTCCATTTTACAGTGACTTGCCCAGGGTCACACAGCTAGAAAGTGTCTGAGGCTGGATTTGAACTAGGTCTTCTGTGTTCAGTGCCCTGTGTGCTGTGGTGCCCTCTAGCTGCCTGGAGGGTGACGTGCTCTCTTTCCTTAAGAGTTTACTGGAAATGAACACATTTACTACTTGGCCCTGGGCATAGAGGTCCATTGTTTTTTCTTGCACATGTGGTTAAGGCAGTTGTTAGTTGTTTAATGTGAATATTAGAGCATATTGACACTAGAGATTGACAAGTTGATATTTTCTTCACAGATCCTTAGGTAAATGAACATCGCTAAGATAGTTGTAAACTTCAAAAGCCGGTTTTTACCAATGGCAATGCCATTTTCCTGCCTTACTCATGCTAACCAATTGTCGTACTTGGACCATTTTTTTTGTTGTTGGTTATTTTTACAACTAAAGAAAATCTGCCTTCTCTTTTGTATCTCAGTTTGCACTGAGTCTGTTATCTGTCAGGAAGTGGGTAGCATGTTTCAGCATGAGTCTCCTAAACATTGTGTTGAATTAGAAAGTAGTTAGTCTTTACAATATTGTTGTAGTTTTATAAATTATTCTCCTGGTTCTGCTCACTTCACTTGACATCAGTTCCTACAAGTCTTCCCAGGGTTCTCTGAAAACCATTTCCATTATTTTCTTAAAAATATTCAGTGCATTAATGTACTGATTTTCCCACAGTCACTCTAGCATTTGTCATTTTCCTTTTTTTGGGTCAGCTTTTCAGTCTCATGGGTGTAAGGCAGATCCTCAGAATTGTTCTGATGTTCATTTCTCTTAATTATTAGTGATTTATAGTATTTCTTAATATGGCTATTTACTTGATTACTTCCCCTGAAGATGAAATGAAAAAATGAAAACATTTGTATCATTTGACTATTTGTAAATTGGGGAATTGCTCTTATTCCCATAATTTGAGTCTGTTCCCTACATATCTTAGAAGGGGAGACCTTTATCAGAGAAACCTGCTGCAAAGGTTTATTTTACTCAGTTACTAGCTTCTCTTCTAATTTTTGCTTCATGCTTGTCTGTACAAAACCTTTTTAATTTCACATAATCAAAACTGTCCATTTTTACCCTCCGTGTTCATGATCAAACAGGTAATCTGTACCTCTGATTTGCTGATTATGTCAGCTTTCATATCTAAATCGTTATTGAAGTTTAAAACAATTCTTACAGAAATTGACCTTCAAGCTCATATTCACATGAAACCTTCCCCGAAAGATAATAAAAGTGCTTAGTTTTCCTTCAAATGTGGTCTAATTTCCTTGGGATTCTGGATTTGTGCATGTTTGAGTTAAATTATCTGTTTTCAGACACATGTAAATCCAACGGAATTATGTTTTATGCAGGATGATGATGAGAATGTCCTTACTGCTCCAGAACCTCCAAGCCAGCTTTTACATGCTCATGGGACGGGCTTTTGCTTTGATTCCAGGTAATCTTAACCTTTTTCATGTAGAACTGATGCTTTGTACCTAGTTTCAGAAATTCTTAGTTATTCAGTAGGGTAGATGCTGTGGGTAATTTCAGGTTGCTTTCTTCCTTATGGATGATTTGAAATTGAGGAATCATTGGAATTATGTGCCTCATTTTACCGTTTTGGGAGTTCAAACAACAAAAAGTGTGTAAGACCGGGGGTTGAATTTTCAGTGAGTGGTTCCCTTTGCTGAATGCTTGTCTTGGTGAGCTGGGAGTGTGGCTCCCTGGAGCTGCGGGAGATGTCCTGGCCTTTGGTGAGGAGCAGCAGCAAGGTCACAGACACCAGGGAGAGGATTAGCAGTGGTGGCCCCAGGTGTCTGTCCTGGAGTGACCAATGGTTCTCTGAGAATCCGTGCTTAGCATGTTAGTGTGCACACATGTGTCAGAAACGTGTAATGACTTTGTGTCCCTGTCTCTTCAAGCTTTGATGTTCACAAGAAGTGTCCTCTCTGTGAATTAATGTTCCCTCCCAACTACGATCAGAGCAAATTTGAAGAACACGTCGAGAGTCACTGGAAGGTGTGCCCCATGTGCAGTGAGCAGTTCCCTCCAGACTACGACCAGCAGGGCTTTGAAAGGCACGTTCAGACCCATTTTGATCAGAATGTTTTGAATTTTGACTAGAATGTCACTTTTTATTATGCATTATTCCAGTTTACCCTTTAAAAAAAGATCACCTCTAATAGTTAGACCGTATCTGATAAAACCTGCTGCAGCTTTCTGGCTCCTTCCACGCTGTGTGACCTGTGTACAGTGCAGTAGAATTAGGGTCAGGGTCAGTGTTTGGCTTATCGGCAGACAGTAATTTAACCTGTTTCTCTCACCTGCTCTAAGAAAGAAGCTCTTTGTGTGCGTGTGTCTTTATTTATTCCCCGATTATGAACGTCGCATCAATAAAGGACACAGGGATTATTTTAATGTGACACAGTGGTAGGTGACCTAGCTGACTGGGACTCGGTGACTGAGCATGATTAAATATTATGTAATAAAAAGTATTTCTGATAGCAGTCTTGCGGAGTAATTCTTTGGGTAACTTGCAGAAAATGATATAATTTATTTTATGAACATGGAGTTTTTTAATCCTCTTTAGAAATTTTGATGCATGTATGATGAGTTACCTGCTTGCAACATAGCAAATACCTCTTGTACATGTGAAACGGCCTTAGGAATTAATCTAAGAAAGCACATTTTGCTTTAATCCAGTATTTTTATGAATTAAAAAATATTATAATTAGATTTATCTGATTATTTTTAAGTCAGCTTACAGCTGTATTTATAGCTAGGGGAAAAGTGGTCTTGGCAAAACTCCATGATCTAAGTGAAGAAACCTCTGCACCAAACTCTGCTCGAGGCTCTGGTGTTCTTGACATTAACTTGCAGGGGGTGTTTTTTGCATTTTGCACACTTTTCCTTTTCAGCATAATTTGAAAAATTAAGTTTCTAATTAAGCAATTAAAAATGTGACAAACACACCAAAATCAAGGTCGTGTATTTCTTTGCTAACCATTTGTTTCTGACTGTACAGTACTCATTGCATTAAAGGTAACCAGTATTGGAGGTCTGTGGCTGTTTTATTTCATTATTATCCAGTTAATTTGTAATAGTATAGTTAGGGGCTCTTTATCTGGGGTTCATGGATCCCTATGATTGTAGGAGATTGGTTTTTTAATTTTGAATTTTGATAATTTTTTTCACTACACTCAGTTTCTTTTGTAGTACTCTGTGCTTTCTTTTGTGTGTTTGGAAACATTCAGGGGGAAGGTCTCCCCAGTCTCCACCACCCCTGGGACTTCCTTTTCTGTCTCGGCTCAGTCCTTCTCTAAATTAGTAAATTAGCACCACTTCTGCTGTTTTGCCAAAAGCCTGGAAGTTCCAACAGTGCTGTTTCAGTGGTCTCACAATTTTTTTTTTAATTTAGTTTTCAGCATTGATTTTCACAAGAGTTTGAATTACAATTTTCTCCCCATTTCTACCCTCCCCCCCACTCCAAGATGGCATATATTCTGGTTGCCCTGTTCCCCAGTCAGCCCTCCCTTCTGTCACCCCACTCCCCTCCCATCCTCTTTTCCCTTACTTTCTTGTAGGGCAAGATAAAGTTCTACGCCCCATTGCCTGTGTATCTTATTTTCTAGTTGCATGCAAAAACTTTTTTTGTTTGTTTTTGAACATTCGTTTTTAAAACTTTTGAGTTCCAAATTCTCTCCCCTCTTCCCTTCCCACCCACCTTCCCTAAGAAGTCAAGCAATTCAGCATAGGCCACATGCGTATCATTATGTATAACCCTTCCACAATACTCATGTTGTGAAAGACTATATTTTGCTTCTTCCTAACCTATCCCCCTTTATTGAATTTTCTCCCTTGGCCCTGACCCCTTTCGAAAGTGTTTGTTTTTGATTACCTCCACCCCTATCTACCCTCCCTTCTATCATCCCCCCCTTTTTTTTTTTATCTTCTTCCTCCTTTTTTCCTGTGGGGTAAAATACCCAATTGAGTGTGTATGGTATTCCCTCCTCAGGTCAAATCTGATGAGAGCAAGATTCACTCATTCCCCCTCACCTGCCTAATCTTGCCTTCCTACAGAGCTGCTTTTTCTTGCCACTTTTATGCGAGATAATTTACCCCATTCTATCTCTGCCTATCTCCCTCTCTCAATATATTCCTCTCTCATCCCTTCATTTGATTTTATTTCTTTTAGATATCTTCCCTTCAACTTCAACTCACCCTGTGCCCGCTCTCGCTCTCTCTCGCTCTCTCTCTCTCTCTCTCTCTCTCTCTCTCTCTCTCTATATATATATATATATATATATATACATACACACATACACGCTCACATATACATATATATACATAAACATATATATATATATACACACACACATAAACATATATATATATGCATATTCCCTTCAGCTACCCTAATACTGAGGTCTCATGAATCATACTTGTCATCTTTCCATGTAGGAATGTAAACAAAACAGTTCACCTTTAGTAAGTCCCTTGCAATTTCTTTTTCTTGTTCTTTTTCTTGATTACCTTTTCATGCTTCTCTTGATTCTTGTGTTTGAAAGTCAAATTTTCTATTCAGCTCTGGTCTTTTCACTGAGAAAGCTTGAAAGTCCTCTATTTTATTAAAAGTCCATATTTTGCCTTGGAGCATGATACTTGGTTTTGCTGGGTAGGTGATTCTTGGTTTTAATCCTAGCTCCATTGACCTCCGGAATATTGTATTCCAGGTCTCACAGTTTCATTCTTTATTAGCCCTTAGGCAGATTGTTTAAACTTGCCCTAAATTTAGCCATCATTTAAATGATTGGGTCAGACAACTCAGCTTGGTTATGGGGTGCTTTCCAGGCATTTTACATTATGGCCTATGTATGTACATTTCACATTTGGATTATTGTCCAAACTTCTGAGAACTTAGGGGTCTGGGATCCATGAGGTCCTCCTAAGCTCTGAGCCATATAGAGAGGGGAAGGATGCTCACTCGTTGGGTCTGGTCTCCCACCCCTAGTGCCTCAGGCAGTTCTCCAAGGCTGAAGATGGGGGGAGTTTCCTCACTCTTACTTCCCTACATAGATGATACCATAGACTGGAACTAAAAATAGAATCCTAAATTGAGTTGGAAGGAGTTTTAGACATCACCTCAAGTTTGAGAGATGAGTAACAGGCCCAGAGGTGCTATTAGGCCCAAAATTAGAGGAAATCTTCCCAAGACCCACCCAAGAAGGACTTCTGACTCTGTGAACGATCCCCAGACAAGACGGCTTGGGGCAGTGAGTGCTCCTCTCTCTTGGAGCCTTGGTGGGTGACTGGACAGACTGGGGCGGGGGGGGCGGCGGCGCCCTTTGGTTCTCACAAAGAGCAGAATGCCCTCCCCCGTCACCAGTGTTATTGTTTGTCTGTGTGAGTGTGTGATGTATATCCATTAAGGATTGTATAGGCGCATATTGGGGACCATTCCTTAAAAAATGTGTAAATGCCCCCACATGGAATTTTTTTTCAAAGGGTCACACCGTGCCACATGTAGTCTGTGTCAAAACAGGACCTGTGACCTTGTGGTCCTTCCCGAATCTTTTAACCTTGCTTTCATCTAGAGGGTGTGGTCCAACATGTTAGTTAAAAGGGTGCCACAAATGTGGTTTTTTTTCAAGCTAGGTAATTGAAAGGAATCCCATAGGACGTGGTCAAGCAGTGCTGTGCTGTGTGATCAGACGTCAGTCCAAGTGAGACAAGAGTCAATGACTGATGGTTCTTGCTTTGGGTCAGAGGCAGTTTATTTTAAATGTGACTTGATTTACATTTGTAAGCAGCTTTCTCAACAGGAATTTTGTATCAGCACATCACCTTCAGTTCAAACAAACCTCTGTCACTTTCAAACTTAATGTTCTTTCCCCCCAACAAAACATATGAAAATATAATTTAAAAGCACAGTTTTCACAGACACGGTACAATACATTCACTATACACGGTATAACAAAATAGTCCCGTCCTTACCTGTTTAGTAATACTGTCACAAGGAATAGGTATGAGAAGCTGGAATTGATTTTAGAGCTGAAAGGAAGTCCCATGCATGATGATTTTATTTTATGACTGTTTAGCTGCTGAGCTAACCGATCCAGCCTGCTGAGCCTGCCCCAGAAAGAGCGTGGCCTGGTTGGCGGCCCTGCTGAGCACCAACTCCGGCGCGTCAGTACTGGATCGTCTTTGAAGCCTCAACGGTAGCACTGTGGGTTCAGAACCACGATCGTGCATTCAGAGATCTGAGGGAAGTGTGAGAGGGCGTTCTCTTTATAAACATTTAAAAACCCCTCATTAGGAAGGATCCAAGACTGATGAAAGTAGATGTTTACACATCTGGCTGACAGATAATTGTCATCCTTTCAAAGTTTAGTAAGTGTCCTGAAAAAAAAGGGCCACCTGCTTCCCAGCTGTGTTGAAGACCTTTCATCACATGTGCGCAGGCCACAGGGGGAGAGTGCTGTCACAAGCAGCCCAAACTTGCTTTTTACCAATTTGTTTTGTGGGAAGTTGGCCGCCTCACAGCAATTTTTATTGCATAATTAGGCAACTGGTAAACTCATGTTTCAAGAATAGCACTTGGGAGAAAAGAACCCTCAAGGCATGATGGTCCTGTCACTGAGGAAAGCTCAGGAATGGTCCCGATAGGAGTGAATGCTACAGTGGGCCACCTTGGTCACCCTTCTCTTTGACCACCTGCTGCCAGAAGCACTTCATTATCAGTAAGGCTCAATGTCTTATTTCGGCAAAGTGAATTCTAAAGCTAAACTGAGAGTTCCAATTGGAATGCACACGCCTAGAGCGGGAGGCAAAGCCATCTCCCTCCCTAGTCTCACAAATGCCAGCCTGGAGGGGCTCCCCTTGAAACGTGCTTAGGGCTTTCATCTCGACTTGCTGCCACAGGCACAGAGGGCAGGGGCTGCAAGAATTGGCAACACATAAAACGTCAAATCTGTTGGCAACGGAGAACTGCAAAGTGCTGTAAGACTTCATCCGAGGATGAAGGGAGAGCGAAGTTTCACACACACAATTTGCACTCTTAAGTATTTCAAAGTGTTTCCAAACAGATTTTAGGGGAAATATTTCATTGGGTCTTGGTCCTCAGACATCGGATGGGCATGAATCGAGCATCCAGCACCATGCCTTGTATGTGGTAGGCACTGGATGGATGGATGGATGAATGGAATACACCTCATAGAAAGTCTTTTCTAACATCAAAGTGATTGTTTGCTCAGTCACATGGCAAGATCTTCAGCATTTCAAAGGGGGAAAAAGATTTGCAAGAAAATATAAAACACAAAGCGCACCTCTTTATGTATGTTATTTAAGTATGAAAATATTTTTAGCATATTACGTTAAACATTCTTATTTATATTTCCGATACCTAACGACTGGCTAGCCATGGGTCTGAGTTCCCCTAGGTAAGGCATGTTAACCAGCTTGACGACAGTGGTGGTGTTTTGGTTTTGCACACATGTGAGTTGATGTGTTGAGAAACTTCAATCACATTACAATCTTGAAATAACCTCAGTGCCAGGCTTCCCCCCAAGTTGGTAACACTGCAGTATGATTAAACCTATTTGCCACATGCCCTCATTTTTATTTTGTTTTGGGGAAAATATTCTGAAGAGCCTAGAGCTTTTTTCTGTTTTAGCACCTTATATCAAAGTAATGAAAATGGTGGGTATGGTTGATTACATGTGCAAATGTACAAAATCATTAACTCTACAAAGATAACATTCCAAAATTACAGAAAAAAATTTAAAGCATGCATTTAACTCTTCTTTTAAAGGGTTGCTGAACGCTTCCCTTGACAAAAGGTGGCTGTTTTCAAAAATCAGCAACTGCTGGTGAGGATTTCTTGGCACAGTTAGGACCAGCGGGTTATTGCTGCATCTTCCTGATAATCTCCGCAGACACTGGGGGGTGGAAATTGATTGTGTGGTGCCGCAGGCCCTGAGCGGTCTTGTAACTCTTCCCACAACGGCATTTGAATGGTTTACGGACACGAATCTGTGTTCTGTGGCCATTCTTGGCATGATATTTGATGCCGTTGACATTCTGCAAGGGAGAAAGAAACGGTCAGTCTGAGGACTTGTGTGGTGGGTATTCTGGTTCTGCTGTCCAGGGCCTGCTAGTAGATGGGCACCTCCTGGGTTGGCTCTAGGGTAGGTAGGGTGTCCCTTCAACACAGCTCATGGGACCTGGCAGGAATGTTTATTAGAGATTATTTAGTCATTTTGCAGGTGAGGTGATTTCCCCAAGATGCTTGTGAGTCAAGCCAGTAAAAATCAGAATCCGGGTTCAAATCCCGGCCTTCCTACTTGAGACAGCTTGATGTTAAACGGAAAGAGCCCTGGTTGTACCACCTCTGGACAAGTGACTTCACCTCTCTGCTGGCAGGGGCTTGGTTGAGGGCATTGGCTCAGGTGATCAGTAACCTCTTCCCAGTTCCAAGTCCCAGGAGCCTAAGACTCAACTCGAAAGCTGCTTAGGGTCATTTTTCAGCTGCATTAGGTGTTAAGTACAACATGGTGTGCTGCCACAAGGACCTAACCACTAGTCATGTTTTTCTGAGCTCTGTGCTTGAAAGATCATTTCTACAAAAACAAAAACAAACAAAAAAAAAACCACAAGGCTCTCCATGTCCCAGATGGCCCACTTTTCTCATCTTCAAAATAATTCCACAAAATTTGAACAGTATTGACCATGTCTTAACTCCCTTCCCTGCAATTCCTACCTTGGAAGCTTTTTACAAAACTTTGTTGTTAGTGCAGAGAGCAAACAGTGGGTGGAAACGGGATGCCTTCATCCCATGACCAAGGACCTACTTAGAAGATTGAGGGGCTAGCCTCTCAACAGCATTAGAAGAGGGAAGACTGAGGAGGCCACCTTCTACTCTTGTTTGTGGCATTTTGAATGAAGCAAAACAGGAGACTTTGGGGAAGTGGGGGACTGGGTGTCAGACTGCTGACATTAGCTTTGCTGAACTCTTCCCTCTTAGTTGTCACAAAGATTGGCTCCCTTGGTGGGAGGGAGGAGACAGGCATTCTGGAATGAAGGTGACAGATAAAGAAGAGACATACAATTCATAAACAACATGTTTCTGGTGGTCACTTTCTTGCCTGGAGTCACTATACGTCACACGGGTTAACTCGCATTAACTAAGAGGCAAACGTTTTTCTCGTCCTTTCCATTCCTGCAGATTGCTCTCCTACCCCAACCCTCAAACATTTAGAAGCCCAGCATTCCTCCTACAGCATTTTTATTTCAACAAACAGGAAGAGATTTCAGGGTTTCCACCTAATTTCCATGACATGTGCTTCAGGATCATGAGGGAAGAGGAATCACAGATGAGGCTGTGTCTCCAACAGTGATGTCTTCACCCCAAACTATCACCAAGCTCTTTTCCCCACTTACTAACTGGTGTCAACTGAAATACAATTAATGCTTATTCCAGCAAAAAATCTTAATAGAAGTTTGTAACCAATCTCTTCTCCAAGGTAAAATACATTCATTCACTAATTAAAAGATTTTAAATTAAAAATATATCTAAACTTAAAAAAAATAAAACGGATGCAATTCCCTCTTCCCTGCCAGCTGGATGTAGATTCCCCAACTCATAATGGAAGAAGAAAGGGAGAATCCCTGCCCTGTTCTACCCAGGGCTGTCATGGGCATCCTCAGAAATGCCCACATGGTAGGGATTGTTCCCTTCACCTTCAGAGTGCTAATACTGTTACCAATAGGGCTTTACAGTTCACAAAGGGGAGAGAAAGCCTAGGAAATGGAAGTACTGAGTGTAGATGGCTTTCAAATTTAACCAAGGAGGGGAGGAAAGATGGGACAATGGCCGGCACTGAGGTTTTTTGGTAAAGAAAAAGATGTGGGTATGTTTGTAGGCAGCAGAGAAGGATCTATTAAGTAGGGAGAGACTGGAGGTGAATGGGGATGGCAGAAGGCGCTACAGAAGATGGGTGGGAATGGAATGGCTTGGCGAGGCTGTCAGAGACAGAGGGACAACGGAGTTGGCGGCGTGGTGGGGGGAAAACATCTGAGTGATGTGTGATGAGAAGGAAAGGCCTCGGTGTTTTGGGGACACACAGGTAAGGTACCTCAGCTGAGAGAATGGATCGGGTGTTGGCCTTGGAAGGAACTGAGGGCTGGAGGAAGAACATATTTGGGGATTATAGGGTAAAGGGAAAGATGGAATGACCAAGGATTATGGTTGAGGGAGCATCAGTGTATAGGCTGAAGTCCCCTGGCATGAGAGGAGTCTGTACGGGGAGAAAGACATCTGCAACACAGACACTGAATGCGCTTAAAGGGGACAGGATATCCTGGCGACTGGAGGCTGGGTTGGGTTATGTACTGAGCTTGCATGAACTTTAAGGGAGTCAAGCTGTTAGAAGTGGGAGCAGGTAGTGCTCTGATTCGCGCGCGCGCGCGCGCGTGTGTGTGTGTGTGTGTGTGTGTGTGTGTGTGTAGGAGCTGTCAGAAGATGGGAGGGAAGGAGAAGGGAAGAGTTTTTGGATGAAAAAAGGCTTGTATGAAGAGGTATTCCGTGAGCCCAGGGACGGGGTGAGCTGCTGTCCAACAGGATGCTGGCAGGAAGGGTAGAGGGGGATGGGGAGTAGGGTCTGTTCACTGGCTTCAGGAGGTTCAGAATTACTTTGTCATAGAGACTGGAGGGCAGTAGGAATGTGCTAACCACTCAGCAGTGAGTACAGGCAGTGGATCAGGGTGGGAGAGAGGTTTGTAAGGAGTCTAAGGTCCAGCCTCATGGCTGGCCCATCTCACAGAAGGTAGAAGCAGGTGGAGGTGAGATCCTAGGAAGGCAGGAGGTGACAGGGTGAGGTGGGTAGCTGAAGAAGCCCCTGTTGGCAAGAATGAGCACTCAAAAGGTCCTAGGTGAAGATGGAAGCTTGGAGGCAGGTGGTGGGTGTCCTTAGCATGGCTCCAGGGCACTGGAGAAGGCCCCAGCATGAAGGCTGAAGTCAGGAAGCTCTGTGTGATCCGTTGGGTGGCCTCCTGAGCGAAGAGCCCCCTAACGACCGTCCCAGTGTGGGATGGCTGCCCCAGCTGTTAAAGAAGGGTTCCCCCCTCTTCCAGATGAAGCTTAGTGACCGTTTGTCAGGTGTGATGTAGACAGGATCTGTGTTCAGGCGCAGGCTGGATGAGATAGTCTCTAGGGTACCTTCCAATTCTGAGATTTGGTGATAAGATTCCAATTCTGAGATTTGTCTGGTGGTTAGAGACATACTGCAAGACGTATAGGCTCAAGTTACTCAAGCCTTCAGTCTCTCCAGCTTCTATTTATTTATTCACTCATCCATCCAAGAAATACTTATCAAGCCCCTTCACAGGGCCCCTTTCTGGGCAGTAGAGTTAGAAAACATTCCCCCTCTTTGTTTTGCAGTGGTGCTGCTGGCTTTGAGATGGGTCATTAAAGAATCCAGTCACACCTCGGGGGCCTGCACCACTCACACCTTGATGAAAAATAGAGAAGACTAAAAATAAAGACAAACCAACGGCACATTCCACTGGATCCGCACGATAGAAATTCCATCTCACTTGCTGCTTTTGCTCCTAATTAGGTTAGGGAAGACTTGGAACCAGAAGTTTCTCAAGCCACAAGAATTCAGTGAAATCCATGTGAAAACCAAGCCCCCTCTGCCCCAGAGCCCTCGGAGGAGCCTGTTGTCGGGGTGGCGGTGGGCTCTTCAGCCCCTTTTGAATGGTTAATGTAAACATTCATTGCGTGTCTGGCACAAGCTTGCAGAGTTTGGAAGGAAAACGCTGCCAAACCCATCAGCTGTCCCGGAAAAGTGAGCCTGACAGTTACGTACTCTGAAACACTCTTGTCCTAGGGTTGATTTATAAGAACACAAGTTTCAAAGCTCATAGGAGCCTTAGGGATCCATCTACAGTCTACTCCTTCTCTGTCTCCCAACTCCATTTTGCAGATGAGGAAACTGAGTCCAAGAGAAGGGAAATGACTTGGACAAAGTCACACAAGGAGTGGGACCCTCTGATTCTCAGTCTGGTTTTGATCTCACTGCAGACCTCCTCTTCTCTCCTCACTCTCCTCCTTAGCAAGTAATTTATTGCTTTCTTTTGGCAAGCTAAATTTTCATTGAACTCCAACTGTGTTGTTATCTATCAACTTTGGGGGCCCTGTCATCGAAAGCACCGAGGGACGGCTTGACATGGTCTTTCAGGGAGAAGATTCCTCCCTCGAAAGGGATGATATTAATACGCCCAAGAGGAGATGCTGAGACTGTCAGTAAATAAGAACCAATATGCCTACATTCACATCTTTACAAAATGGAAATAGCTAAACGCTGAAAGCAGCATTTTCTCAACGAAAATAGGAGAAGGAAACTGCCAAGCTCGGACAGAGAGATTGTGTTCAGTGACCTTCTAATTACCTAGGCCAAGTATTAAACAGGGAGATGTAAGGTCCCAATGGGAGGTCCCATCAGTTTCACAAGTGAGAGATAACTCGGTGGCATTCTTTCTGAAAAAAGATCTTGGGGTCTCAGTGGGTTGCTAACTGGATATGAGTTAGTCCTGTGTCTGGAGCCAACAGAGATAATGGGAACTTTGGTTACAAAGTGGCATCTGGCCTGGGACTAGAGAATGGACAGTCCCATTGCTCTCTGCCCTTGCGTCCACTTCTGGAAAATGAATCTTAGGAAGGACGTTGCTAAGCTGGTGAGTGGACAGAGGAGGGCAACAGGTCTGGTAAAGAGTCTCAAGATCACGTTGTATGAGGATCACCGAAGGAGAGGAAGGGCTTGTTCAGGCTGAAAAGGAGGACTTGGAGGGGCGGGGCGTGATCACTGTCTTCGTGAGTCTGAAGGGCTGGTGGCAGAGGGATGAGCGTTCTTCCCCTTGGACCCAGGGGACAGCACGAGGGGTGGTGGACAGGCAGATTCAGACAATGTCCGTCCCTTCTTTGGCATTCGAGCCAACCCCACCCCTCCCGGTATTTCTAGTATTTAATGCTCCTCCCCTCGCCAGTCTCCATCCCTGTCCCCCCCACCTGGGATACTCTCCTTCCTGGTGTCCATCTCTTGGAATCTCTGGCTTTCCTTAGAACCCAGTTCCAGAGCCACGACCTCCAAGGCCTTTCCAGGTCTCTCCCAGCTGCCAGGACCTTCCCCTTCACGTCCACCTTCCACCTACCCTTCCGTGTCTTGGGTGCGCTGATTTACATGGGATGGGTTTTCTAGAAGGGAAATTCCTTGAGGGCAGGCCCTTTTTGTTTTCTCTTTGTATACCTAGTGCCTGGCATAGCACAATTACTTAAACGTTTATTGATGGACTGGCTGAAGCGGTATCTACAAGCAGCCTGGGGAGAGAATGCGTTCTACCCTGCGGAGCTTTTCAGCCCAATCTAGACTAACATTTGACAGCGGCTGTAGCGGATGCTCCTGTCTACTGGGCGCTGGGCCCATGGCGTCGGAGGCCCTGACCAGCCCGGGGCCTGTGCGTCTGTGATCTTCTGGGTAGCCCAGCCAGCCAGGCCATCAGAAGCACAGCCAGCAAACGCAAGAAGAGAATGGCATTCAGGGTCACTGTCAGGACCGGCTCATGATCCCCCTGCCCCTCCTTCCAAAGGCCATCCTTGTGGTACATGGTGCACGGTCCCTGGCTGCCAGCTTGTGCCAACGACACAGGGGATCCAAAGGGCAAAGGAGAAGGCGGGGTGGGCATTGGCCTGATGCTGCACAGTCCCAGGAGACTTGGGTTCCTATCTGACCTCCGCTGCTTAACTGTGACTTTTCTCCTCCCAGAGACAGCTTTCCCTCTATGAATCAAGGACCCTGCACCACACCATCTCCATGTGTGAATTTTGCAGTTAAATCCAAGCGTCACAGTTCCAAGGCTCTTGGTCTCAGGGTCCAGGGTTCTGGACTGTCTCCATAAGGGCCTGAGAAGGACGGTGTTCACAGTGGTGGATTGGCCTGGCTGGCCCATGCTGCCTCCTGTCTCTCTCCCTCAGCGTAACTGGCTACTTTAGCCAGCCTGGCGTCCCGGGTGTTGGGATGACCGGCCCCTTCTCCACAGAAGCTGCTTCCCTCGGTGACGCCTGAGGAGGGCTGGGTGGGGGCCAGGACTGTCTGAGCCTGAGCCATACCGCTCCTCCCAGGGCTCCTGCGCCCATCGGGCTTGCCGCTGTCCAGGGCTAGAGTTCAAAGTCCAAATTTCTGGATGGCCAGTGGGATGTACTTGTCCTCAGTTTAATCCTATAAAAGACCCCAGACTTGAGAGGTGTAGACACGCCCTCCTCCAAGCCAGAGAACAGCCTCTCCCTCCGTATCTTAGCGGACAGTGCCACCGACTGTGGCTAAAGCTATTCAGCCCAGAATCCGCAGCCAGTCCTGTAAAAGGGGGACCATCAGACTCAGGGGGCCGATGAGGGGAGCCAGGGAGACCAGGCGTGAAGGCGGCTAGCCTGGGCAACCTCTCCTGTTTGTCACTCATCTTTTCCATTCCTTTTGAATTTATTTTAGAAATCAGTGTAGCCACGCCCCCTCCCTCACCCCCAAGGCCTTCCAAGTGCTCACCCCTCTCCCCCGGGACCTCCCGGGAACCTGCTCCCTCGTTCCCAGCTGCATCCCCTACTGCAGTCCGTCTTCCGGGCGGCTGCCCAAATGATATTCTTAAGCGTCGGGCTGGCCACATCACACCTCCGTGGCTCTCTAACACACAGATTCCTCTCTCTGGCGGAGAGAGCTAGAGCCTGGAGTCAGGCAGACCCGAGTTCAAATCTGAGCCCAGAGAGCCTTGTGACTATCCCCAACTGGGCTTGTGGGGAGGTTCTGTCCCTCCTCCCCTCCGTTACCCATCTGCTGCCCTGTCTGTGTTGGCCCCGATGGCGATACGCGTCTTGGCCAAGGCCCGGCCTGGGAGGGGCAGGCAGTGAGGCCGTAAGAGCGGGGAGGACCAGCTTGCTTCCCGGGCGGTAATGAGACTGAAACAGGCCCGACAGAAAACGCCAAATCAAGGCCTATAAATAAGCCTTGGTCATTTTAAGTTAAAACTTGAAAAAATAAAAAGGTATTTTGAAGTGCCAAGTTACCCTGGAGGGGAGAGGCGAGGGGAGGAACCTGAAACACTCAGCCTCGCCCTCCTCCTTGGCCTTCAATGCCCGTGGCCTCCAGGAGGATCTCCCGTGGGCTCGGCCGTCCTTCCGAAGGTCCGGTGGAAGTGGGCGTGGATAATCTGGAATGGCGCCCTGGCTCGGACATTTCCTGCCGCTCCTCGGGGCCGCAGCGTCCTTCTCTAAAATGAATGGGGTCGGCCTGGCCGGCCCCTGGGAGCCCTGCCATGTGTCTGCCCTAAATCCTGGGTCGAGGGGGCAGCGAGGCCTCTGCCCGCCAGAAAAGAGAACGGGCCCATCGCTCCTCTTTGGTCTAACTCCACTGATAAACTTGAGCAGCGCTAACAAGGCCTGGAGTGGGCTCGCTGGCCCTCTGAGGAGCAAGCGCCCCCCAAGGAGGGTCCGTCTGGGCGCCTCTCTCAGGCCTGGCCCCCCTCCCCCCACGCCGGGTAGATTTCTGGGTTTTATGTTTCCGTTATGCACTTCCACAGCCGGGCTTGAAAGAGCCGCTAAAACATCATGGAAAACTGCAAATTTGTTTGTGGAGACCCTCCTGGTGAGCGCGCAGCCACTCACAGAGAGAAGCTGCCAGTGATGGCGAGCTGGGCCTACACTGGGGGGGGGGGGGGTACGGATCGTGAAAGGCCGAGACCCTCCTCTGCCTCCGTAGGAGGGGCCAAGGGCAGACCCAACGGAGCCGGGGGGAGTGAGAACATTGTCGGCTGGACGCAGAAACCTGCGCTCTCGATGCCGTCGGTGGATTCTTGACACTTCAGAGGAATCTGAAAACCACCCGTGGGCCCCTCAGCTGCGGAGGTTCGGCCCCGAGAGCCAGCGACGTGACTCTTCTTCTTCGGCTGGACTCCCACCTTCCCCGTCCCCGATTCCCAGAGAAGACGTGAATTTGGGAAAACTAAAAATGCCGTTGAGTTTCCATGGCTTAACCAGAGCCCAAGCTGGATCGATTTCCCGTTATGGCACAGAGCTGGCTGGTCCTTCCCCTGGAAGAGCGCGGGGACCCCGAAAAACGTGTCCAACAACAACCAGGCTCTGAAGGACTTAAGAAAGACTGGCGCAACGACCAACCATGGTCCGTCCAAGGACTGAGGGTCAGTGACAGGCCACCTCTTGACAGAGAGCCGATGGACTCAAGATGGAAGAAAAAAGGAACTGAGGGGCCGAGTGTAAATATTTCACACACATGCCACGTGCGCTAAACACTTAAATATCTCATCTGAGAAGCAGGTGCTGTGATGATCTCCACTTTATACTTGGAGAAACCGAGTCACACGGCGGTGAAGTGAGCTCCCCGGCTCACGCCACTAGGACGTGTCTGAGGCTGCATTTGAACCCAGGTCTTCTTGATTCCAGGCCTGCGTTCTATGGACCACACCCCTTCGCTGCCCAGACGACACGACCCCGCCAGGACAGCCACAGGGTGGCTGTGAGACCCCGGGCAAGTCATTCAGTCTCTATCTCAGGCTCCTTATCTATAAAACGAAGCGGTTGGATTAGATGGTCAGTGAGCCTTCAAGCTTACCTTGGTCATCTCTGCGAGCCTCGGACACGTCTGGGCTGGCCCCGGACAGCTCTCCAAGGCTGCAGGGTCCAGACCAGCCGTCTATCTGGCCAAGCGGAGGGAGTTTCCATGCTGGGAATTCCCAACACAGACGGAGCCCCGGGTCCAGACCCGAGGGGTAGAAGGACCTCGGGCTCGGCCTGGGCCCTGCACCTCCTGCTCCTGATGCCGGTCCTGGGCCCGAGCGGACGCAGCCCCATGTCCTGGCCAGACCCGGAGGGAAGGCCGAGGACCCGAGGGGGCACCCGCCCGGGTTTGGGGCAGCAGGCACGGGTGGGCGCGGGGTTTTTACCTTGTATCTTTTTTTGCATCCGGGTACGGGGCAGGCAAAAGGCTTCTCGTCCCCTCCGTTCATGCACATGGAGCTGAGGATGGCCTCGGAGCTGATGGCGCTCTCCGTGGTCCAGGACTCGTCGCTGTCTGACTCCTCGTAATCCACCTCCTCCTCGTCATATTCACTGCCTGAGACAGGGAGAGGGAAGGGGATAAGCAGAGAGTGAGACCAGGGCCCGGGCCGGGTCTGTGACTGAGCCAGTCCCGGGCCCAGTGCGTGTGTGACCCCGGCCAGGTCACCCTCCCACCACCCACCTCCTGCCAACCAGTGTAGGACAATGGGTGTGGCCTGGATCTGGGGTCACAGGAGCTGGGTTCAAATTCTGCCTTTGGAACTCCCCTAGACTGTAAGGCCCCCTCCAAAGCTAAGCACAAATGGGAGCCATCATCATCATCTTTATGAGCTGGGCCCAAAGTCATGGCTGCCTAGACGGTAGTGTCTAGATTTCTGGGAAAGCCGAGACCCCTAAAAAGCCTGAGCTTGCCCCCCACCCCCACCCACCCTGGCTGGTTGGTGTCAAAATCCCAGTTTGAGCTTTGTTTCTAAGGTGAGGGCTCTTAGCCTGGAGTCCCTGAACTTTTTTATGGAAAATTTTGATAAAAATATTTCTTCATAATCGGTTTCCTTTGTAATCTGATGGATTTCACTTATGCATTTAAAAGCATTGTTCTCTGACACTTGACCAGACCGCCTGAGGGGTCCATGGCACAAAAAACGTTAAAGATCTCTGGACTGAGGCTTGTCATTCTGATGGCTTGCTAAGTGCTGAAACCCCCGTTTACACTGTCAGTCACTTACACTTTAGTATGAATGTGTTTGTGTGAGAGCAGGTTTGGATGAGGAGCAAGGAGAAGTGCATGAAGACACTGGCAGGTGGGGGGAGGGGGGCCAGGAAACAGGAGCCATCAAAGTGGGAAGACAGAGGCCACGGGCACAAAATGTTTGTCCAGGGCCGGTCCTGTTTGCTACCCCGGGTGAACATTCCCTGTCTTATTTACTCACATGGAACTGAAGAATGTTGGGGCTGGCGGGGCCTCTGAGATTATCAAGTCCAGCCTTTCATTTTACAGACAAAGACCTGAGGCCAAGAGAGGGGAAGCAGCCCCCAAGGCCTCCCTTCCCCTCCCCCACAAAAATGGCTTCATAATGCCCAAGCACTTTTCATCGGCGCCCCCTCAGTGATGGGCCCACCCCAGAAGAGCTTGAGCTTTACCCTCCCGGCCACCAGGCATGTGCCTTGGCATGCGCCACTGGCCATTTGTCACTTTGCTGGAAGGAGGGAAGGAGAGCCCCAACTTCCCTGCCTGAAGGGCTTCGTGGGTGTTTTTCATTTTTAATCGGCTCCAAGTGGCCGGGTCAGGGCTGGCCTTCGTACAAGGTGACCCTGACAACCATAATTCTCCAGATCATAAACAGTGTAAAATCATACGTTGACAAGCCCTAATGCATTTACAAGCCCTGTGGAATAAATAGGAATTAGAACACAACGTTAATAAGAATTATATGGTGGCAGCGACTGGCTTTGTGAAATGCGTCCCCCAGGTGTGAGGCCACAGGAGTGGAGGAGGGCGGCATCCGGGGTCTGCCCTGGGCACTCCCGTCTCCGTGGCCACCTGCACTCCCCAGGCCTTCAACATAATTGCGCCCAATGCAATTACTTAATGTCATTGTGATTGGTTTGGAAGAGCCAAGGCTGGCCCAAGAGCATCCCCCCTCCCCTCCTCCAGAACAAAGGGGACTCCTCATTACTCGCTGTAGGAGGGGAGGAGCCAAGGTAGCCTTCTTCTTCCTCTCTCCAGGCTTCCATTTCCTCACTGGTGAAATGATGTGATGGGTCTCACTCAGCTCTCTCAGCTCACCCCACCCCTGTTCTAGAAGGGCAGGAGTGGGTGGGCAGTGATGAAGAAGCTGAGGCATAGTGAGTCTGGGGGATTTCTAGGGGATTTCAGCCACCCACAGCCATCCTTGGCCGTACCTGGCTTGGGGTGGTCTCAGAATCTATGATCTCAGAGCTGGAACGGAGACCTTGGAGGCCACTGAATCCAGCTCACATCTGAATGAGAATCCTCTCTACTACAGACCTCAGGAACAGTCATCCTGGCTTTGCCTGAAGACTCTGGCGAGGGCGAACTCACTACTCTCCAAGGTGGCTCCATCTTACTCATTGTGAGGGTACATCCCCGGTTAGCACAGTGCCTGGCTCAGAGTACGTGCTTCCTGAGTAACTGTTGACTGATTGAAACACTGAAGACAGCCCTTCCCAAGTCTTCTAGGCTGCCCATCCCTGGCTCCTTGGTGGGACTTCCAGGCCCCGCTCCATTCCAGTTGCCCTCTGCACCCTCTCCATAGGTTTGACTCTGTCTTTCCTAAAAGGAGACAGACGCCTTGTATGGACCGACATGCTTCGGAAATGGCCACTCTCCTCCCAGGAAGGGCAGTATAGGCTGGGAAGTTTTGCTATAAGCCAGGCCAGGGATCTCTCACACCAGATATAAACCAATTCCCTGAACAAACTGCATAGTTTTGGAAAATTTCCCTAAGTAGGACACGTTTTGGTACATCTAACTCTTCAACAAATGCCACAGGGCAGTGCCCTTTCAGATGGCATTTCTCAAAGCCTCACAAGCAAGACCTGGGAAATTTGGAATCGCTAATTTACTCATCTAATTGGACTAATTTATTAACCTGAATCTGAAGAGAATGAGGACATTTAAAAAAGTCCAAACCAATTCTGTGTTAAATAGAGACACAAGAAAATTTGAAGCGCCCTTCTTGATGGAGATCCAAGGCTCCTTCGATGTCCTTAAGAGCTGTGACTGTCAGTATGGGGGCTCTCTTCACAGACACAGCTCCATTCATTTAAACAAGCATTTATTAATTATGTGCCAGCCCTCGGGCCAAGTCCCAGGAAGACAGAAATAAAACAGTCCTAAGTGTTAGCATTTCTATAGCGTGTTAAGGTTTGACAAACATTTTATATATGTCATGTAACTTGGTTGTTACAACAACCCTAGGAGGAAGTTGAGGTTTGGAGCTTTGGGGACTTGCAGGTGGCCCGCTGTGGGCCCTCAGCACCCTCAGAACTCAACTCGGATCAGATGTGGATAGCCATGTGGTGTACGTGTGGCAGCCACTGTCCTAGCTCCAACAATTAGCCTTGGGCAGGGGTGGGTGAGTCCCCACCTTTAACAGACACAGGCATCCATTGGTCTCTCACATCTGAGAGTTTTCCAGGAGTGAAAGGGTCTTGCACAAAGGCCCTCAGCCACGACAACAGTTCCCATGCCTTGTCAAGGGCTTTTCATCTCAGGGAAGACCTAACCTGAAGCAAAAGCACGGGTTATGGGAGAATAAACATGAGCACACACTTGATGGATTTCCTGATGACTTCTCAGCTGAGAAATGGAAGTCCTCAAACGGGTCATTTTCAACCCTTCTTTCTTCCATTTTGTTCCTTGAAACAAACACCCTCATATCAAATAAATGGGTGACCTCCCGGAACGGGAGTTCCCTCCCACAATGCAGACTTCAGCCCATCCTGGGTGGCTCTTGTCCATGTCCTCCCATAATTTCACCACCGAGGGCCCATGCACTGAGCTGGGGGCCTTCCTTGTGCTCTCTTGGTCACATAAGGATACTGATGGTGCACATCCCCCCTTCTGCTGGGACATTTCTTTGGAGTCATCCCTAACTCCTTATCTCCCCCATCTCCCTTGTTCATTTGTCATGGCAGCCTAGTCTCCCTGCCCTCCCCCCAAACCCCCATTGTGTGCCTCTCCACTGTGCCCATTTTAAAAGAAGCTCCACCTCCTTCTAGTCCAGGTCCTCCGTGGGGGTGGGGGTGGGGCTACAAACTCCCCAGGCAGCCCCTTATTCCTACTTCCCCTAAAAGTCAGGAAGGTTTTGCTGGTTTCAAAGCTAAACTGGCCCCTTTGCATCTGACTCCTGCTGGTCCCAACTCGGCCCTCTGGGGCCTAACCCTCCTCCGCAGGACCTGTGCGGTGTTTGTATGATGGCTGCCACGGACCCCTCCCTGATTAAATATTGGCAATTCTTTCAAGCCATCCTCCTGCACAATGGACTTGGGATCCTTGACCTCCTTTCTTTGACCAGGTGGATTTGTGCGTGGGGGTGGGGTGGGAGTCAGGGGTAGGGGGATAGGTCAGTAACGTTCTCTTGGCTCCAAATATCTAACTCTTAATTAGATCACAGGTTATTAGGCAGTATTCACAGAGAGTGTTGAGGTCCCCCTGTGGCCTCCCACTTGGAATCTGGACCGGAATGTGCAGCCAGACAGCTCCAAGGACAGGAAGTCATCTGTGCCCATATTTAAACTGTCTGGTATGGAAAAACAAAGGCATGAATCAGCCACCCCTGCAAAAGAACTACCTTTTTTTGTGGGGGGGACAGGGCAATTGGGGTTAAGTGACTCGCCCAAGGTCACACAGCCAGTTAGTGTGTCAAGCGTCTGAGGCCAGATTTGAACTCAGGTCCTCCTGACTCCAGGGCCGGTGCTCTACTCATCGTGCCACCTCGCTGCCCAACGAACTGCCTTTTAAGAGACGCCAAATGCCCAAACAGACAGTGGGTCAAAAGGTCAGCAGCATTTCCTGAGTGCCCAAGAAGCTCCGGGCAGGGTCCCTGCCCTCAGGCTGCTCCAGTCTGCGGTGGAAACATAGAATCCATCCATCCTGTACCAGCGCAGCTGGAAGCAAGCCCATCCCTCAGAGGAGCTGCAGGGGTCACCTTGTGGCCCCAGCAGAGACAGGGTGCGATGGGTGACGCCCCAGAAATCATCAGAGTCGTCTAGACACGCTTGTCACCGCAAGGTGGTCCCCTTCCACGCAACCTCCACAATCGTCTTCCCAAGGCACACGCCGCTCCCTGCTCACCAATGTTCAGGGGCTCCACCTCCCCCCCCAAACTCTACCGAGTGAGCCCCCTCCTAGAATGGAAGCTTCTCAAGGGCAGGGACTGTCTGGTATTTATGTTACTAGCGCCTAGCAAGGTACCTGGCACAAAGTAGAAGCTTAATAAATGCTTGTTGGATTGGATTTCTGGCGTTTGCTGATTTCCGAGGGGAAAATGCCCACGCAGAACATTTAACAATCGGCTCCGGCAAGCTGGTACGAGCTGGCTCTGGCGCCCTGGGAGCAAAGTCCTTTCAAAGTCCAGGTGCTGGGGCTGCCCACAAATGTGGCAGCTGTCCACAGCAACAATCTTTGTAAATGCATCTGCAGCCATCGTAGATGAAAGGACCATTTTCACACGTTCCTCTCTGGCTATCTTTCTAGATCTATAATCCAATATTTTTTTTCTTCACGAGTATGAAAAATTACATGCCTCGTTTATGGAGGGTGCCATTACAAGAAAAACAAGTATCTGCCTGGAGAAAGCTAAAATGAAGCGACGGGCACTGAGAAAAACACCCTCACGGGCAGGACGAGAGATGGTGAGGGGCCACAAGCAAACAACGTTTAATGGGGCTTCGAAAATGCCCGCCTCTCCCCAGGCACAGCACACGACGGAGAAATGCAAGCGAGGTGTAGAGAGAAAATACGCCGCTTTGATGGAAGAAATGTCACCGGACACTCACCCGCATGCCAGGGATTTCTCATCAGAGCTCTTTGCCCCAGGTGGAGCTCACAGTCAGTGTGGAGCTTCGGAGACTGGGCCATCTGATCCCAACACCGGGGACGGTGTTCCATGCGGTGTGACCTTCCGATTCCAAGAATCGATCCAATCAATCCCAATCCATCCAATCAATCAATTATTGACAAAAGCATTTATCAAGGACTTCCTATGCTCCAAAATATAAAGAGAAATGAAGCAGCCTCTGCTCTCTGGTAGGAACTGCTTAGATTTTTAGGCTCTCGAGAGGAAATGCCAGGTTGGTCCAGTCCGCAACACCTCCCACCCAGACCACTGCCTTCTAGTCGGCCTGTCTGCTGCAAGTCTCTCCCCTTTCCAATCAATCTGCATTAGAGCTGCCAGGGTGATCTTCCTAAAACCACACCACTCTCCTCCCCAAAGAACTCTAGGGGTTCCTTGGAGCCCCCCCCAGAATTAGGGTTAGAAACCAGGTGAACCCAGTTATTCCAGAAATGTAATAACTATCTTTAGGAAAAAAAAAACCACCTCTATTTGGCATCTCTCATCTGCCTCCAGTATACCTCCCACTCCCTCTACCTTCTAGCTGGTCTTCAGGCCTGACAAAGGCCCGCCTCCACACCTTTGCACCAGCTGTCCTTCCCACCAAGAATGCGCTCCCTCTTCCCTTCTGCCTTTTAGATCTCAGTTGTGGTTTAGTCATTTCAGTCGTGTCTGACTGTCCACGGCCCCATTTTGGGTTTTCTTGGCAAAGATACTGAAGTGGTTTGCCATCTCCTTCTCCAGCTCATTTTATAGATGAGGGAACTGAGGCAGGGTTAAGTGTTTTGTCCGGGGTCACACAGCTACGAAGTGTCTCAGGTCGGATTTGAACACAGGTCTTCCTGACTCCAGGCCCAGCGCTCTAAGCACCATGGCACCACCTAGCTGCCCCAAACCTCAGTTTAGTCACTTATAAAACAAGGAGGGTTGAAAGAGATGGCCTCTGAGGTCCCCTCCGGCTTCGGATCTATGATTCCAAGAATGGTCCTTTCACGCTGCTCACGAGAATAGTGAAATTTAAATGGTGCTTTACAGCTTCAAGTGTTAACAACTCTTCCACGATGACTCCAGATCTGGAGTCCAGCCAAGCCTCCATTTTCCCTTCTGTGAATGAAGACGTTGGATTGGTGGCTGCTGAGGTTCTTCCCAGCTCCCAGTCGATGAGAACTCCAGGTCTTCTGACTCTTATGCCCGATGCCTTTCTTGACTCTGTCACAACCGCCTCTAAAGATTTTCAGGGACACTCGTCCCTCCCCTCTGGGGATCGCCCCTCACTGGCCACATCCTACATGAAGCCCTTCCTGAGTCTCCAATCTGACCCTCCGTCCACCATACCATCACCAGAGCTCTCCCCGTCAGAAATCATTTTATATTCACTTATGGACACGGAGGCTGTTTCTTCTTGGTAAAATGTAGCCTCCTTGAGGGCACAGCCTCTTTCATATTTTGTTTTTATATTTCTGGCACCTAGTGCAGTGTCTGAAACAGAGTAGGTGTTTAATTATTCCTTGGAGAACTGAGTTGAATTTTTAAAAACCCAGACCTTGGAGTTTTACTACTGAGTCAAATTTTAAGAAATAAAACACCATTTTAGGAATCTCCAGTTAAGAAAACAAGAATTCCCTTTTGTCAGCATTGGGTGTTTTTAATTCATTAGTTATCAGTACTTTGGCCCCAGAGTTAACAAACAGCCATAGCTTCTGGGCACACTTTCAAACAACCACTAGCAAACCCTTCCAGTTAATTGAAACAACAGGCTAATTTTAGAGCCCTTAGATCACGGATCTCAGCGCAGAAGCACCTCAGAGGCCACTTAATCCAAGGCATTCGTTCTACAGAGGGACTGAAGCTCATGGAGGCCACCCGGCAGGCTCGAGGTCACGGGGATAAGCAAGAACCAGAGGTGTGATCAGAACCAGCTACTTGGGAGAGCCGATTCTCTCTCCACTGAACCCTACTAGCTCCCCACTCCAAGGTCCTAACTAGCTTCTCCACCCAAATTCAACTTCACAGGCTCAGGAATGCAGTAAAAAAAACGAGTTCCAAAGCAGACAGAGTCTGGAAGCAGCTTCCTATGCCTGCTCTAAGAAGGTAGTGAAGGATGCTGGGAGATTCTTGAGGTCGTTTAGTCAATTAGTCATGTTTGACTTTCTGTGATCCCATTTGGGGTCCTCGTGGCAGAGATATTGGAGGGGGTTGCCGCTTCCTTCTCCAGCTTATTTTACAAATAAGGAAACTGAGGCAAACAGGGTGAAGTGACTTGCCCAGGGTCACACAACTGATAAATGCCTGAGGCTGGATTTGAACTCAGATCCTCCAGGGCTGGAGCTCTTATTCCAATCCTCAAATGAGCACCAACTTTAACTCCCAGCCTGCAGGCATCAGTAACCTCCTCAAAGGGCCCAAATCCAGAATCCCTGCCCAAGGAATGAGGGTACCGTTAATAGGATGCCCAGCCCTCATCTTCCAGCCTGAACCTTCCCCTTCTTTACGTCCCTTTTGTTCTGAGACCCGAGGCTTACACCCCTCCTTATCTTGTCATAAACCCACACTATTTTTCAAGCCCTGTGTCACTGACTCATTTCCTAATGGGATAATCCATGTGTCACAGCCTATAAAGAAAGCATTTTCCCGCTGCCTAAATGAGGATTAATGCACAGGTAGCCACAGAGCTTCAGAGCTGAGGGAGACAGCCACAGGCAGGCACAGACTGTCCTTGATGTTATAGGTGGGGATGTCTCAGGCAAAATCTGCAAGCTCTTGCATTCAGAGGAAGGAAAAAAAAATCAGCGATAGATGCAAAAATGCAAACCCAGATGGTAGCACTCTATCACCCCAAAACTTTCTGGGGGGTGTTTTTTTGCTTTTGAGACATGTCAGCAGGTTATCCCAGGTGGGGACCGTATCTTCCAGTTTGGCTAAGCAGACACCAGCAGCTAATACCCAGGACAGGCACAAGGCTTGGGTCCCCTGCCCAGCAGGCTCACCTCTCTGGGAAAGCCACCAGAAGGGAGCCGTGTGAAGCAGCTGATGGTCCTGCTGTCCCTCGACAATGCATTGTTGGGCTTTTATAGTCACACAGTGCCTGTAGTCTTGGGAAGTTATTCTGCATTCTTATATAAATTCCCTCCCTGCCCCCCATTCCCAACTCTGCTCTCTACAAAAAAAGAGCCTTTTAATACCAAATGGCCTCCTGTTTAGATATAGCTCAGGGAAAACATGATAAACCAAGTAACACAATCTCGGCTTTAAAGGTGTACGCTTAGACAGGGTTTTCAACTGCGCCGTCTAAACAAAAATAAGCTATTAACCACTTTCAGGGGAAAAAAAATAAAAATTAAATAGTTTTGGGCTTCCTGCAATTAAGCTGCCCATTTTACAGTGCAGTTTTATTTATAACAGAAAAAGGTAAATAAATAAATATATAAAAGCCAAACAGACCCCCTCCGCCAAAGGCTTATCCCGCAAATTAACTCTGTGGTAATAAAGCCCATGCCAGCTGGAATCCTTTTGCACTGTGGAACAGAGAGGGAAGGCAGGTATATGGTTGAGGGAAAATAAAGTCGGACATTTTCCACCTTCCATCATGGGATGTTAATTGAACTCTGGCAAATGTTTAAAAATTTCTCCCTCAGTTTAAGAAAATATTAAAAACAGTTGGGGGGAGAAGAGAGAGAGAGAGAGGACAGGAGAGAGAGGGGGAGAGAGAGAGGATAGGTGAGAGGGAGGGAGGGAGAGGGAGAGGGAGAGGAGGGGGGAGAGAGAGAGGATAGGAGAGAGAGGGAGAAAAGATAGGAGAGAGAGGATAGGAGGGGGGTAGAGAGAGCGAGGAGAGAGAGAGGGGGGGAAAGAGGGGTGTAGAGAGAGACAGGGAGAGAGAGAGAGAGAGAGAGAGAGAGAGAGAGAGAGAGAGAGAGAGAGAGAGGGGAGACAGAGGGAGGGAGGGGGCGGAGGAGGGGGAAAGAGTATGATTGAGGGGGTGGGACATCTGTTGTACTCTCCCAACCACAATGGAAAACACTCATAATTAACACGCCTCTGGCTCTTCTCTCATTAGGCCTACAACCATGGGTTAAAAACACAGACTTGTTACTCTGTCAGGAACCTCTACTGACACACAAGTCAGGGACACAAGAGCCCCCTCTCATTAATTCTGTTTTTTCTCTTCCTGTGGCTCCTACAATCTCAGGAAACAGGTTTGCGTGAAAGATAAGCAACAGCAAGGAAAAGGACCTAGGCAAACAGGCTTTTATGAAACGGTAGTCGAGAAATGTTTTATATTGGAGGCTTAAATGCACTTTACGGCTGTGTAAAAAACACAGCGCCATTCTCGGCCCAAAGTAAACATTCCAAAGTCTACAAACCCAACTCCTGCCCAGGGCAGGCCCCCATCAACTGAGGGAGGGTGGGGAGGGAAGGGGGTGGGTGGGGGGTTGGACATCCCAGGTACCCAGGAGGCTCCAGATTTACTGAGTCTGCCAGAAAAAAATGGAATCCATTTTCCCCAATATAAAGCACCAGGCCAAAATCTTCCTTCTCAGCACCCTCAGATGAGGGGAAAAGCGGAGCTCATCAGGCAGACAACCGCGAGAAGTCTCTTCAGCTCTCAGGCTGATCTTCAAAAGGCACCTTTACTAAAGGCTGGGGAGATCCACAGAACAAACATGAGACTTGGAGCTGGAAGACCAGGGTCTGGCGTCCACTCCATTGCCACCAGTGCCCCGGAAACCCCGCACTCCTTTTCAAGCCCAGTTCAGGGGACCTTAACCTAGACAAAGCCTCCCCTGATCCTACCCAGCTCTATCCTTGTTAAAATGAACATTGTTACTTTGTGCCCGGGCCGCTAGGTGGCGCCACAGTGCACACAGCGCTGGGCCTGGAGTCAGAAAGACTCATCTTCAAGAGTTCAAATCCGGCCTCAGACACTTACTACACATTTCACCCTGTCTGCTTCAGTTTCCTCACCTGTAAAATGAACTGGAGAAGAAAATGGCCAACCACTCCAGTATCTCTGCCAAGAAAACCCCAAATGGGGGGTCACAGAGAGTCTGCCATGACCGAAGAACGATGAAACAAACATGGATCTTCATTCCTGCTTACCTGCTGTCTGGCATATAGCCATGCTCTTTGTGTGCTCCTCCAGGGCAGTGGCCGATTGACTTTCTGTGCCCAGAACAGCCGCGGGGAGAACTGAACTGAATTCTCAAGTCTGACATTTATTAGCTAAGTGGCTTTGGGCAAACTCTTCCTGCTCTCTGCCCAGCAGTGGTGAGAAAAGTGCTTGGTAAATAGGAATTGCTAAAATATTCTTCCAAGCACGAGTTACAATTGGGACAGTGTTCAGGTCCTCTCTTGGTCAGGCCAAGGAACACATTTTGGGGGGGATTTTTTTTAAAAAAATGTAGTTTGGCAGAAGGGCTGTGCTTGAGAAAGGCTGAGATGGGCTGATCTGGGAGGACTCATCCTATTCTTGGAAATTCATCTCTGGCCTCCCTTCTGGGCTCAGGGCTCCTGGACGTGCCTGCCAGAATGGCCACTGGAGGTTCTCTGGACCATCTCCCTGCTGCTCTGGCCTTAGAGACTGGGTGAGGTATGGAGCAGGGTCTTCACTCGGTTCATATATTCTCCAATTTCTCAGGACTTATGTGCTCCCCACCCAGAAATGAATCCTACCTACACTCTGTATCTACTTCTCTGTGTTTGCACTGTTTTCCCCAGTACAATGTAAGCGACTTCAGGGCAGGGCGGCTGATTTTTTCATCTTTGCATCCTCATTATCAAAGCGTACAATGCCTGACTTCCCCAGGCATTTCACAATTGCTTGTTGAATGAATGAATAAAAGCAAGAATTTGCTCTATGTCTCCAACCACCTCCTGGAGTTATACCCACATCAATTAATCAGTCCACTCCGGGCAGAAGAGCTACGTCCAGGAAAGAATCCGTGGAGGAGACGGGAACCAACGAAGACCATTTTCATAATGAGTCTTTTTTGATGTTTGGGAAAAGTAAGTAAAACTCCCTTTGGAAATGGTACTAATTTCACAAGGTGAGGGTGAGGGATACTGGGAGAAAGCAAGGATGGCTTCCAACATGTTGGATGGACTCCCTGTGGCAAATTCTGGGAAGACACAGATGACAGTCACACAGGAAGGCATGAATGGGTCACAATTTGCATCACTGGAGGAAGTTTTTATGCTGATGAAATCACAGATCCATCTGAATATTAAGATATTAGAGTAGCAGGTGTTTCCCATTTGAAGGTCAGAGCATCACTGCCAAGATCCACACAGGACGCCTCTGAGTACAGGAATCCAGTCTGTTTCTCTTCTGTGTTGTCATTCCCAGGAAGCTGGCTAGTTATGATCTGAAACCAATCAATCAATCAACCAACCAACCAACCAACCAACCAACCAATCCTGGCACTTCTGAGTGGACAGGCAGCTACATCCAACATTCATTTGGGGAAAATTCAATCATTTAATTCAACAAGCATTTATTAAATTTCTACTATTTGCTAAGCACTGTACCAGGTGCTAATTATACAAAGACAAAAAAATGAAGCAGGCCCTGCCCTCAGGGGGTTTACATCCTTTTGCAACGGTGAAATGCTGAACAAATCAAGCACATTCTTCATTGATGCGGTCCCTTCTTCATTTCTGAGGATATTGGAAAACTTCTACATTTATGTCCCCTCAACTGTGGGGAGAGAGGGGACAAATGCCCTTTTTCAAACACTAAAAAAAGAGAGAGAGAGAGATTTAATTAACTGAAGACTATGCTGGATTTTTTTCATCCAACCAGTTTAGTTTCTGCCAGACTTTTAGCTCAGTTACTGCAGGATGATCCTCCCTGAACACTGTCCCTGGACAGTCTTTGCTAAAACACAGCTACTCCTCTTAGTCAGTTGATAAATAATAAAACTAGTCACATAGAAACAAAGGAAAACAACCTGGGTTTTACTTCACCAGTTTTGGAGGGAGATTTCTACAGATCTTTTATAAGAGATGGACCTGTACACTCATTCCTCTTAAGCCATGACTCTAGAAAGGCAGATATCGAAGTCTAGAGGCTATATTTCCGACGGCTGCCTCCTAGTGTGAAATTTGTAATTAGTGATGACCTTATGGGCTCTCATGGTCCAGACCTTTGGTGGAACGGCTTCTGGGGAGGGTCACTTTGAAAATCTCCATATGATTTATTACCATTCCTAAGGTCCACGCTACTGGAGGGGCTCTGGACTTTGGAGGCAGGTGTTGAAAAACCAGCCCACCCCGGCTTCATCTCTAGCCAAAACAGGGACACCAGAAAGCAAAGACAGAGGAAGGGGAAGAAAGGAAGAGGAGAGAGGGAGGAAGGAAATAAGGAAGGAAAAAAGGAAAGAAGGAAGAGAGGAAGGGAGGGAGGGGGAGAGGGAGGAAATAAGGAAGGAAGGAGGGAGGGAGGAATAAGAAAACCTTCCTGCATCTAGAAGATGAAATTCAGAACCCACTTGACTGGGTCTCCTGCTGAGTATTTTCTAGAGATATATTCAATGTATGATACGAAGTCTCTCTTAATTCCTCTCCTTCCTCTGCCGCCATTTTAATGCTCTTTAAAAAAATGATGACCATGAACTTGACAAACATGAACGTTTCCGCATACGAAGGCTGTATATGGCTGCATGGATCTAGTTCACTTTGCTGCATCCTTCTCTCTCTCCTGACATCTGTGTTACTTGGCATTTCCCTCCCCGTCTCCTCTTTGTGATCTCTCCCACAGCCCTCACAGAACACAAACTCCTTCGGGGCAGGGTCTGTTTCACCGCCGGCGCCATCCCTGCGCTGAGGAACAAGGGGGACCTTCGAGAGGGACCTTGGGGACCCGGCCCTCTGACGGCTGAGGCACGAATGCACTTCTGGACACGACGGCGGTGTGGCCAGAGTTTAAGCTCGCTCGTCCTGAGACTGAGGCGGGCTGAGGAAGGCGGGAGCGCATCCTGGGGGCTCTGCGGGGGAATCTCCACACTCTTGTTACTACTGTATTTTCAAAGTAAATATCTTTTTGTAAAAGCAAATTGACTGTTAAAAAATCACAATGGAAGTGGGTCAGGATGCCCTGGCTTCGAAATCTGCTGCGTGACCGGGGGCAAACTAACCTCGTCTGATAAATGCAGGAGATAACACGCGCTCCACAGGCCTGGCGAGAGACGCAGGTGAGCTCGAGGTGTGGGAATTCTGCTTGCTCTTCCTGACCTCTTGGTAACCTACAGTTGCACAGCCTGTCAGAGCAGGAATGGGTCCTGAGCAAGACCATTAGAGGCTATGTCCGCCTCGATGGCATCACAGAGCCACTGAAGGTTTGAAGTATAGAAACGGTGGACAGCCCGGGTGCCCGGCCCATTGGGGCCCATGTAACGTCAAGAGATCTAGAGAAAGGCTCTCAGTATATGGGGAAACCCCTAGTGGTCAATTTATGGAAGGACATGGACGAGAGTGGCCCAGGATGGGCTGCAATCTGCATTCCTAGAGGGCACATCTATAGGGATGACATCCCCAATCCACTGTGTCATCCCAGATTGGAGAGAATGCTGGATTTGGGGGTCTAAGGACCTGCATTTGAATTCTGGTTCTTCTGCTTATGGCCTTGCGTGACCTTGGGAAAAAAAATCTCTTCTTGAGGCCTCAGTTTCCCTAATGTGTACAATGAGGGAGTTGGAGGAGATGATCTCTAAGGTCCCTTCCAATTAAAAAATTTCCCAGAAAGAACCATCTGAAATTCCGCTACGCCATCCCCTGGTGATGGTGGCCTGTCATGGCCCCATGGTCCCAGCAGAAAGACACCAGCTTTGGGCTGATCTTACCTAGGTCTCTGCTCAAGTCTGTCCAATTCACCTAGGAATCCATTCTCCACTGAGCTGTTGTATTTCAGTTTTATGTTGTTAGTGTAACCTTTAATCAAGCTTTCTCATTGTGTGGGAGATGTTTTTTTTTCAGTTTTGCTTTGGGCACAGCATAGCCTAGGCTAAATTACATACACGTATTTTGCAGAAACCATCTGGCTTTGATAACAGATTTCTGGAGATTGCCTCATTTTAACGATAGGGAACAACAGTCTTAGGGCTATAGAGATCCAGAATCACAGAAATGAGGAGGCAGATGGTCCCTCAGCAGCCCCTGAGTCCAACTTATACCAGAATAAGAATCTCCCGTGTTAGAAGCCCACCAAATGGTCACCCAGGCTCTGCTTAACAAACTCCAGTGGAGAACCAGCCCACCACCTCCTTTAGCAGCTCAGGTCATTGTGTCTGGACAGTTCTAATCTCCTGAGGTTGAGCTTAAATTCATCTCTGGGCAGCCTTCATCGAGTCTGGCACTGGGAACCAGTAAAAAAACATTTTCATTATGGTGACCTTTTGGGGAAAAAAATGCCAAACACCAACACCACCAAAATGTCCCAGAATCAGAGGCAATGTCTGAGAAGGGGAGGTTTAAACCATCATTCTGCCTGTTCCTAATATGCCATCCCTAACCCTTCTTTATCCATGAAGGGATCCAGGTTTTAGTTGATGGAAGTGCCTTTTGGGCCTTCCAGGATGACAGACCTGAAGAAGAGTCTAGAAGTCCAGTGGTCAGAGCCCAGGCCAGCTCACTTTCTCACAAAACACAGGGTTTAGTACTGGGCTGCCTAGAGGCAGGGGCACAGAGACAGTGAGACTACCTTGTCCAGCCTGATATTTATGATTCTATGAAAGAATTTGTTTTATTTCCAAACATTCCTAATTTTAATCACATTGGGTTAACAAAGCTTTTTTTTTTTTAATTTGAAGACTTCAAGATTGATCCCATGGAAAGCACCATTATCTCAGATTCCCATAAGGGGCAGGTGGGTGGGCTGGGGGTGGAGATTGGCTTTTCTCTCTTTCCTATTTCATTTGGATAATGATGTTATTTTGAAAAATGTATTATTTATTCAAGACAGACAACTCCACACAGATCCAGGACTTAAGTCTGGGGCTGGGGGAGGGAATATTTTGTGTACCCTTTCTTCAGAGGGTGAGGGGGAAAACATCTGAGAAGTAAATTGCTTGTTGCAAGAACACACTCTTCATGAGAACTTGGACATGATAACGATAACACTAATAAACTAGCATTTACAGAGTACCTTAAGGTTTGCAAAGTGCTTTACAAATATTATCTCATGTCATCTTCAAAACAGCCCTGGGAAGTAAGTGATATATACGTATATATGTATATGTATATACACACACATACATATAAATGTGTATAAATATATTTAGTTTTGATAAATACTAATTTTAAGGATTTTTTTTAGAAATTTAAATAGTATTTTATTTTTTCCCCAATTACATATTAAGAAAATTTTTTAGCATTCGTTTTTACAAGATCTTGAGTTCCAAAGTTTTCTCTGTCCCCTCCCCTCCCCTCTTCTGAAAATGGTAGGCAGTATGATATGGTACGTACTACTGACTTCATTTTACAGGTGACATGACTGAGGCTTTCAGAGGTACCAAGGGAGCGACCCAGGGTCATATGACCTAAACCCAGGCTGTTTCCATACTAAACCTCTCTTGTTTCCTGAATTATTTATCCAAAGCTGAATTAAGCCTGCTTAGCCACCAGCTCTGGGGATGTCTCTCCTTCCTTATCAAATGCTAACACCCTCTTCTCAGATGATATGAAAAGAGCCTCAGGGCTGACCAGTCCGACCCTACACCTTCACTGTCTTGTGGTGACTAAGAAATGAGCTCCCCCCAAAGATCCCTCCCCTGGAGCGGCTGGCAGCGCCTTGGGATCTGTTCACCCTGGGCACACATGGAAAAGACATTAGAACCCGCCGCCGGCTGGGAGACCCACCAAGATGAAAAGGCTTCTCTGATTTAATATGCCAGGTTTCAGACAGGAAAAAAGGGACCGTGTTTGGAAATGCACACACGAGGGTTTGCAGTTGCTCCAAATGGTTAATGTCTTCACTCTCAGATGTCTCCTAGCCTGAGGGTTGTTTTATTAAAAAAAAAAATCCAGAATCTGCACTGCTTTCCTTGGTCAAACAATATATTTTCCCCTCACCAGAGGCAGCACTTCTGCTGGGTCTGCTTCCAAAGGAAAATTCCTGTGAAGTGTGTACTGATGGGTGTCTGGCAAGTGAGCAAGTCGTGGGCTCCAGCTGAAGAGGACCACGTTATTTTCTCTCTTCTCTCTCTCTCTCCCCCCTCTTTCTTCTTTGTCACTCTCTCCCCCCTCTCTCTGTTTCTCTCTCTTCCTCCTGTTCTCTTCCTTTCTCTGTCTCTCCCTCTCCCCTCTTCTCCCCCTTCCTCTCTCCCTCCTCTGTCTCTTCCTCTGTCTTCCTCTCCTCTCCCTATCTCTCCTTCCCCCATCTTCTCTCCCTCTCTGTCTCTCTCCCTCCTGTCTCTGTCTCTCTCCCTCTCCTCTCCCTCCCTGTCTCTATTTTCCCTCCCCCCTTCTTTCTCTACCCTCCCTCTTTCTCCCTTTCCCCCTTCTCTCTCTGTCTCCCCCTCCCTGTCTCTCCTACCCCCCATGCCCCCTCTCTGTCCTTCCCCCTTCTCCTCTTCCCCCCCTCATTAATGCAGAGCTTAATTTGTAGATCCTGGATTTCAAAAAGCATATTTTCATTCACTCCATCCAGTAACTTTCCTTGATATTATTCTGGCCAGTGTTGGAGCCCCTGACGGGAGCAGAAAAAGCCCCAAGGTTGCTGGGGCCAGAGGCTCTCCCGACCATATTTCTAGCACCAGGTGACATGTGGCTGTATGGGCAAAGGCTCTGAGATTCCTGAAGGGAATTCTAAGCAGGGGCCATATTATTTTTCTCGAGCTTGGTCAAACACCGCAGTTACCTTGCAGAGATGAAATTTGGTTTATGACTCTATGTAAACAGCTAATTACTCCACGCCTGAAACTCTAAAATCTCTCAGACCTGGCCTTGAATGTGCTTTTTATTCAGAGGGAAATTATTTCCACTTTGCTGCTGCTGCTCTTAAGTCTGCAGATAAGCTCGGGTTTATTAACTAGGTGCCTCTGGTCATACTGGGGCTAGTTTGGCTTCCGAGCCTGTGCCCAGCAGGGCCCGGCCATCCAAGGCTCTCCTCTCCCTGCTGTCTGCTTGTGCCCACGGGGTCCCCTGTGTGTTAGATGCACACACTCCTCACCCTTGTCTTTAAAGAGGCACATGTAGGGGGCAGTTGTCCTTCCCTCAAGAAACTACTCTGCAGAGACATTTATTTACCTGGGCACCAACAAAGTTTCCTCCAGGAGAATCTAAGGGCCCTGAGGGCACGTGCTGCCAGTCTTTGTCCTTCTACTTCCAGCGCAGCACCAGCCATCTAATCCTCAAACATTCCAGGAGATTTGTGATCTCACCAACATGGGTAACTCCACGGCCTGCCCACCCTGTATAACCCTTGTCTCCAGGTCCTTCACTAAGCTTGCCTCGAGGGGTCCACTCAGTGTGAACATATTAAGTGGTTACTACCTATCTGCTGAACTAAACTGAGCATGAGCCAGTTTGGTACAACAGAGTCTGATGACCTGGGTTCAAATCCAGCTCGGTCACTTACTGCCTTGTTCAACTTTGGTCCCTTGGTCTCTCTGGGTCTCAGTTTCCCCACCTGTAAAGCAAAGGGGTTGGATTAGCTGGCTCCTGAGGTCCCTTCCAGATCTGCCCTTCTGTGTGTGAGTCACAGATCCCTTGGGCTGTCAGGTCCAGCCTGTGGACCTCTTCTCAGAATAATGGTTTTAAATGCGTGAAGTTAAACCCACAGGATTACAAAGAAAACCAGAGGTTAATGAAAACAGATGTAATTTTTTTTTGTCTCTTCCAAGTTCCCAGACTTCCTGAAATCTCTCCTTGGACCAGGAACCGCTGCTCTCACTCTATGATTCTGTGACTGTTCTCTGCATATCAAAGCAGGCTGGGTCTTCAGGGGCAAAGAGGGAAGACCCAGATGTCCTGGTTTTCTATCAGAAACACACTAAGCCATAAATCCCGCTCAAATGGCACCTGGAGGCATCAGTCTGGCTAGATGCTGCCCTCTCCATCTCTGCTCACTGTCGTGCTCTCTCCCCTCCTGTCCGTCTGTCTGCCTTCCCTTCCCGTGCCCTCAAAGGGCAGCTGCTGTTTTATGGGGCTCCCTTCTCGCTTAGCCTTCCCCCTCTAAGCATGGAGGGGTCTCCCCACTGTCTCTCCCCAACAGGGAGGAAATACCAGGGACTTCCATCCTGAAACTATGGGGCTGTGCTGACTTGCTTTGTTCTTAAATGGGCTGTTTATAGCAGAGGAAATGTTATTCACTACTTAGAGGAGCTGATGGAAGAGGAAGAAGAGGAAGAGAAAGAGGAGGAGGAAGAGGAGGAAGGCTTCTGTTTTTCATTTCTGGATCTGCTTTAATTATACCACCTCAGAAGAGCCCCTACATCATGCCTGGCCTGCCCGTGTGGCTGTCTTCATCTAGGGCTAAGAAACAGGTACAGGCCCCAGCTCATGGCTGGCCTGTTCTGAGAAATGACTGTGTTTTTCAGAACAAGGGAGGCTGAGGGATGTTAAGAATGCCTTGGATAGGCTTCTCCCCCAGTAACACCCGGCCTCCCTCACATGCTCCCCATGTTACGCATCGATGCAAAGATATTAAATTCTCAAGATCACAGGCTCTCAGAGACCACTGGGCCCAGCCTTGTGACTTCACAATCCACAAGCATTTATTTATTGAGTGTTTACCCTGTGCCAGGCACTATGCTAAGCACTGGGAACACTGAGAAAGGCAAAGACCCAGACGAGGGAACTGAGTTCCCAAGACACAAAGTGACTTGTAGGTCACGCAGCCGGTAAGTGGAAAGCCTAGAATCCGAGGCCTGGTCTTTGATTCAGATCCACGGTATTTTCCCATCACAGCAGGCTCTCCTTTGTTAGCGTTTACCTGATGTGATAGCACATCTCAGAAAACATAGATGACCAAGTTGTCAGAGACTGCTTCATTTCTATCATTCTATTCATTTCTGTCTATGCCTAATAATGTTGTTCAAGGTAGTGGTGTGTGTGTGTGTGTGTGTGTATGTATGTGTGCATGTGTGTATGCACATGCGTGTGTGTACACATACGTGTGAGTATGTGTATGAGTGTGCATGTATGTGCATGTGCATGCGTGTGCTTATGTGTGTTTTAAGGGAGTACTCCACAGGATTGCTGTTCCTACCTCAATCCTCCAGAGATCCCTGATTTCACCCATGGAGGCCTACGCTAGATAAACCCTTCCATCAAAAGCCAGAATTAAGGTTCCTGGGAGAAATCTCAGCAACCTCAGCTACGCAGATGATACCAATCTGTTGGCAGAAAGTGAAGGAGAATCAAGAAGCCTCCTGATGAAGGTGAAAGACGAGAATGTAAAAACCGGCTTGAAGCTTAACATAAAAAAAACCTACTAAGATGTTGGCACCTGATCCCACCACTTCCTGACAAACAGAAGGAGAAGAAATGGGAGCAGGGTCAGATTTTATAGTCTTGGGCTCAAAGATCACCACAGACGGTGACTGCAGCCATGAAATTAAGACACCTGCTCCTAGAAGGAAAGCTACGGCAGATCTGGACAGCAGACTAAAAAGCAGAGACATCACCTTGCCGACAAAAGTCTGTATAGTCAAAGCTGTGGTTTTTCCAGTAGTAATGTAGGGCTGTGAGAGTTGGACTATGGGGAAAGCTGAGTATCAAAAAATCATCGTTTTTGAATTGTGGTGCTGGAAAAAACGTTTGAGAGTTCCTTGGACAGCAAGGAGGTCAACTCAGTCAATACTTAGAGAAATTAATTCAGGATATCCACTAGAAGGTCAAATAAGGAAGCCAAAGCTTAAACACTTTAGCCCCATAAGGAGAAGATGGGACTCACTGGCGAAGACCCTAATGCTGGGAAAGACTGAAGGCAAAAGGAGAAGGGGAGGAGATGGACAGTGAGGTGGAAACAGTGAACATGAGCTTGGACAGACTTTGGGAGAAAAGGAGGTAGAGCCTGGTGTGCTGTGGTCCACAGGGTCATGAAGAGTTGGACAGGACTGAAGGACTCAACAACCACCACCCCAACCACCACCACCACCCTTCCATGCCTCAGCTGAAGTTTTCATGAAGTTCTGTAACCACAATAACAGTGGGAAGGGATGGCCCTCTGAGGAAAAACTACCCCTCCCAAACATACCCAAGCATTTCTCTGAAGACTTCAAGTGGGGAGAAGTCAGCTCCTTCTCAAGAGCATCTAGAAGTAATCCCCACCTTGAGGGGTCTGTGCCGATGATGAGCCCTTCCCAACCGGCCCATCCCTTGTCAGGTCTGCCCTCTCTCTCCCAGCATATCTGTCCTCTTCCAGCCACTCCCTGCACTGCCCCATCTAGAACAGGACAATAACTTGTGGGAAGAGCCCCAGATCTAGAGGACGTGGGTTCAAATCATGGCTTTGTCACTACCTAGGCTCCTTAGGCCAGTCATTTCAGTGCCTTGGGCCTCAGTTTCCCCAGGTGTAAAGTGAGGGGGTTGAGCTCTAAATGACCTCTGAAGTCCCAGCTCTCAATCTAGGATCCACTGGGATAGAAGCTCAAGAGTGGGGATTATTTTATTCATTGTATTTTTATCTCCAGCACAAAGTGGGTATGTTTAATAAATGGGCTGGTGACTGATGAATCCTCCAGGCCCTCCATACCCTACATTTTAGCAAAACTGTTCTCTGAACTTGACATTGCAAGTTTTTTGATGTGACTTGACTTGATTTAGGCAGGCTAGGCGTGGGTTGATGGACACATGGTGGGTTCCTGGGCTTGATGGGAGCTGACTTTGCCTTCCCTCCTCCAGCACAGTCTGTGTGCCTCAATGAGGCATTGAAAGCTTTCAGAGGAGGCCCTTATTACCAATGGAAGCAGACCTAAGTCCAATCCCCCGCCCCCGTCCAAAACACATTAATTTTTTTTGTCAACATCACTGAAACTAGAATTAAAGTCTCAACTTATGAAGGAATGTTTTTTATGCCCCAGGTAAATCAGTCTGCTAATCATTCAATCTATAAGCATTTATTAAGTGCTTAATGAATATGCCAGGCACTGAACTAAGTGCCAGGAGTCAATGTTTTTGAAGTGTCTATTTACATAAATAGACCATCCAATTCTCGGGTCTACACTCTCTCTCTCTCTCTCTCTCTCTCTCTCTCTCTCTCTCTCCTGTTTGGCTATGACCCCAACCTTTTTCCTTTCCCAAGTGAAAGAGGAATGCAAATTTCAGATCATTTGGCCAATACAGACAGTGTTCTAAATAACTCATTTTTGCCCATGATACACAGGGGCAAAAGCCACTCTTTGAGGGCCCCTGAGAAGAAGCCGAGCAAGCACTCCCCTTGGAGCCATTAATTAGCCAACACCACTTGTAAGGCACCTTCTGGCCGCCATCGTTGGCGGATGCCAGTGCACAGACAGAAAATAAACAAATAAAAGCAACACTGGATCCTGCTAATAAGCTCCAGCATGCAAAACTCAGTCTCTGCCAAGCAGAGCAGGGCTTAGTGAAGACGGAAAGGTGTTTTCTCAGCTCTCTCCCTCTTAAGGCAGCACACAAGTCAAGAAATATAAATGCCCAAAGAGACCAGAGTTTATTATCATCCAATATTTCCCAAGTTCATGGTGGTGGTACTGGGGGGAGTCAAGAAGCTGGGGAGACACAAGGTGGGGAAGGGAAGGAAATGTCACTTATAATAATCATAATAAACACCTCAAGGGAGTCCCTTCCAAGGTCCTCATACTTTGGGCATTCACATTTTAAGGAAAGGCAACGATAATGAGTTCTCTCTTTTCTGTCTCCTTCTGTATTTGTTGTGTGGGTCTCACAATTAGCATTTGTTCAAAATGTTATTTTTAAAGTTTCTCGAATGATAATTGACCCCTTTATAACCCTATCAACTTAACGTTGTGTGCAAGGGTAACCATTTCCCCAACTAGACTATACGTTTTTGGAGGGAAGCAACCTTAAGACTCTCAGAAAGCACCATTCAACGCCCAAGACTGTCTTCCATAAATAAATACCTGACTGAAAGATTAAGGACTTTTAAAAACCTCAGATAATGTCTATCTAATTTATTTTAAAAACGTCACCTTTATTGGCATGTTTTGTTCCAACGTCCCCTTCATTTTTAATGAAAGGACCCCTTCCTTCATTTCCTCAGTTAGCCACCTCTTATGATAAGGATTTTAAAAAGAAAAGACTAAGCAAACCCATACATCAACTGTGCCTGCCAGTGTGTGCTTCTCTCCTGATGTTTTTATAGTAATCTTTAAAGTTAAGGTGGGGCACCCATTTAGAATGTCCTGGGGAGTATGGTGTGAGGTGATGGTCTAAGCCTAGTTTCCACCAGATTGCTTTCCAGTTTCTTTAGCAGTTTTAGGGCGTTCTTTCCCAAGTAATTTATGTTTTCTCGTTTACTGAACACTGGGTTACACTGATTTCCATTGTTTCTGACTCTCCTTTTTCTAGTCTGGTCCATTGATCTACCTCTCTATTTTTTTAACCAATACTAGACTGTTTTGTTGACTGCTGCTTTATAATATAGTTGGAGGTCTAGAAGAGCTATTTTCCCTTCATCCTTTCCTCTTTTCATCAATTCTCTTGATTGCTTATTTTTCAAAAAGAATTTTGTTATTATTGTATTAAGTTCTATAAAGTAACTTTTGGATAATTTGATTGGTATAGCATGAAAAGTGGAAGTTAGCTTTATTACATATTATATATTTAGAATTATTATTTTAGCACAACCTAACCACTTGCATTGAATATTCCTCCTGCTATTTAAGTTGCTTCTGCCTTAAAGGGGCACTTTGTAACTCAGTCTTTACGAATCTTTCATAGGATTTTGGAAGCCGATTTCTCAGATATTTTAGGCATTTTGTAGCTTTTGGAAGGGGATTTCCCTTCTCTTATTGGCTCTTGGATTTGTCATTAATATAGAAAAATGCTCTTGATTTTTAAGGATTTATTTTGTAGTCTAGAATTTTGCTGAAGTTGTTAATTGTCTCAATTAATATCTTTGCTGATTCTCTAAGATTTTCCAAGTAAATGGTTTTAATCAAGATTATCAGCAAGGAGGGATAATTTTGTCTCCTTTTTACCCCTATGTATGTCTTTTATTTCTTTCTCTTGTCCTACTAGTACTGCTAAAATTTCTAGAACTCTTATCAAAAATTAGTAGGGAGAGTTGGGTAGCCTTGCTTTGCTCCCGTCTAGTTTATCTTCATTGCATATGATGCTTGTTTTTGGTTTTAGATACTTTTTATGTCATTTAAAAATCATCTCTCCATGTCTATACTTCGTAGGGGTTTTAGCATACATGGGTGCTGTACTCTGTCAAAAGCTTTTTCTGCATCTCTTGAGATAATTGTGCTGTTTTTGATTTTTTAATATGATTAATTATGTTGACTGTTTTCCTAATGTTGAATCATCCTTATGGCCCTGGTATAAATCCAACTCGGTCAAAACGAATGATTTCTCGGACGAATCACTGTTTGACAAGATTTTATTAAAAAATTTTAGATCCATGATTCATTAATGACATCACTCTGCATACTTCTCTGGTGCTTTATCGTTCTCTGGCTCGGGTATGGGGGCTCTATGTGTCTCATAAAATGAATCTGATCAAGTGCTTTTTCTCCCAATTTTAGAGAACAACTTGTGTAAGTATGGGTAGGGAAGGAGAAGGAAATGAACATTTCTAAAGAGCCTACTATGTGTCAGGCGCTAAGCACTTCACAAACATTATCTCATCTGATTCTCACGACAATTTGCAAGGTAGGTACGTCATCACCCTCATTTGATACACGAGGAAACCAAGGCACAGGTGACTTGCCCAAGATCACACTGGCTAGTAAGCGTTTGTGACCGGATTATGAACCCAGACCTTCCTGACTCTGGGCTAAATGTTCTATCCACTGAGCCATCTCTTTGAAAGATCTGATGGAATTCTCCTGGGAATCCATCAAGACCAGGTGTTTTTCCTTTGGTCGTTCCTTTACAGCTAATTCTATTCCCTTTTCTGAGATTGTGTTATTTATGTAAGATGTCTATTTGGTCTTCTGTTAGTCGGATAATTTATATTTTTGTGTTCTTAGTTTTATTAGCCTCTAATAGGTTCTGATTATTCTTTTTTATTTCTTTTAGATCTGATGCGATTTCGCCTTGCTCATTGCTACTTTGTTGATTTTATTTTTTGCGCTCTTCTTTTTTAATCAGATTTGGCTAAAGGTTTATCAATTTTATTAATCTTTTCAAAGAACCAGCTTTTAATTTTATCCTTGAATATTGTTGGCTTCCAGTTTATCCATTTCTTCTCTAATTTTTAGTATCTCTTCTTGTATGCTTGTTTTAGGTTAATTAATTTGTTGCCTTTCTAATTAAAAGTGCATATTCAGTCCATGAGTCTTCTCATTTTTGTTTTGTTGTCTGATGTAGACTATACAATTTTATGCATTCAGAGTCCAGAGGAGGGAGGTCCATGTTCTCAGCCCTTTGGAAGGTTAATTCCAAGACGCTGCAAAGTCTCAGTGAATTACCTGGTCTGGGCCTCAGCTTCCTCATCAGTATAATGCAGGAACCTTTCTAGATGGCTGTCAAGCTTCCTTCTGAGTTCTCACGTTCACGTTTGTGAGCACAATCTCACTGAGACAGAGCTGTACCCTCTGGCACATCGTCCTCATTGTCTACGGTGTTCACATCTACTGTAGGGATCCAAAGGAGACTCACCAGCAATTCTTGAGCCCCAAAGCAATGGGCACATGGCAAAGAGGAGACAGGATTCCTGTTCCACCATGGTCCCCCCAATCATGCAGCCAACGCAAAACTCAGCCAATCATACGGAAATTGTGGTAAAATCACACTTTTTTTGGGGTGGGCACGCAGTGCCCTCTCTGTTAATATTCCTCCACATTATGAAATAGGAATGTTAAAACAAGACAAAGTTCTTTGGAGATGCAAGTCAAAGTTCAGGTGCCAAGGGAAATCGATGTGAGTGTGTGTGTGTGTGTGTGTGTGTGTGTGTGTGTGTGTTAAATAGAAAGATTTTGTGAAAGGGCACTTTTGCAGTTGCCCAGACATTAAAAGCTTAGTCAAAAGCCCATTAAGATGACCAACCCCCCTCCCCAGGAATCTGAGTCACAAATGTCACTCAGCCCGCAAGCTTTTACTTGGTGCACTCCCCTTTTCATCTTGCCTTCCCATCACCCTCAATGCTTTCACTGCACCTAGATGCACCAGCATCACTCTTTCCAAGATGGTGTCAATCTCCATCTCTCAGATTCTCCTCCTCCTCCTCTTCTCACTCCATCAGTCCTGATCTATTGCTTTACTTGGGCTTCTTCTAGCTCTGTTGTCCTCATGATGAACTTACTAAACTTTTCCTTTTTTCCGGCAAATAGTCTTTCTTTCACTTAAAAAAATTATAAATACAACAAACATCAAACATGAGCATTTCCATTCCAACAGGATGGAAGACATGGATCATACATACTGAGACAGCATCACATGGGAGAGAGAGAAAGCGAGCTGGACTTGGAGTCAAAAACATCTGGATTGAAGCCCCAGCTCAGGCCCAGGCTGGCTATGTGACTCTTGGAGAATTGTGCACTTCCAGGGCCCCTGGCCACCTCCCCAAGACTTTCATTTGCAGAGAAGGTGCTGATCCGCTTTGGGAGAGGAGTTCCTGGCTGGGAGTGATCTATACCGCTGAAATCACAGGTCCAGTGGGAAAAAAGGGGCTTATAAGTGAAACATGAGTCTCTTATGTACAGCTTGGGGTTTTGCAAAAAGAAGTGTATATTAAATTTAACACTGTGGGACCAATATTGCCCCAGCTGTCTGTTGTCCCTGAAATGTTCTGAAATTCCATCAGCTCACTGCTGCATGTATTTGAAAAATATTTCATTAACCTCCTTCTCCTTCTTTCTCATCTTCTTTTTTCTTCTTCCTCTTACTCATCATAATCTTCTCCTCCACCATTATCATCTTCTTTTCTTCTTCATCATCATGATTTTCTCCATCATCGTCATCATCATCATCGTCATCATCATCACTTTAATAGGCAGAACTCAGCAAGCACCAGAAATAAATGAATAACAAAAGGAATTTTTCCTCCTTCCCGCATTTGGTGATGCTGTCAGACTGATGCCTCTGTGCCCCATCTCTGTGTCTTTGCACTGACTGAGCCTCAGGCCTGAAATGCAGTCCCTTTTCACCTCCATCTCACTGGATTCCCCTCCTCCTTCAGGACATGGCCCAACCACAGCCTTCTACTTGAAGCCCCTCCTGTAGCCCCCTGCTGCCAGTAGGTACCTTCCCTCCCTGATTAACTTGCATTTAGCTATTTTGTATTTATTCTCTGTATACTAATTCAGTATGTATATGTATACATCACAACATCTCACCCATTAGAACATAAGCTCTTCAAGAAGCAGAGATAGTTTTGTTCTCTGTATTTGTTTCTGTAGCACCTAAGATAATACCTGGCACATGGTAGGTGCGTAATAAATGCTTGCTGGTTGACTGACTGACTGAAGATAACTTGGTATCTCAGGATGGTAGACCAAGCCAACACAGCTTGTTTCTACTGGATGCCAAATCAGTCTGTCAGTTAAATAATCTTAGTCCAAAAACTCTGGCAAACAGTCTGTTAGTAACTGTGTCTAGAAATGGGCGCTGTTCCTTGTCCGTGACTTTAAAAAAATCTCATTTAAAATCTTAACAATATTATGACTTCCCGAATCATGAGGCAGCTCCGTGGCACAGCGGACAGAGCACTGGGCCTGGAGTCAGGATGGCCTGAGTTCAGATCCAGCCTTAGATCCCAGCTGGGTGGCCCTAAGCAAGGCATTTAAATGCTTTCTACCTCAGTTTTTTCATCTGAAAAATGGACCTAGTAACAGCATCTACCTCTGAGGGTTGGTATGAGGGTCAAATGAGACAACTGTAAAATGCCATAAATAATGCTATTATGATAGGGGAGTTAGGGACAGGGAGCCCCAAAAGAGAAGAATGAGGTCCACATTTTTCAGGATTTTTTCAGGAAACTGAGTATAAGTCTGATGCTTTTTTCGTAACCTGAAGGACAAGAGGAATGGGGAATCACTCCTCCCCACAAAAGACTTGGTCATAAACACGAAAACCAAAATATCCGATGCTGACTTAGCCTTACATTATGTTTCTGTCAATGTCCTGTGTTCAGGCAGGCAGGCAGGGCAGGCAAAGTGTAATGTTTACCTTTGTCTTCCAAGCACTAGCCAGGAGACAATTGATAAGTGTCTGCTGAATTTAATGGAATGGAGCAGGTGTGAAACAAACTGATGGGCAGCACACAATTTTCTTAGGGAAAGAGAGAAGCAACCTGACACGTACCCAGAGGGTGGTGGGTCCTTTCTCTCAACAGGGCAGGGTCCGAGTGGAGCCATAAAGACTTACCTGTTGGTGTGCTACTGCGAAAGGAAGAGGAGGGGGTGATGGGAGGGGTAACAGGTGGTGTAAGGCTTCCACTGCTGTGGCGAGGTGGAGTGGACACATTCCCTCGAGACACTGAGCTGGACAAGGTCAATGAAAGTTTGGGCTGAATTTTCTTCTTCAAAGACTCTTGCTCACGGCGAGCAGCATCAGTCATGAATCTGAAACATCAACAGAAGGTGAACTGAGTCGTTAAGTTTTGGGGAATCATCAGATATACTTTTTCTAAAGCAAATGCACCGAAAACCTCCCAAAATGAATTTAACAAACGTCGACTGAAAAGTATGCATTGTTCAAGTGGGACTCCTTGACTCAGAAAATTTCAGTCATTTTTTACTGCAAAAAAGCGGGATGTTAGTCAAACACAGCAAGAATCAGTTCAACTTAGCAGTGGAAGCAATTTTCAACACAAAAGCTATATTCCTCAAGGAATTTTTAGGGACAGTTCCTGAGAAAGAAAGAAAACACTGAAGTTTATCATTCCAAAATTGTGAGTTAGGTTCATGTAAGTGTTTCTGCCCTCCCCCATAGATGCTGAATATCTAGTGGGACAGTGTGACCCAGGCTTATGCAAATCTATTTACTATTCCTTGATTGGCCTTATAGGAATAATTCTGATATTCGACTTACTTGTTTTTTTTGTCTTACTGCTGAGGAAAAGGATACAGTGAAGATCTCAATATGTCATCACTACAAGCAGCTGGGTTTATATAAACAGAAACACTCTGGTAGGGTCACAAGGGTTAAGGGGATAAGTAAAGGAAGTGTACTTCCCCCCAAATCATGTTACCCTTAGGTCCCTGAAAGAGTCTGAGTGTGACTGCAGACCTGCCAGTGTGAGTACAAGTTAGAGTAACCCAGCCCAGAGAGTAAGCATCCACACACCCTGTGTGAAATGCTTGAGATGCCACACATGGGGCAGAAACCCTATACACCTGTTACAACAAAGAGGCTACTTCCCTTTCAGGTACACTATACAGCGATGGACAGATGCAAAACCAGAGGGTACTAGATCCTCTCTGCTTAGATATTTGCTTGGCAATTATTAAGGCAGCGGCTACACGGTGCCACATTGCACAATACCAGGCCTGGAGTCAGAAAGACTCATTTTCAAGAGTGTAAATCTGGCCTCAGACACTTAGTAGCTGGGTGACCCTGGGCAAGTCACTTAACCCTGTTTGCCTCAGTTTCCTCATCTGTAAAATGAGCCGGAGAAGGAAATTGCCAATCACTCTGGTATACGTGCCAAGAAAATCCCAAAGCGGGTCATGAAGAGTCAGAAATGACTGAAACAACTCTAAAACAACAGCAAATCATTAAGGCATCACAATATAGGCCCTGACTCAGAGTCAGAAGACTTTGGTTCGAACAGTGGCCACGATCCTTGTTACCTACAGGAGACCATGGGAAAGTCACTGCCTCTGTGGGTTATGAAATGAAGGCGTTGGACTAGATAACTCCTAAGGTCAGCTCTGAATCTGATTATTCCATGATCTTCCTTCATGACCTTAAAGTTCCCAAGAAGTGGCCATCAAAGACTCAGCAGATGCCTCATCTTCATTCATGAAGCCTTTCCTGGTCCTCCCTGTGGCAGGAGACCCCCCGCCCCAGTGACCTTGTATCCATTTTTAGATTCTGTATATATTTATATGTATATATGTACGCTGTCTCTCGCATTAGAAGGTAAGCTGCATGAGGGCAGGGCCTAATTCAGTCATTTCTTTTTCTCCTCAGTGCCTGACACATGGCTGATGCTTAAATAAAAGGCTGCAGATTCATTGATTGATTAATAATAACAAGGGGGAAGCGAAGTCTTTTCTAAAGTGTTGACCTGGGATCTGTGAGCTTGGTTTTTAAAAATACTTTGATAACTGCATTTGAATATAATTAATTTCCTTTGATCTGCTGTAGAATACAAAGATGTATTCTGCTTTATGCATTTGAAAACGTTATTCTGAGAAGGGGTGTGTATGTTTACCGGGTCTACAAGGTGAAGAACCTGACAGAGGGGGATCCCACATTGAAACGTCCAACACGTCATCTGTCTGTAACGAGAATCTCGCATCATTTTCATGGTCCTATAAACAGACGTTATGGAAATCCTCTACAACGTGGGTTCCGAAACACCTACAGTGTTACTTGTGATCTCGATACTGTTACGGGCGTCAGAAGGAGGAGCCTCTTGCCGTCACTCGAGGCGTAACTGCAGCTTTCACTGGAGGCGGATTAGGGCTTCTGGGGCCCCTCGGGGCAGCTTTTCCGGGGGCTTCCGGCCCCCCACCCTCACTCCCCAACCCTAGGCGCTCTACAAAGTTTGGATGGGCCGCCAGCGAAGGGAGCTGAGCGCCTTTCCTGATGCAAATACTACATCAAACACCCGTGAAACGAGAATCACACCGTAACGGGTCCGAACGTTCTCCTTTCAACACTGGGAGCCGCCGCGACACACGCCCACTCCGGAGATGCCTTCTGCAACATAATCTCGAGGCATGGAGTGGGCAGTAAAGAATCAGGCTGGAGAGGATGGCGGGGCCCCCGGGACAGAAAAAGGGGAGAGGGAAAAAAGAGTAAGGGATGGGGGAGCAAGAGCAAGAAAGCGAATGAGAATGAATGGGGGGGCGGGGAGAGAACCGGAGAATGAGGAAGAAGGAATGAGAGAAGGGGGAGCAAAGTGAGAGGAAGAATGAGGGAGAGATGAGAGGGGGAGGGGAAGATGAGAAGGGGGAGATGAGAGGGGATGGAGCCCTCACCTGGAGCTCTTTGCAGCTTGGCCTTGCCTCTGCCAGAATCCTCCTCTTATGCTTTTCCAGAGCCTCCCTTCCTGACCACCTCCTCTTTATTTTGTATTTATTCCGTATATCCTTATAATCGGTATAGACATGTTCTCTCTCCTGACAGAACACACATTCACTGACTGTTCCCTTTTTGACTTCGTGATTTTCCTAAAGCAGGTCTGACTGTGCCCCCCCTGGCACCTACCCCACCCCACTTAACTCCCAATGACTGCTTACCTGAACGTGCCGCTTGGCAGGTAACGCCCTTCCCAGTTGGGACTCTCTGCTTTTCCAGCATAACACCCGGGAATCTGGCCACACTAACCCCTTGCCTTTCCTCAGCCATTCTCTGTCCCTCTGTACTGGCCTGGAATACAATCCCACCTAACCTCAGACCCCAAATCGCGGCATCTTTGAAGCCTCACCTCCTGGGCAGATGGGCAGTGTGGTGGACAGAGTTCAAATCTTGCACCACGTTACCCTCAAAGACGGATAAGAGCATCTCCCTCCCAGGGCTCTTGGGAAGATCTAACAGGACAACCAATAGCCCGCCCTCTAAACACTGCCCTGGGGCCTGGCGGACTCCCCAAGGGACGGACGTCCTTGGCTGTGCTGCCAGTCCACACAATTCCATGCCACGACCACACCCGAGATGCTGTCCTTGTCATCCCTCTTCTAGGGTTTACTTCTGCCCAATTCCCATGAGCCACTGGTTGGACTCTTGTTGATTGACACGTCTGACCAGAACGAAGGCAAGACAATGAAGCTCATCAATGATGCATCAGATCAGACACCCAGCCACCCCCTCTCCCGGTGCAAGGACACCCACGGTCACATGGTCTCTATGCCGCCACAGCCCCCATCCCCGACTCCACGTGTTCAGGAAGGAGCAGTAATTCCTACTTGGGAGTCTGGGTATTCATTTTGCTTTTTGGATGTGAGTCTGGTCGTAACCAAGATGGAAACCAGCTCCATCCCTCACAGACCAGTCATAAACGGCAGATTTTGCAAGATTAAAAAAAAAAAAAAGATCTGCCTTTGGGAGGCAAAATAGATCTGAGGGAGCAAAATGTTCCTGAATCATGCCCAGGTCTCCTTCCCATCTAAGGGAAAGGGAGGAAGGTTCAGGCACTGATATTTTCAGAGATAAACGGCTCCGACGGATCAGTGATGACTGCCAGTGTCTCGCCTTCATTCTGACCAAATGTATCAACCAATAAGCATTTATTAAGCACCTAGGATGTACTAGGCACTAGACTAGGTGCTGGAGAACCCAGGACACACATGAAGTGGCCCTTGCCCTCGAGTAGCTGAAATTTTTAGGAGACAAAAATGTACCCGTTTTAAAACACACGGAGAATTGCAAAGTAAATGAGTTGTGGTTTTTTTTGAAGGGGGGCCCATCTTTCCACCTTCTGTCTCCTCCTGCTCCCCATGCTCTACTTTCCAATCAGAGGCTGGGGATATCTTTCCGGCCTTCCCAGTGAACATCAATTATTGTAGTAATGAGATTGCTGAGATAATATTTGTAAAGCTAAGCAGCCCCATGCCCAGCACATAGTAGGGGCTTAATAAATACTTGTGGATTGGTGGATTCCCCACTCCAAGTCTGGTGGTCTGTCCACTGTCCACTGTCCCACACTGCCTTTGGCTGGCTGTCAATGAGGCTGCTGAAGCTGCTGTCAGGAGGAACCTGACCACCTCGACTGAAGGGTCTTGTGCCAGCCACGAACCAAAGACCCCCCAAACCCGAAGGTCTCCAGAAAACAAAACTGCTTGCCATCTAAAAAACTGGCCCGTTACTAAGCCCCTGCGGCATTATAAAGACTTCTTGGCCGACAGGCCTTGTTAAATGGATCCCAGCCAGGATACATGATGTCATCGGGAGATATTAATAATAACGAGTTTTGGGGCTTGTCCTCCCAATTGCAGAACTTTGGAGATGGGAGGGGCTTAGGAGGTTGCCTAGCTTAACACCATCATTTTGTACACGAGAGAACTGAGGACCAGGCATGGGACACGGCCTGGCCCCGGCTCAAGGTCTTAGCAGGACCGTCAAGACTCCAGCTGAGGAGCCTTGGACTCCCGGCCAGGGGAGTCCATTCCCCACCTCCCACTAGACTGTCTTTATTTCCTGCGTGCTCGCTCCAGGCAAATGAATCCTCTACTGTTCTCTGTGCGGGCCACTCCATCTTTTACCTCTGGCCTTTGGTAAAAGGCTACCTCATGTGCAAATCTGAAAATGTGCACAACACTTGCGGGTCTGCAAAGCGCTTTACATTTATTATCTCATTTAATCCTGACAACCACCTTGGGATTCTCATTTTACAGTTAAAGAAACTGACTGAGGCAGAGTGTGGTTTAGTGACTTACTCAGGATCACACGACTAGTATCCCACTCAGTCATGACCTATGCCTCACTCACCCTGAATTCCCCTCCCACACTCCCTACTGGTGTGAAAATCAATGCATTTTCTGATCTCATTCAGAGGTCAAACTGAGCCTTACACAAACCCAGCCAGTCCACCCACAGGCTGAGGACTAGAACTGTGAAGAAAAATCCTTACTGGGGTCTCCTGCTGGAGGAGACCAGCCAAGGATGAGCATGCTTTTTCATCCATTAACTAATTCATCACTGGATCAGAACCTAAGGGTACCAGGGACTAGCTAGTTTGACCTCTTCATGTTATAAAGACACCAAGGCCCAGAGGAGGAAGCGACTGGCCCCAACTCTCATGCCTAGCAATGGCAGAAGCAGTGTTCACACCAAAGCCCTCCAAACCCCATTCCAACCCAGCTGCCCACATGGAAGGTGGCCTGGCCAAGGCCGATGGTTGCGTGTTACCAGACTGGTGGAGCTGACCCCTTGTGGCTGCTCAGATATTTGGTAATGCCATTTCTTAAGGCTCATGTAGAAGGATGACAGGTGGTGGCTTCCTAGGATCCTGACTGTAGGGGAGGATGGAGCAGGGAGGGAGGCAGGGAAGAAGTGAAGGAGGCTCCTCCCTTCCCAGACACCAGTGCTCCCTGGGGAGAGGGGATGGGAAGCTTTCAGCATTAAGCCCAGTCTTTTCAATGTTGATGAAGAATCCAGAAATCTTGTCTCTAGAAAAGCTATATGTTCATTTGAAATGAAAATTCATTCGGACTTTGCTTCAACTTGGAAATGCCCAAGCTACTTAAATTTAAAACAGTTATTTGAAGAAATATATCAACTTTGGGTAAAGGACATAGGCCTTAAGCAAACTTTCATACCTGGGTTAAAAATCTTTAAAATCCTTAGCCCACTATGTCCATTCAGTCTAATATGTTAATTTGGGGTACCATAAGAGCAAGAAAAGTGGCTAGTGCCAACTACCCCCCAAATTCATGGGAATGAACACTTAAAGCCAGGAATTTCTGGTTGAGACCCTACTTCAAGATCCTTCATTCAACAAATATTTCTCAAATACTGGCTACTTTCGGCACAGCTTGGGATTTAGAGATGGAAGAAGTCAGTGGTTATGCAGGGTGTTCCTAATGGCTGGACATATAGGTAAAAATGCATATTTTCAAGAAATGAAATGAACGAAATTTTCAAAAACATTTTATTTAATTGGAATATTAACAAATAACGTCTTCAATATGATTTCCATCATTTGTGATGCAAAGGTTGATGCGCTTTGCAAGATTCATGTGAACTCGATGCAATAGCTCCACATTGCTGTCAATTTTAGCACATTCACTCTTTATGTGTTCAATCAAGTGTGTTGCATCTGTGATTTTCATTGAGTACACCTTCTCCTTTGGCATACCCCAGAAAAAGAAGCCAAGGGGACTAAGGTCTGTTAATATTCCAATTAAAAAAATAAAATGCTGTTGAAAATTTTTGCCTATGTTTCCAGGCTTTAGGGACACCCTGTAGACTCCTCAGAAGGCCCATGCCTGTGTATCATGAATCTTTTCAAAACTATCACAAATTTAACCAACATTAACATTTCAATACACAAAAAACAGAAAAGAGGATTGTATATGAAACTGTGACCTGCTAGATCCTTTCTTCCGGAAGAGAGCAGGAAGGAACTAGACATGATAAGCACTGAACAGGGTCCCCCCAAAATGAAGCTGACTCTATCTTAACAGACAGGATGTAAATGGCTACTGAGGTGGAATCTTCCAAATCAGCGAGTGCTCTGTGCAGTCAGATCACACACTGGTTAGAGCAAAAGTCAAAACACACACCAACGTGGAAAAGGACAAAGACAAGATGGGAGTCCTGTAGACAATTATGACCTATTTAAATGAGCTACTAAGGTCAAAAAATGGGAAATGGTCAAAGGAAAGGGCACTGGCACCATTTATCATTGCCTCTAGAGGTAAAACTGGCATAAAGAGACCAGAAAACACAAGAAACGAACTCAGTTGTCAAACCCTTCATCTCCTTGTTAAGAAGAGGAACATGGCGGCCAAGGCTTAACAAATCTGGCTGACAATATAAAGTCATCTGTGAAATATCGTGGAGGACAATGGTGAAAATTTACAACCTGTTTCATCTTGGAAAATAACGAAGAATGCTGGGAAAGAGAATGGATCTTCTGGAAGGCTGGCATGAGACTCAAGTAGGACATATCTTTATAGATGAGATGGGAAACAGATCAACAGCTAGACCAGAAATGGAACAGATCTGGCATCGCTTCTGTAGCATCTCTCCTTTCATTATCTCGGACAACTGACCCACTGCATTTAGATACTTCCCACTCCATCCCCGCCATTCTATATGAACAGTAGAAACAGCTGCTAAGACGATAAATTTTGTAAGAATGGCTAGACCAGATGAATTACACAAAAAAAGAAAAATGAATGAAAGATTATTTATTAATGCTTACTCTGTGCCAGGCACTGGCGATTAAAAACCGAAGGCAAGAGGGCGCCTGATCTCAATAAAGAAACAACACGTATTGGGGAAGAGAAGATGGGGAAGGGGGTTTCCAGCTCAGATGTCACAGGGATAGTGAGCAGAACTCCCTAGGGCAGCCTACCAGGCCACGGATAAGCCCTTTCCATAGGTAGAGAGGGAGGAGGGTAGAGGCCAGTATACAGTAGGAAAATAGCCAGGGTGCAAATGCGTATGCCTGGTCTCAAGGACTCTGGAGCTGAGTGTTTTGGCTCTTCCAGCCATGGTTCCTGAAGGTCTGTTTTGGAGGATGTAGCAGCAACAACATGATAGAAAGCAGCTGAAATCTGTTCTAGAGGCAATGAAAGACTGAAAGCACTGGGTGATTTTTGAAGACACCAGAAAGGGAAGAAGATACCATTCCCCCCACATTTTTGAGACTGTCTCCCTCTCTTGTCTAGGCTGGAAATCCAGTGGCCAATCATGGATCTGATCCCACTGCTGATCTACACAGAAGCTTTGACCTGCTCCATTTCTGACTTAGGCTGGTTTGCCCCTCCCTAAGTGGCTTGAGGCTCCTGAGGGCTCATGGGGATGGACTTACTTCAGGCACCCAATTGGTTTCAGCCCTATTGCATTCTCAAACTCCAAAGTAAGCCAGCAGCCTCAGTCTCCCCAGCAGCCGGGTGACAGGCACAGCCCACCTCTTGGCGCCTATACAAAGATGAAGGGGCAGTAGAGGGGTGGTTCCTTGTCAAGGGCCCAGTGAAAAGCCTTCTGCATTTGGTCCCGGCATCAGCATTCAAAAGCTAATTAATGGGAATTAAAGACTCTGTGCTTGGGAGATGTTATAAAGTTCCCTGGACATGACGGAGGGTCCCGTCCAAGCCTTCTTTTGAGAAGCAGCATAGGAAATTAAAACACAACAGAACATTTAAAAGCCCTATTTTATACTTTCCACGTTCCTTTGGGCAGTATCATTTTTTTTTTCAATGAAAACCAAATTTGTGAAACCAAGAAGGCCTTGGGGAGGGGGGATGGGAAGAAGGGAGAAGGGGTCTGGTAGACACTATAGAATTCCACAGGCTCCAAATCTGGCAATCGATCCCCCCAGACAACAAGATTTCTCAAGTAACAGCGAGAGAGTTAAATACCAGTGCACGGAGAACCCAACTGGACAAGCTCCATCTTTTCTTTGGTTATTGCTACGCTGGAGTCTGTGAGGGTAGGGTATGGGAAGAAGGTGGGCGAGGAAGAAGGCTGAAATATGCTGCATTGCATTTGAACAGAGGGCATGAGAAATGTCAAGAGGATTATGGGGTATGTTTCATGATGCAGTCACGTGTGGCCCACATGTCAAAGAATCTGGCTGCTCTCTAACGATGAGCATTCAGACCAGAAGGCACATCTGTGGACAAAGCCAGCGGCTGCCTCTCCATGTCTTACACCCGTGGTTAAGTCGAACATGGATCGGATTCAACAGCCGGCTGGTGAAATATAACCTGAAAACAGCAAGGAGTGTACATTTCGAATGTTAATTCATTGGGGGGATTTTCTGTTTGAATGATTCCCAGAATATGATTGGAAACATATTCCTTTTTAGGAAGTGGAAGGAAGACCATGTAAAAGAGAAAAAAAGGGTATTATAACTTTAAAATATTATTTATTTCATTAAATATTTCCCAATTTCATGTAAAAATTTTTAACAATCATTTTTTAAAATTCTGAGTTCCAAACTCTCTCTCCTTTTCACCCTTCCCCCCTCCTTGAGAAGGCAAGCAACTTGATTTCGATACTACATGCAAAGTCACACGAAACCTATTTCCATACTAGTCATGTTGCAAAAGAAAACACAAATAAAAAGATAAAGAGAAAGGAATTCTGAAGAAGTCCGCTTCAATCTGCATTCAGAGTTCATCAGATCTCTGTCCGGAGATGGACAGCATTTCTCTTTATGGGTCCTGCGGATTGTCTTGGCTCAGTGTCTTGGTCAGAGCGGCCAAGTCTTCCACCGTCAATCATTGTTACAATGTTGCCGTTATCATGTACGCATTTCTCCTCCTTCTGCTCACTTCACTTCGCACCATTTCATGTACATCTTTCCAGGTGTTTCTGAAAGCATCCTGCTTGTCATTTCTTACAGCACAATAGCACTCCCTCACAATCACATACCACAACTTGTTCAGTCATTCCCCAATTGATGGGCATCCCCTTGATTTCCAATTCTTCGGCACTACAAAAAGTTGCTACAAGTATTTCTGTACTAACAGGTCCTTTTCCTTTTTCTTTGATCTCTTTAGGATACAGACCTAGTAAGGTATGCACAGTTGTACAGCCCTTTGAGCATAGTTCCAAATTGTTCTTCAGAGTGGTTGGACTAATTCACAACTCCACCAACAATGCATTAGTATGTCAATTTTTCCACATCCTTGCCAGCATTTGTCATTTTCCTTTTTTGTCATATTAGCCAATTTGATACGTGTGAAGTGGTACCTCAGAGTTGTTTTAATTTGTATTTCTCTAATCAGTAGTGATTTAGAACATTTTTTTGTGTGTGACTTGATAATTTTGATTTCTTCTGCTGAAAACTGCCTGTTCATATCCTTTGACCATTTATGAACTGGGGAACGGCTCTTGCTTTTATAAATTTGGCTCAGTTCCCCATATACTTGAGAAATGAGGCCTTAATCAGAGAAACTTACTGTAAAGCACTCCCCCCATTTTCTTGTTTTTTAATTTTGGCTGCATTAGTTTTGTTTGTGCAAAAGCCTTTTAATTTCCTGTAATCAAAATTATCTATTTTATTTCCTATAATCCTCTCTATCTCTTGTTTGGTCATAAATTCTTCCCCCTTCCATAGATCTGACAGGCACATTTTTTCCATGCTCCCCTAATTTACTTATGGTATCACTCAAAGAAGGGTGTTACAATTACTATGACTTCTAGAAAGTTTTAGGTGGCTATGGCTGGGGCTCCTATTTAGAATGGTGATCTATAATCAATACTGGTTTTTCTGGAATCTGACTCACAAAATGGAAACCAGAGCCAAAAGCTGGTTGGAGTGCAGGAATAACTAGTAAAAATTCTACGGCCACCTCACTTTCTATGGCACCGGCATTCTTTACTGATAATAAGTAGCTCTAAATGACTGAATGGAAGTTCCTCGAGGACAGGGCTTGTCATTAAAACAAAAATGTTTTCATCCCCAGCACTTGGTACAGTACGCAGCAGGCACTTCAGAAACACCAGCTGAGCATATCATCACCAGTGCAGATTCAGCCCAAACTGAACTATGTAACTAGCCCATTCCAACTGGTATTATTGGATGAGCAGGGGGCTGGAGTCGGAAAGCCTGGGTCCAAATCTCTTTTCAATTTCCAAGGACCTGTGTAACTCTGTGAAAATTAAATCACCTTTCCGGGCTTTTGCAAACCTTAGAGAGCTTTATATACATACATACACACATACATACCTATCTCTACAAACATATGTGTGTATATATATATAAAGGATCTTATAAATGATAGCTACTATTCTTTGCTCTTATTAATATTATCCATAAAAAAGGGTTAGAGTGTTAGACAAAATCCCTACCAGCTCAAAAATTTTAAGCTGTGACTGTTTTAATTCACAGGTGAGTTTTTGTGAGCATGGATGCAACTGACTTGAATGAATGCCTCTAAATATTGCAAACTGTGATTTCAGAATATTAATTGTTTCTCTCAAAGCAAAGGACTGGGCTGCAGGGCTTGGTTTCCCAATCTTTAAAATGTGGCAGTGGTGGACCAGATAACTTCTAAAGCCCCTTCTAGCTTTAAATTCCTATCATTAAAGTAATTTCTGAAAATGATGCATAGAAATCTTAAGCAAAACCCACCAACATAATGACTCAGTAGGACAGTGTATGTAGCCTTCTAATCCCTGCCCCTCAGCTGTCTTTCTGCTTAAAGGAAGGGCCCTTCATTATTTCTTTGGAATAAGATGAGTCACTTAATTTGAAATTAATTTGAATTCAGGTGCCTTTTAAGTGTTGTTTTCATTTCCAGGATTGTAGTCTCCATGTTCATTGTTCTCCTGGTTCTATCGTTCCAATCTGTCTTCCACTCTGCTATGGGTGATCTATCTCTCTCTCCCCCCGACTTGATAGACTAAGATTACCATGGCCCTCTAACACCTAGAGCAGCAAATACCAAATCTGTTCAGCATTTAAAGTCACACAGCACCACGTGTGGAATATCAGTATTAAATAGACGGGCCTTTGTTTCCATGGGAAGCTTGAGCTCGCTAAAAGAGCTTTGTAAATTTCTCAATGGAAATCCAGCGCACTCTCCTTCTGTTCAACTCTGGGCCCAAACTGTCCTTCTGTACTGTCTGTCCCCGATATAACAACACACAGAAAGCTCAAATGTCTATCTGCACTGGGGCAGCAGGCATTGCTCAACCACTTGGTCTTTTGTGTGGGGCCAAACGATTCTCATGGTTACAGATCTCTTCTGGGAGGCTCCAATGCCATCCAAGCAGGAGCATTTGGAGGACCCCGCCATCCCCAGGGAATCCCTCTCTTCAGCGTAGGCTCTGGGCTGGGTCTTCCCCATCACAGCAGTGAACACATCTGGTGAGCAAAAACCTTCCTGCTCTATGATTCAGCTGGTGTTTACGACTAGCGGTTGCTGAAGAGTGCTATATGTTGTCACATCTTTCAAGCAATTTTAAATGACTTGGATGGATAAGAAACATCCCTGTAGGGTGGAGTTCTGCTCTATTTAATCAAATATTCTTTCATAATCAATAGCGGATAAGCACAGCATCTACGTCATTCAGACCACTGCAAAATGGTAAAGATGAGGCCCACTGGTGAATGTTATACACCAAGTCATGCCTGTTCTCTATTAAGGATAGTCTCTACTCTAGGTCTGGTTGGTTTTGTATAAATGGGAGAATAAGCACAGAAGCTGGTAATCACTGGTGTTTCTTGGTTGCCTTTCTGGGGTATTGATAATATTTGGGATTTCTTTCCAGGTCTTTGGTATCTACTCCTCCTTCAAATGTCTTGCATGGTGATTCCTCAGCCCTCTCACAATCATTTTGCCCTGGCACAGATCTCTAGACACACCCAATCTTGCCCCTTTTAAAAGAGACATTCTACTCCTCCTATAATCACATTCAGAACTGTCAAGATCCAAATGTGGTGATCCCACTGCCCCAGATGATGAAAACAATTGAAATGCTCTCTGCAGATCTTTTCCCATTTTCCTTCTGTTTGTTCTCCTCTTTCCATTTTCACCCTTAAACGCTCCTGGGATGATTTTGGTCAGTTAGATGTCTTGTCAAGCTTTCTTTAAACTGAGTTTACCCTCTACCGCTTCATGAGCTCACAATCATGCTCATAATCAACCATTCTACTTCTCTGTAAGATTTTACAAAATATGTTCATATTCTAAACCAGTACTGCCTTTGGCTGCCATCTCTCTCCACTCAGCAGATAAGTCAAATGTTTGCTGATTAATGTGCTTTTCGAGGTCTTTTGGTCTTCTTGTAGCAACAGAGTTACATCAAGTAAACTTCTGTATAAAATTATTATAATTGGTGTTGATGCCATTTCTCTTGTCCCTTTCCCATTTTTCATTGTCAACTATGTGTTCAAGTACCCCAGAACTGAGTTGTTTCAAGTGTAGGCCGAGTCTTTTTCTCATCTGAATTCTTTCTTCAAGCTTTTAAAATTTTTTTTAACTAATTCTGATCTTTGCTCTGACAAGTCAGTAGTCTGACTGCTCCCGGACAGCTGATTCAGGGAAAAATCCCACATCAATAACGAGTCTTTTCCTGTATGTTAAATACCATTTATTCCATTAAAATGCTATTTTGTGCTCATCACGTCCAGGGCCTACCCATTCTTTTCCTGAAAGAAGTGTTTATGATATAGACTGTGAGACTTCCATATAATCTACAAGTCTTTGGCCTCTCTTATTCTTGGACCATGCTTTCCTCACATAATCCTTTTCATCCTCAGACTCTCCCACCCAGATATTACTGAGTGTTTGTAAAGAAATGAAGTTTCACTATTTTCAGGAATGGCTGTGCCCTAGGATAATGGTTACGGGCACATACAGCACTTTCCATAGATTAACTCACTAGAGCGGCACAACTAACCTGTGAGTTTAGAAGTGAGAGGAATCATTCTCCCTATATTTTAGATAAAGAAACCAAGGAACAGACAGTGAAGAGTCTTACCCTACTACTGCCCAGGCAGCAAGTGGATGGAGTGCTGAACCGAGAGTCAGGAAGGCTGGAGTTCAAATGTGGCCTCAGATACTTAGCTGTGCGACCCTGGGTAAGCCATTTAACCTCTGCTTATCTCACTCTTCCTTCTCAATAAAATGGGGACAATAATCATACCTCTCTGCCAAGGTTGTTGTGAGAATAAATTATATACATATAAAGCACTTGATAAACCTTAAAGCACTATAGTTACTACTGCTACTTTTTGTTTGTTTTTTTTTAGAGGGGGAAGGCAGGGCAATCGGGGCTAAGTGACTTGCCCAAGGTCACACAGCTAGTGTGTCAAGTGTCTGAGGCTGAACTTGAACTCAGGTCCTCCTGACTCCAGGGCCGGTGCCACCTCGCTGCCCAAGCCTCGGTTTCTTTGTTTGTAAAATAGGGACAGTAATGGCACCTACTTTACAGGGTTATTCTAGGCTCGCATGAGATAATATATATATATATATATATATATATATATATATATATATATATATATATGTATATAAAATACTTCAAGCCTTGAAGGCCTAAATTGTTAGCTATCCCATGCGGACAGAGCTGGGGCTGTCTTGGGTACTGTCCTCAGTACACAGGATTGAATGACAAAACGAATATCCCATTCTCAAGGAGCTTCCATGCTGTTGAGGTTATCTGAAGTGGGATTTGAACCCAGGACTTCCCAATTCTAAGTCCATCACATGCCTTCAAGTATGGCGCTCAGGCTGTAGAGAGGAGTCCCATGGACTGATTGTTTTACTGAACAACAGGCTTAATTCACGATGCCCCAGCCTGTTTGCCCTGTATGTGATCTCCAGTCTTTACCAGCAGCTGGTTCACTTCCGGGGTGTACGTGGGTCCCTCCCCAGCTGTTTATGGTGGACTTGTGCCTCTGACCGTGGTCTTCACAGAGAGGCCAAAGCCACAAGGCTAATGACCACAAGTCCCGAATTCAAAGCCCTCAGCAGCTGGCCTGGGTGCTGGACAGACATGTAAACCCACCCTGTTCCAACCCTGCTCCTCTCTGGGCTCGGCCAGCATGTCCGGATGCCAGAGGGCTCCTAGCACAAAGCATTCCTTCTCCTGCTGTCTCGAGCAGGCCCCTCTCACACACACGTGGTGCATTGCTAGTGCCCAATTATGCTCTCTGAATAAATACTGACCAACAAAACCCCAACTGTCCCCCCTCCGTGTCTCTGGGAAGCAGACAAGCAACATTCCCACAGACACTCGGCTGGACTCATGCTGCGTCTCTCCTGCCTTATTATGCCCCCAGAAACGAGGCACATGCCTAGGGGAAAACATAAAGTGGATGCTATAAAACCCTGGCAGCTCCTGATTACAGAGGAGAGCCCCCCATCTTTGTCATCCTCCAATCCAGGAAGAAAAGCTCCTTTTTATTTGGCCTTCGAAGGGAGGCCCTCCAGGTGACAAGCATTTGAGGTAGGTGGAAAGACAGGAGCAGAGCCATAAGGGTGGTTTGCCCGAGGAAGGCTGCCGAGTGTCAGGATCTAAACCCAAGGACTGCTGACTCCAGGGCTAGCGAACTATGCCAAGCTGTGGGCTGTGAGCTCTCTGGTATCTGAGGGAGAGAGCCGTCAGTCCTGCCTGTGGAACCTTTGTCCAGTTCTTGGCATTATCCAGTGATCCTGACAAGGGGAGGAGTGACCAGGATGGTGAGGGGCCAGGTCATGTTCCAATCAGGCAATCAATACACAATTATTAAGTACATACTATGCTCTAGGCACCTTGCTGAGTGCTAGGAATACAAAAAGAGGCAGCCCCTTCCTCAAGGAACTTACAGTCTAAATGGGGAGATAACATGCCAACAGATACGTACAAAGCAAGGGACATACAGGGAAAATAGGGAATCATTAGCAGAGGGAAGGCCCTGGAATCACAAAGGGCTGGGGAAGGCCTTGAGAGGAGGGCTTGGTGACGGTAACCCTAAATGAGAGACCTGAGAATGGCATCTAAATATCTGAAAGTTTATGTCTGGTGGTACAGTGGATAGAACTGGCCCTGGAGTCAGGAGACCTGAGGTCAAATCTGGCCTTAGGTACTTACTAGCTGTGTGACCCTGGGCAAGTCACTTAATTCTGAATGCAAAAAAAAAAAAAAAAAAAAGAAAGCTCCTGTTTGGAAGGATTAGATTTACTCTTTTTGTCCCTAGAAGGCAGAGAGGCCTAATGTGGATGAACGGATGGTGGATGCCATAGAGAGGGAGGCAGATTTTGGCCCAAAACAATAATGAATTCCAGCAGAGGATGCTGAGGGCGGGGCTGGCCTAGATGACCTCTTCTATTTTAAGTCTGAGTCTACAATTTCATGGATAATGTAAGCAAAAGCACAGAGGTGGGGAGCCTGGTGGTGGAACTGTGAGAAGTCCGTAAAGCTGGGCTTCTTGACTTGGGTGTGGGTCCTGGACCCTCGGGCAGCAGCCTGGTGAAGCCTAGGAACCCTTCTGCAGAAGAAGGTCTTTAAATGCACAGAATAAAATAGATAGGATGACATGTTATAAAATTAAAAAACAACACCCGTTCATGGACTTAAGAACACCTGATATAACTCACAAAGAGGGATGGTGGTAGACAAACCTAGAAAGATCTGGTAGAGAAAGATTATAGAAGGCCTTGAATGCCACAGCAAGGGTCTTGTGTTTTAGTGTGCAACGAAAAATTCTTGGAAGTTTCTGGGCAGAGGAATGGCCCAACCAGAGCTAAAATGAGGAAGATCATTCAAGCTGTGGAGGGCAGATTGGGGACGGAGGGAAAGACTAGCCAGTCAGTCAACGTACATTTATTAAGTGCTTACTATGTGCCAGGCACTGTGTAAGCGCTGAGAATACGAAGCAGAAAAGAGGAAGTCAGTCTCTGTCCTGAGGAGGTTGTGGGCAGGGGGTGGGGGTGGGAGGGGGCCTGGGGGCAGTGGGGAGAAGGTACCCTGTGCACAGGAGTCCACCCACAGGAAGACATGGCCGGCCTGGGTGCCCTCCTCCAGGGGAGGTTCCCAGAGAAGCCCTCCATCCTCCAGTCAGAGGGAGGGAGGTGCCCAGGGTGCAGGGCACGAATCAGGTCAGAGTTCTAGGATGGATGGGAATTTGGGAGATGGGTTAGGATGGACAGTGGTGGTTAAGGTGAGAGGTAAGGAGAGCCTAAATGAGGACGTTGGCAGGGGGAGGCATGAGAGAATCAACAGGGATTGGATGCTAGGGGTAAGATAAACGCAAGAACCTGTGGCTCACCCTCGAGGAAGAAATGTAGTCTGGCCTCATCTGACCTGCAGTTCAACCTTGAGGACATCTCTCTAAGAATACACTTTCATTTCTACGCACAATAGCTTCATTATCCTTCCCCGGGGTCTTTTCTGGGAAAGTCCAGACACGTGCTTGCGTCCTTCCGGGGTTCTCATCTCTCATGCAAGCATTAACAAAATATTGAATCTAAGATGTGTTTTTATTTAACCTGACGAAAAACACAAGGGACTTGTACTAAACCCATAAACAATCGAAATAACTCCCTTTCCTATTCTAGCCCCTTTCTTTTCAAGGAGCCCATACCATCCTCTAGACTTATGCTGTTACCATGGAAGAGCCTTCCTCAAAAGGGAAAAAAACTTAGGGTTATTAGAGGCAACTTTCCCCTCTTGTGGTCCCACCTTCCCACAGGACCTACACAGTCTGCATGACTCACAGTACTGGCAAATTCCAGACTGGCTGGCTGGGAGAATGGTGGATGTCTTAAACAGAAATAAGAAATTCAGAAGAAGCTATCTTTTCTTTTCTTTTCTTTTCTTTTCTTTTCTTTCCTTCTTTCTTTTTGTTTGGACAGGGAGGAAAGTTATATTGCACTCCGGTCATGGTGAATCTGTGGTACCAACAGAATGTCCATATGGAAATATTAAGCAGGCAGTTAAGAATACAGGGGTGAAGGAGAGAAAGAAGGAGCAATCGGCGAGAAAGAAGAAAAACAAAAAATTTAAATGATTGAAACAAGAACCCAATCTATCATGAAACTTGAATTTCTACTCCTACCCGAACGTTCCACAAACTAGCGTACTGGGGTATGACTCAGGATGTGCCTTCTGTCACGATACATACACAAACATTCATTCATTTTCCAAATATTTGTCTACTAGGTGTACAGTGATCCTATTTCCGACCTCCAATTTGGGACTCACAGCAGCCTGACAAAGCATAATGTTTTTGTGAAGCCTCATTAAGAACGTGCCTTCTTTTCTTGAAAGTAGGATTGTCCTAGAAAATATGGGGATACATATATATCTGGATGGGGTGGAGTGGGGAGACACAGAATCTGTGTGTTTCCAGCCTGACTTTGTGAAAGGGGTTTTCTTTATATATATGGTATGTGAGAAACAGCCCATTCCAAACCTTGGAATATTATGTTTTGAATAAGTAAGACAGGGCAAGACTCGACAATGGAACCAAGATGCTCTTCAAATTCCATTTCAAACTGTTTATCAACATCTCTCGACACAAAATTCTCCCAGAGCCTGGTGAAATAAATTGGTTGCGGGGTCCTTAAAGGATGAAGCTTTTAAGATGCTTTTCTTTTCAGCCTCATTTTCCATTGCTGGGTGGGTGGGTGGTGGTGGTGGTGGTGGTGGAATGAACCAGGAAGTTATCTGGCCTTGTTTTTTTTACTATACTATTTACACCACGCAGAGCAAATGAGAAAATGTCTATGGCTATTCCTCCCTGGAAGTAGAAATTCCACACTATTGTGCTCTGAGGGATTTCTCTTTAGGAGGGAATTTGAACAAACACTGTTCAGATGGTTTTTTTTGTGAGACAGGGTGAGAAAAGCTCTGAGTCAGTTTCCTCTATGGCCCTACATCCTGCAGAAGTGATGGGCACTTGGGCCTCCCACCGACTTCAAAGGACATTTCTTCCCCAGCTCAGTAAATGGAGGGAGAGTAGGAGAGGCCTTAACAAGGCAATAAGTGAGACCAGTCTTTGTTCCACAATTTATTTCCTTTGATTGGAGGGAGGGAGGGAGGGAAGAAGACAAATTACTTAAGCAACTCCTCGATGGCAGCCTCAGCCAGCTCCAAAATCTGACCCTGATATTTATAAAAATCCCAGGGGTAAAGGAAACATTTAGGAAAAAGAGCAGAAAAATTATTAAGATTAAATTTGTCACTGAAAAGAATCTGAAATTTCGGTTTCCGAGAAACACCCATTTCCAGCTTTTATTTTTCCCTTCATGTCAATAAAGGCATAAGACAATAGTAGTAAATAATGAATAAAATAGTAGGATAGTAATAGGAAAAATGGACTTAAAGGGCAAGTCTTGGAAATGTTTTCTCTTTTCAGCTGAGAAATTACATGCATTAACCACAATAGCAAAATACCAGGGTTGTCCATTTGAAATGAAAGTTAAGAATGCAAATCAGTCATTTGCAGATGAGAAAACTGACATCCAGAAAAATTATATTTTGTACCCGAGACCACACAGCGAGTCAGTGGCAAACCCAAGACACTGCTCACGCCAGTTTTCAGATGTCTTCTTATTCTAGGGCAATTTCTGCTAAGATATAAAGATGTGTGGCGGTCATCCCCCCACCCCAGCCTCACCCCACACAGAGGCACTGTGGAGGATGGAAGGCTCCAATCTTCAAAGCGAGGGAGATGCATGTGCTACAAACTCTTCAGTCCAAGGTGGCGTGGCAGATGTACGTAGGCGAATGGTCGGCTTTGCAATCAGAAAGACCTAGGTTCAAGCATGGCCTCCAATGCACCTTGTGAGCCCAGGCAAGAAATGGGACCCAGGAGACTCTGTAAGATTAGAAATGGACAAATGCCAATAGCTTATGGGGCTTCTTCATATAATGAAGGGACACCAGGTTTGAGCCTGGAGCTCCCCCAGAAAGACCTTGAGTAAAGATACTGTGTTTGTATGTGTGTATGTATGTATCTCTGTGTGTGTGTGTGTGTGTGTGTGAAAATACACAGACCACACAGAGTAAGGACGATAGCCAGCATCTCTATCAGGCTTTAAGGTTTGTAAAGTGCTTTACATCTATTATGTAAACCTTATGACAGCCCTGGGAGGCAGGTGCTTTTATTATCCTTATTCCCATTTTGCAGATATAGAAGCTGAGGCAAAAGAGGTTAAGTGACTTGTCCAGGGTCATACAGCTAGTGTCTGAGGCTGGATTTGAACTCCTGTGCAGAGCTCCATCTACTAGGCCACCGGATTAGAACATAACCCCTCAAAGGACGGGCAGCAAAAAGGTTCAGTGACTAGGGATTCCAAATAGATTTCTCAGGCAATAGAGAGCCCCAACGTCTCTGAGCACAAATGGCAGTTTTTTGTAAACTGTTAAGGGTCCTTTCCAGGACAGTTATTCACTGACCCACGCCTCTAAAGATCGATACCTCTCATTGCCTAACCTCTCCCCTTCTCTGACTGCCGAGGAGTCTGAATCAGGATCCCCCCCTTTATCTGCAGATTCCTGGAAGGCTCCCCCAGGCTGTGTCTGAGAGGCTGGTTATCGGGGGCTGAGAGGGTCTGGCCCTGCCCTCTGCCCTGGATGGAGAGAAGGCTACCAGAGACTCTCGGCTTTTGCGACGTGGGAGCTTCATGAAGACACCTCACTCGCTCACTCATTCAGACACATCCTGCACTGTGCGAGGTGGAGGGAGACCCCAAGAAGACCCAGACATTTCCTGCCCTCCTGGAGCTTAGAGTCCAGTAGTAATTGGCCTCCATTCAGCTCTCCAGGCATTTACAACAGGAACACGGAGAGTACAAAGGAGAACGTGGGAGAAGCAAGCATGGGACAAAGTGGACAGGGGGTTAGCGGTGGGCAGGCTTAGGTTTATGGGCCTGAGAGGATGTGGCCAGACCCAGGAGGCTTTTATGTGCCTCAGAAAGTGGGTTTCAATCAGGCTCAGGCTTAAATGAGCAGGCGTCCTCCGCTAGCCTGTCTGCTTGGAGGCTTCACCCTCCCTCCCCCAGCTCGGCCCCAGGTCAGTGCCCAGCAGCCCCCCAGACTCCTCAGGAAAGCAATTCCATGGCATCCTGCTGGCGCCCACCGCTTCTACTCCAGAAGCTTCATCTCCAACCCAAATTTCCCCTTGCTGTAGGGGATTCTCCAACTGCATCTTCTCAGTTTCTTCTGTGGCCTGCGGAAAGACATGGTCTTTGCTGCCCTTTAGACGGGGAAATGGGGTCTATAAACTATGTTCTGGGGCTGAGAGTGGGGAACCTGAGCTCTGAGGCATCAGCGGCAGAAGGGGTGGAGGGCTAGCCCTGGAGTGAGGCCAGCTGGGGTTTGGGTCCCACATCAAGAAGGATTTATTCCACTCCGGGGCTGCTTGCCATCTCTGGGAGGGGGAAAGGAGGGAGAGAATTTAGAACTCACAATTTCAAAAAATGAATGTTATTGGGAAAAAAAACTATTATTAAAAACAAACAAAACCTCCAAGGATTTATTAACTACCTATGGGTGACTCTGGGCAAGTAACTCCACCTCTGAGCCTTGGTTTCCCTATCTGTAAAATGGAAATGGTCGTAGCACCTTGCCACAGCGCTGTGAGGCTCAAGTGAGACCACCTGTTTCAAACCTTAGTACTGTCTTTTCTTCTCAGCTGTTTTTCTCCTGATGGGTCTCTTCTCTCTCTCTCCCCTCTCCTCCAGCCCCAGTTATTACCTGCCGGGGATACCAACAGGTGATGTCTGCATAAAGATAAAAGGCCTGCAAAGCCCTCTACGCACGTGGGGTGGGGGTGGGGGGTCCCCACAAGGAGCCTCACAGGTGCAGCCTTAACACTGACTGAAGCGTCAGACCCCCACCCTACCCGACCTGTGCCCCGCCCAATAGCTCCAAGGAGGCGGTCCTGAAGCTGTCATTCATTTCAATTTGTAGACAAGGTTGCTGAAAGGTGAAGGGACTTGCCTCCTGCTCCACAGAGAGGAAGGATAAGAGGCTGAATCTAAATTCTGGCTCCTGTGTCAGCAGCTTTCCTGAGCTGAGGAGCCTTTGGTTCAGAATTAGTCCCAGAGGAAGACGCTCCCTCCACCAGGGCAGGCTCACACCGGCTCAAGGCTCTGTGACTTTGACCCCAGGTCCTCTGAGGCCAGGCCGGGGAGCGCACAGTCTGGAAGGTCCCCCCAAGATGAACCCAGTGGCCAGCCACGCTAATCTGGATCAGAAGTAGGCCCATCCTCAGAAGGGAAGCTACAGGCTGATGTATTTGGGATCCAAAGCAACCCACGGCGAGCGTTGCCTCACATGGAAAGGGCTGCAATCTGCCATGGTGGAGGGCCAAGTCACAGATCATCAAAGATGTGCTTGTGCGCTTTTCTTAAAAGCCACTGGATGCTGTTTCAGTTTCATTTTCACGTTTTAGGGAAAATGTTTTATCTTTCTTATAGCACATGAGATGGTCAGATATTCCATTCAGACTCTAATATGCCTGCGCACACAGGGCTATTTATTGTCTGAAGACTTCAGGTGTGACAGTGGACTCAGAAGTGATCAAACAAATGAAACTTGACCATCCATGCTGCAGCTCCTCCCCCCGCCCACCCCGCAAAACACGCCTTATTTCTGATAATAGCTGGGATGCTGTGGGAACGCCCACACGCCGGGAGTGTAATGGGGGAGAGGGATGGCCGCCCCAGCCTTCTGAGCTGTGATCTACCAAAGTCTCCGCGGTGGGGATGGTCCCTTCACGCACATCCCATTAAAACAAAATTGCCGTAACTACAAAACCCGCCGTCTGCTACGCTCCCATTTTCTTTATTAAGCTGGCCATTAATTACTGGTAACAACTAATTTAGCCTGGGTATTTTACTGCGTAATTATAAAGGTTGCTGGGCAGGCTATCCAGCATGCTGGCCAAACCATCTTGGACATGCTTAGGGTGGGATATTTTAAAAACTGCTATGTTTTGAAAACAGCCTGCAATAAAATGCCAAACTCCATTTAATACGGCAATTATCATTCTCAAAATTCATCCTTCCTGTAGTTAACGGCTGCCTTCTTAGCGCTTAGCTCAGCCTGACTTTTGCTCGGGTCATTAACTAACAAACTAGTCGTCACCCACTGGTAACAACACATCTTTCATGGGCTATTGCTTAATTAATCCAAGTACATGATTTGATAGCTGCCCCTCTCACACGCAGTGGGATCACATAACAATCCCATGTTATTGTCCAGCAGTAAAAAAACCAGAGAAGCTTAATGCTCATATTACAGTCGGTTTACTGCCCGGGATAAGGCAAAGTGCAAAATTTTACAGATATGTTTTTCAACTAAAACATTTAGGCCAAAACATTTATTTGAAACACATCATTAATTTAATAACAGACGCTACCAAAACAAATCATAACTCCTCTTTTTATTGCAAAAGTAATTGGGTAATGAATAATGAATAGCATCTCACTGCAAAGGGCAGTAAATATGTTGACTTTAACATTAATACTCAATTTTTGTTAATAAGTCAGCTATTAAATTTAAAGATGGTAGCTATGATTTATTGACTTGCTATGGGATAATTTTAAAATGGTATCTAATATGTGTCAGCAATCTAATTCAAAAGCAGATTTGATCATCACATTAGCAGAAGACCCCCTTGGATTTCAAACAGATATCTGACATGCTAAGATCTCCCATCTTCTCTACCTTGGTAGGCTTCTGAGAAACCATTCTGTATCTCTTTGCTCTGTGTGTGTGTGTGTGTGTGTGTGTGTGTGTGTGTGTGTGCACATACATATACACACACACATGTGCGCTGTGACTTAGCCTAGCATTTGCGTGAGGATTTCACAAAGATAAGATCCTTTTATTTTGCCCCCCAACAGTCCAGTGACACAAGTACTAGCGGGACTATTCTCACCATTCTACAGATGAGGAAACGGGGCTGAGAGATAGGAAGTCACTCTCCTATCCCTGGGTCTGGTCGACTGTAATGCACTATGCCCTGTGAAGACCTTGTTAAATTATTCAGTAGACAACATAATTCAACTTGAGGCAGGCCCATCCCGTTCCTCTCTCTCCCCCAACCCCATTTCCCAAGCCCCTGCAGGGGAAGGTAGCCCAGAAGGCCTGAATTTTCTTCCATCAATGAGATCCAAAAGAAACCCTCTTTATTCACAGCCGCCTGACAATGACCCATGGTGGATGCCAAGGGGCCTCTTGCTCTCCCTTCCAATATTCGCTCCTTTACTCACTCATCCAGAGACTCTATCCTCTTTGTCTCTCTAAAGGTGAAAGAATTTGGAGCGTAAAGGGAGGGACTCGAGAGAGGATCTGCTCCAACCCCACAAGTGACAAACGGGAAGATGAAGGCCCAAAGAGAAGGTGCTCGTCTGAGGCCTTGGGAGTAAACGCAGAGCCGGGTTCTGAGCCCAGAAGCTCAGCCCCCACACCCCCAGCACTGACTGAACTGTAACAGGAGGAAGCAGGCATACACAGCTGTCGGCCTACAAGCATTCATCCAGGACCTACTATGTGCTAGGCAGTGTGCTGAGTGCTGGGAACACAAAGATGGACAAAACCAATCCCTGCTCACAAGGGACTCACACTCAAACGGGGAAGATGGCACACATGCTGGACGGACAGACGAGGTAGAAAAACAAAGAAAACCAGCAGCTGAAAGGCCAGTACAGAGGACCTCTTGGCCCTCGCGTAGTCAGGACTAAGGAATGGCAGACACTATTGTGGCAAATGCCAGTCTGTTTCTTCAAAATTGTTAAGTTCGAACCTGTATCAGCAACGTTTCTCTGAGCTTTTGTGAGGGCGGGTCAGCGAGGTAAGCTGGGCAAAGTACTTGGCAAATGTTAAAGGGCCAAAGAGACATCTGTTTCCATTAGGTGCTCAGGCAACTTGACTTGTGCCTGTCTTAGAAGGCCCTTCTTGAAGGATGCTGGGCCTGTTGCTAAACTGGCACATGTTAAAATACTTAATGATAATAGCTAACACTTACATAGCACCTACTATGAGCCAGGCACTCTGCCCAGTGCTTTACAAACGTTATCTCATCTGATTTTCACAACAACCCCATGGAGTAGGTACTGTTATAACCATCTCCATTCTACAGCTGGGGAAACTGAGGCAAACTGCAATTAAGTGACGTACCCAAGGTTATAGAGCTATTGTGCTTCTGAGACTGGATTTGAACTCGGGTCTTCCTGACTCTAGGCCCACTGCTCCACTTGGGTGTCTCCCCCCCAACCCCCCACGATAACAGACAAATGGCTACTAAGACCCTCATACTCATGTACGCATGCAGGCTGTACAGAGACAGTCACACCCTACAGCACAAGATCTCAAAATACAGTTTAAGATGAAGCCCCTCATCAATCACGCATTTACCCCCAGTGCTGGTGCTAAGCTCAAGGCTTAGAGAAAGAAACAGTTCCTGCCCTCAAGGTGCTTCCATTCTACAAGGGGAAAACAACATACATAAGACGTATTAAATGTATACAAAGTAATGAGGGGAGGGCGTCACCAGTGGTGGGTAATGAAATGAACCAGCAGCCTATCCTAAGAAATCTTCCCCCATCCTCCTTAATCTCAGTGTCTTTCCTCTGAGATTATCCCCAATATCTCCTGTATATTTATTTTTTTGGAGACAATCAGGGTTAAGTGACTTGCCCAGGGTCACACAGCTAGTAAGTATCTGAGGCTGGATTTGAACTCAGGTCCTCCTGACTCCAGGGCCAGTGCTCTATCCACCGCACTGCCCCTATTTCTTCATATCTTGACTTCAAATCATGCCTCTGTGGTGTCTCCTTGTCCTGGAATACCCCTCTGTTAGGCCCACTCCTTCTTCCACGGGTGAATTCCTCCCAGAGCTTCCATTTTGTGGAGGGTCCCAAGCCAGTCTGCCTTCATTCCCCTCCAGCTCTGTCCCTGAGTTCTCAGACTGCAGAATCACGGTGCCTTTATTTCTTCACTTCCTCCCTTCCAGTTTTTTAGGTCCCTTTTGTCTGTTGTCTTCCCCGTTAGAATATAAGCTCCTTGAAGGCTTATGTTTGTATCCTCAGTGCTTACAAGAGTGCCTGGCACATAGTGGGTGCTTAATAAATGCTTGCTGACTTGACTTAACATGTTGGTGGCTATCCCCATGAGGTCTATCAGAGGGACCCTGCCTGATTTGGAGGCCTTGAGCTAAGCAGAATAGAACACAGACATGGCTAGATGATGTCTGTAAGACACGCAGGCTTTCAGTCACCGTGAAAAGCAGAAGGATGAGGGCCTACAGAGTGTCATTAAGGGGGAATAACACCAGAATTGGCTAATTCTTACTTGTGGGGGGAGTCTGAAAAGAGAGACACCATGAGGACAGTGGGAAGGACAATGGATCTCAGGTCAAGTGAGATGTGGCTTCAGTTCCCACCCGACGGTTATTAGAAATGTGACCGAGAGCCTCAGTTTCCTCATCTGTAAAAATGCATCTACTGCTCAGGGCTGCTGTGAGGCCCCAATGACATACTGTGTTTAAAGTACTTTTTAAACCTTGAAGGGCTAGGGACGTGTGAGCTAGAAACAAGATTACTCCCTCACGTAGCTAATTTCTTAAGGGCCCTAGGATGCCCTTGAATGACCACAGTCAGCAGTTTTGGTAACTTTAACCAAAAATAGACATTTCTGCATGTTTTTCTGTCTTCCATTTCAAGGTTTTGATACTTAAGTTATTGGCTAACAGATGATTTTTATATGACTTGGTTAATAAAAAGGTTTAAAAGCTTCTGTCTTCTTACTATCATCTGTTTTCCTTTTCTATCTCATAAAAGGGCAACCATTTCTTTCATCCTTCTCTTAAAATACCCAAGTATTTAAAGAAGAAATGCTTTTTAAAATTTCTGTTTTTCTTTGTATCTCTGACAAATAGCTTGGCTCTTGGTTTTTCTTACGTTATCTGGATGAATCCTCCTCAGGCAAGCCAAAGCACCTTGCCCTAGTTTCAACGCTTGATGACGTTTCAAAACCAGAATACCAATTTTTTATTTTCCTCATTATGTCCTATGTTAAGATTTACGTCTCCTTCACTCCCCTCCCAGCCCCAGCCCCAGCCCCAGGCCTTACTACTGTTATTCTGAGAAATTTTCCAATGCTGGTTATCTTTGTGACTTATATTTCTTCCTTATCACATAAGATTAAAGATTTAGAGCTGGAAGGGTCCTTACTGGGCATTTAGTCCAATCTCCTCATGTTACAGCCCAGGAAGCTGAGCCCTCCAGATGTTGAACGACTTGGCTAAGCTCACGTGGTAGGAAGCGTACGCTGCCCCGGTTATGGCTCAGCTGATGGAAGTGAGAATTTTAATTGTTTTGAGCTGAAAGGATTCTGTACTTTGGATTAATACATTGATCTAAAAAAAAGACTTCAGAGCTGATTGGTGACAAAAAGGTATTGACCTTCTCTGCACCGTCCCCCGGGAGGCTGAAACCCTCTACTGCCCAGTCAATGGTGGAGAACCGGAACTCACCAAACCCAGGGTAAGGGGCTCTGCCCTGTGGGGAAGAGTACAACAACACTCTCTCTGGCAGTAAAGAGGGGCTCTCTGACCCAGCAGAAAAGCAGAGTAGCCAGCCAAAGCCCAGCCCAGGTGGCTCATGGTGACAATTCCCGGTGCTGGGAGCGGCCTCGCTTGGCGGCTGACCTTTCACTCGCTAGGGAGTGGGCAAAGAAAGAGAGGCCACCAAAGCTTGACGCTTCAGAGTCGGGAGCTGCTCTGGGCTCTGGGGCACCCTCCTCGGGCCTCACTAGCTCAGGACTTTAAGCCTGTGTCCACCTTGTGTGCCCCAGATCTATGGGTGGCACGTCAGGCTACAATTATTCTTGTTTTGCCTTATGTTTGTAAACTGTTGTGGTTAAGAAGTAACGCAATCACTAATCACTGAGGTCACAAAGAAAAATGAATGAACAGTGCACACTCCACCAAGAACACTGCCTGGGTGTGTGCAGATGCACATAAAGATACAAGATAACTATTTTCTGGAGGGAAGATAAGATGTAACACTTGAGAGGAGTCTTGAAGGAAACCGGGAGTTCTGAGAGTTGGAGGTGAAGAGAGAGGGCATTCCTGGTATGGAGGAAAGCCAGTGCAAAGGCGTGAAGGTGGGAGATGAGAGCGTTTTGTATGAGGAACAGTCTGAAGGACGATGGAGCATGTGAAGGGAAGGAATGATCTGGAATCTGATGGTGAAGAGCTCTGAATGCAAAGGTCTACAGGAAGCTAGAGCAGATGCGGGGCTCCCTTTTCCTTTCTCCCTGGGACTCTGTCCTGGGTGTTTGGGGGTGACAGTCGAGTCCTCTCTCACGGAGGGGGCAGCCTCTTCTGCAAAACTCTCCGCTCTGTTTGCCAGCATACGCCTCTTGGGGGACCAAAATTACTAACTTCATTAAAACTTCACTGAGTAATAATTAGTCATCGTAATTGTTCCACATAAATAACTGGGGAGTGAATAAATAAATAAATGGGGAGTGATAAATAATCTTTTCAATAGCTCTAGGGAGTCGGTGCCAGCTCAGCTCAGAAATACAACTCTGGGCTGCACATATTCGGAGTCCTTTCAAGCCGCCCGCCCCCCAATCACGCTGGCTTCTGATGCCCTTTAGAACAGTAAGAAAAAGCTGGAGGGGCCTCTCCCGGGACGTCCAGCCTCCTTTCAGCACAGATGAGGAAACTGAGGCCCAGAGAAGGAACCGCAAAGCTGAGAGGGGGGCAGAGTGCACCTCAGACCCCAAATCTAAAAGCCGTTCCACGTCCCCCAAATCCATCCTGTTTATCTCTCGGGGAAGTGGAAATGATGGGGGAACATCCAAGAACTTATGATATTTGTCCCATTCCCACCGGAATCACTGCAGGGTTAGAGTGAATGGATGAAACAGAAATTGACACCAGAGGAAAACAGATTCAAGGCTGGAGGGGGCTTAAGAGGCTGTCTGGTTCAACTCTGTCATTTTACAGGTAAGGAAACTGAGTCCCAGACTAGCTGTGGCTTGCCCAAGGTCACAGCAGAGCCAGGATTTCAACTCCTTCAAAATTCAGCGTTCTTTCCACAACAACAGAGAGGTAAAAATAGAAAAGAAAAAGGCAATACTGCCTTTCCATCTCCCTCTTCTGCCTCCTTCTCCCTCTCCAGCAGAGGGCAGGAAGTTCCTCTCGCTTGGTTTGATCTCCAGTAGCCCTGTTGCCCTGCGAAAGCTTTTCATTAGGTTATTACCCCGCCCCCCCCCCCCCCCCGCACCACCCCCGTACTCCCCCCCCCCCCATAAGACACAGCCTGCTAAGTTAGATTACCAATGTACCATAACACAGTGATTGAAGGGAAAATAGATGCTGTCATCAGGACAGGACTCACACTTATAAGTGGAAAAAAAGTATAAATGACGATTTTAATTAATTTCCTAATGCAAAACGCAGCTGTAGGCAGGCTGGCACAGATCACCCGCCTGCCTTAAATCTGCTCAATGAAATCATGCGACTTAATTGAGCCTTAATGTACAAAAAGCTGTTTTATTTACTCTTTTTATGGGAACTCCAGCGTCCGACTCTCCGCTCGCTCGCCGGTGCGGATGCTTTACGAATGACTCGGATTACTGACGATCCGCAATCCTCGAGATCTGCACTTACAATGCTACAGTTTGAGTTTCAACAATTAAATGGCCCTTGGCTGGGCTGCCTCCCACTGCTATGTGAACTGGTGCAGGCTATTAAAATAATGAGTCCGGCCTGAGTCATCCGATCTCATGCTTGGTGCAAAGCCCAAGGAACAAGACTTTGCCCACAATCCCCAGTCTGTTTACCAGACTGGGACCAGGCTGCTGGAAGCATGGGGACCTTGACTCCCTTCCCCCTTCCCCCTTCCAGCACGGGTTGGTTTTCCCTTTTCCAAGAGCGTGGCTGGGGAAAATGTGGTATTACAGAGCCCTCTACAGGCCCAGGAAAGTGGGATGCCCTCTCTGGGGCTGATCTCATGGTCAGAAGTGGGGGAGAAGGCCTCAGAGAGCTCCAAGAGAGTAAATAAAATCTCATTAGAGGGAGATTTATCATCGAGACCGGCTGACATTGGCCGCTGGCTCTGCTTCTATTAAATAAATCATTTACCAAGGGTAAAAAAATCTGCATTAAATCATCTGAGGGCTGTTCCTTTTCAGAAAAATGTTTTTAGGTCACTGGGGTCTGGTTAAGAAGGAATCTCCAGGCTGCCGTCCTTGAGGCCTCTGAAGTCACAACAAATGGATGGACCCTGGGGGCTTGGGCAGAAAAACGCTATTAGTCACTGAGCCTCGGTTTCTTGGTTTCTTTCTGCTATTTATGGAAAGATGTAGAAGACAGTTATAGAGAGGAAATGCCAACCTCTCCAGCCAGGGTGTTCTTTTTTTTTTTTTTAAAGCTAGAATGAATGAATTCAGTTGCACAAGCATGAAGTATGCACCTGTGTGTGCCAGATACAGTGTCAGGTGCTGGCAATATGAAGGCAAAGAACAAAAGAATCCCCGACCTCAAGAGGCTTCCATTCTAAGGTGTGGATACAGTATATACAGCAATAAATATGGAAGAAGGAGCTCCCTGAGGACAGAGACAGTTTTATTTTTGTTTCTGTATACCCAGGGCCTGGCATAGTGCAGGGTATACAGTAAATGATCAATAAACTCCTGTTGATTAATCATGTCTTTCAATCCCAGGAGATTAGGTGGACTTCCCAAAGCTCTCACTGAACAATGGAGAAAGTTTTAAAGTGTGCTTCTTTCTGCGCTGGGAAGAGGTTTCTTTTCTTTCCTTTTGGGCAGATATAGGGTCAAATTGACCTTTGTCATTTACTCCCTGGGTGACCCCGGTTAAATAACCCCTCGGGGGATCTGGCTCCTCACCTGCCAAATGAAAGGGCTGGACTAAAGTATCTCTAAAGTCCCTTCTGGCTCAAAGACAGTGACTCTATGAAATAATTATCAAGGGGGAAAAATCCACTGATAAACAGATCCATAAAAAGTATTATTTTAATCTATACATTTTTCAGAACAAAGCTAAAGAAAGACCCCTTTGAGCAGTAAGTGGTGCACCAGATAGAGACTGGGCCTGCAGTCGGGAATCAATCAATCCACATTTATTAAGCGCCTACTATACGGCAGGCACTGCGCTAGGTGACCTGAGTTCAAATCCACCTTCAGGCACTTACTAGCTGTGTGATACTGGGCAAGTCACTGAAGTCCCTCGAGTTTCCTCATCCATAAGGCAGGGCTAATAACGCCCCTATCTCCCAGGGTTATTGTGAAGATTTGAAATGCCATTTGCAAAGCACTTTGCAAACTTCAAATGTGAATTCTACTTTTAAATAATTCCTCTTCTTATAAAAGTGAGTGTTGAAAACTAAAAATAAATTTAAAAAGTCACCAAGAAAAAAAATAATTCCTCTTCTTTCTCAGAAATTAGAGTTAATAACATTTACCAGTAAAACTGAAATAGCCCAGAAGTAACAGAGGGCGTGGATTTTTTAAAAAAGGAAGCTCTCGACCAAAGTTTATCCTTTCTCTGAATACTTGTGGTGACAGTGGAGGGAATTCAGGAAAGTTTCAGTGGAAAGGTACCTGAGTTTTGGGCATTGAAGAAGGGCTAAAACAGGAATACACTCTAGGGGACAGAAGGGAAAGGATCTCTGCCCTCAAAGAGTCATACTTGACTGAGGGAAAAGAATATTTGCTCTGAGAAGTGAGTATGACACATCTATTTGCCTGGGAGTGATTTCAAGTCATGGTTATCTCTGAACCTCAAATCCTGGTCACCCCCCAGGGGATTTTCGCTTTTCTTTGGCAGAGCTGCTGGACAATTCCCTACAAATTTTACAGAGATGGGGAAGTGAGCATATTGGTCTGTGTTTACTGCTATTTCCTGTGTTTTCATTTTAAAGATAGCGATGAAGTCTGAGGCTTCTGTAATCTTTCTCTCCTTTAGATACTTTGGGAATCGATCCCTCAACGCCCTCATAACCGGGTAGCTTGAAGCAGGGATCTCTGAATAAATGCCAGAGTAAAGGACACCAGCAGGGAGAGACAGGCTGGGAAAGGAAGATGGATTCGTCGATCAACCAGTGTGCTGGCTCCTCCTGCTTTCCCTCAAAGACAAGTGAGACAGAGAAAGATAACTGAATGTTGGATGGACTCTCTGTGGCTATGGGCAGGAATTGCATGGGACAGCCAGGGTGTGGGTGGGTTGCTATCTGCCCCACTGGAGGGAATGTTGACATAGGAGAGACCACAAATGGATCTTAGTAACTCTGACAAAGGATTGGCCTATAAAGGCTCATTGCATTTTGGAAGATTTGATTTGATGTAGATTGAAGATTGATTTGGAGTAGATACAGGAAGAGTTTTAAAGAGTGCCACATGGAAAGGTCTTTGTTCTGATGAAGCCCCATACTCAATAAAGACTGAATACCTTGGAGTTCCAGATCTATTCATTTCAGACATAAAACCCAGAGACAAATACTTTCAGTCTGAATTGTCAATGGCCAAAGTTAAAATAGGCAGCTGTTGGGTTCTAGGGAAATGGTTCCCAACCCTCCCGGGTTTAATGTCAGACTTTATGCTCTCGAGACTCCACTTTGGCTGCCAGACCAGAACTTCCCCTACCCCCTTAATTTTGTGCATCTCCCACTGTGAGACTGAGTTTAGCTTTATAGTACACCACGCATCCCAGCAGATGTAGGCTGCCAAAAACCAGAAGCTCGACAGACACTGGCGCCATTTCTTGGTCTTTAGCCCCATTTACAGTGGTTACACCCACCCCTGCCCTCCCCAGTTCAGCCTTGGGGGGACCTACCCTAACTCCCCCCAAAGCTGGGGAGGACAGGTGACAAGGATTAAGGGCAGAACATTTGCATATTCTCGACATAGCAGAGGGTAAATGAACACCGCATCGCCAGGATTTAGTGGTAATGCATAAACATGGGAAATGGCCAGGCTAAGAACCAACCCTTAGGACCGCCCGGAAAGACTCACAGAGGGGAGGAGGGGGAATGTAACAGATCAGGCAGGGCTGAGCCGGACCTGAGCTAATGGAAGAAACAGAGGAAAAAGGAATGTAAGCGTTCAAGGGAGAGCTAGCCGCGGTCATACTAAAGTCTGTAAAAAGCAATCCCTAACTTAAGAATCCACCTCGTTCGTTCAACTCAGATCAACAAGTGTTTATAAGTATGTGAGACATCACGCGGTTTCAGGCTTGAAAGGGCCTCAGTGGACTTGGACCTGACCACTAGTATACATGTGGCCTTCCTTTGAAGGTTCCCAGAGAGACGGGAGACCCCAGGATGTCTCTAAGCAGACCACTAGACTTGAAGAAAGCCAACTGTTCAGAAGCTTTTCCCTTCCCTGAAGCCCAAAGCTGGGCTTTTAAAGCATCCCTGTGTCGTTCTTCAGTCTGCCTTCTAGGGCCATAAAGACATCTTCCACAGGACATGCCAGAGAGAGAAAGAGAGAGAGAGAGAGAGAGAGAGAGAGAGAGAGAGAGAGAGAGAGAGAGAGAGAGAGAGTGAGTTTTCTCCTTCTCCCCACCCAGTCTTCTCTTCTCTAGATAAAGGTCTTTCAACCAAGGTCATCTGTTATCTTGGCCACCCTACCTTGGAGATGCTCTCTAGATATGGTCTGAGCAGAGCAAAGAAATGCCACCTTTTGTTTCACTGTTGATGGTTATTCGACTTAATCACATTGGGTAAACCAAGGCTAAGATGTCAATATTACTTTCTGATGGCTGTAATGGGGAATATAATTATATTTTTGACTTTATAACACTCTTCTGTATACTACAGGCAAATGAAAAAAACAACTAGGTACCATTATCTTCGGTCCCCAAAAGTGGTAAAAATGAAGCTGTTAAGCATATCCATCATATTATGAACTCCTCAAGATGGGGAATGTTTTTGCCTTGATCTGTATCCTCAGCTCTTTAGCATAGTCCTTGGCACACAGCAGGTACTTAATAAATGCTTGGGGACTTGAGTTAATTTATCTCAAGCTGATCATTGAGTTTTAAATAAATGTATAAAATCAGGAAAAATGAAAAGTAAATCTTATTTTTTGAGGATTATGTATTTTACGAACTAGATGTCTTATAGACTGATTTTAGTTGTAATACCTAAAAGTATTAAAGGCTTTTTTTTTCCAAAAAGCTAAAATTTAGTGGATGAAAAAAATCATTAGCTAAGAAATTATTTATGTTTCATCCATAATTCCACAAGAAAGCAAGACCTTTGTAGTTGCTTCCTTTGGGGAGTCCAGCAGCATCCCTGGACAAGATCTGCCATGACTTCCTTGGGCAAATCTCCATCCCGTGATTTTAAGTTGCTTTGTCCAGGACAACATGGGACTTGGCCACAAGTGAGCAGACTGGCACATCCAGCTGTGTGCTCACTCCTGGACTGTCCTGAACATGTATACACTAATAAAAGCTTCCATCTGCAGAGCCCTTTATAGTTACAGAGCCCACAGGAAAGTGCTTTGTAAAGTACAGCCAGGTGGCTGATTAGTTAACAAACAGAACCAGGCTGGAACCAAAGGGGTGTTGTCTCCTCCAGAGCAGTCCCCCACTGGGGAGCTCTACACACCCTTATTCCAAAGGCACTCAAAGCATCTTTGGAACTACTCCTTGAAACCACATTTGAGCCTGTGGCACATTCTTTTCAACTGCCTTGGTGGTGGGAAAACCCTTGTTTGAGGGTGGGTTTGGCTTTTGGAAAGGGCTAAAGGTGAGCTGGAGCCAAGACCGGTAAATAAGGCAAGGATAGGGTTAAATAATACCCTTTTTCATTGAAAAATAAATGCATAAACCAACTCCCTCCCAACCCCCAACCCAACATGGTATGATCATAAAGAAATGAGACCAATTTTGAGAGGGCTGGTTTCAAGGCTAACGTTATAAATGTTTATTGACCAGCTTTGAAAGCACTCTCCAAAGAGGTGTTCTAGGGATAGCTTCAGCAACAGCAGCATCACAAGAATGAGTGCATTGCTTTCTGAGGGGGACTACTTTGAAAAGGCCAAGACTGATTTGGAAGGATAACTTGAATCATTCCTTTACAGCCTCCAACAGTAGCTGTGCTTGGTTTCTCCTCCACTGGATACCATGTCTCCCCGGCCCAGGCTGAGCTCGTTTTCAGAAATCTCAGATACTCGGCACCTTCTCTCTTCACTGACTGGAGGGCTGGACGGTAGAGCCATCATCTCCTTCCAAAGCCTTCCTCTAGAGAGGACTCAGAACTTTCCAGGGAAATTCTCCATTTTCCATCAGCGGCTCTGCCTGGGTCCCACTCCACATGGAGCATCATGGCCCCTGGGATCGCTCCCTTCCCTCTCTTCCTGTGTTGCTTTCCCCCATTGGATCGTAAGCTCCTTGAGGGCTGGGGCTGTCTTTTTCTTGCCAGCAGTAGTAGGTGTTTAATAAATGCTTCCTGAATTGCAATGTGTCATAATAACAACAAAAGCCAGTATTTATATAGTGCGTTAAGGTTTACAAAGTGCTTTACATCAGGTAGATGTCGTTACTATTCCCATGTCACAGAAGAGGAAACTAAGGCTGAGAGAGGTTAAGTGACTTGCCCAGGGTGATACAGCCAGTCAGCATATAAGGCAGAATTTGAACTCAGGGCTTCCTGACTCCAAGTCTTGCACTCTCTCCCCTCAGTCGCCTGGCTCCTAATGTACATTATCTGACAGACAGTGGGCACTTAGTAAATGCTGGCAGACGGTGACTGTGATCTTGTTTGATCTTTACAACAGAAGTCTTAGGTGGGAAGAGGAGGCGCCATCACTGTTTTATAGATAAAGAAACTGTGGGATAATATGGTTAAGTGATTGGCCTAAGCAGCAACCCCGATAGGATCTGAACCCAGGTCCTCCAGTGACCAGTCTGGTGTTCTCCCCTACAGGCCACAGTATCAGAAGGATGGTGGCTGGGTGACATCAGCCCAGGAAGCCACAAATGGACAGAAGGCTCTTCCAGAAGGAACCATGGACAAGAAGGAAGTGGCATCTGAAGGTGAAGACTTCTCTCTTTGACCTTCCAACCCTCTTGGCTCTGGGGAACTGGGGTTCAGACCGTCAGCCTAAATCCTGATGGCTTTGCAAGCAATGGGACGTCATTGCCAATGAGATGGGTCAGGTCTTTCTAGCACACAGTTCGTTTCTAATTTATGCCTCTTGGGGGACCCTAGATGCCTGGTCCCCAGACTCAGCTGGGAAAGGGAGTAAGGTGGGGGAGGGGTGTCTTTCTATCCCATAGATAAGAATCTTCCAGGAAATCTTTCCCATTAGTTCTCCAAGCTTATAAATAGCCCAAGTCTTCCCTGAATAAGAATCTTCTACAATCCCTGGACATACTCATCAAATTTATGTTAAAATAAGTTTCATTTCTATCTTATATCATTTTAATTTCCAAATATACCCTTTCCCTCTCTTTCACCCAGTGAGCTATCCATTGTAACCAAGAAAAAAAGAGAAAGAAAACCTAAGTTAGTCTGACAGGGTATCCAGTGTTCCACATCTTCTATAAAGGCAACCAACGCTTTTAACGCCATTCATCTGCCCATCTTCCTTTCAAACAGGGATTTAATGGAAAGAGAAGGAGTTGACACACTCCTCCCTCCTACTCCCTTCTTGAGAGGGCTTTATTTCTGGTCTCTCCTTCCCCAGTCATCAAAGCCCCCAAACTGGGCAGGTCCACCATTTCCCATGGTGCTTGGCTTGGGTTTATGGAGCCAGAGAGTGACTGCAAAGTGAGACAAATTTGCACCAAATGCCATCTGACTTTTATGCTGAAATGTCCCGATGATTTTCTTCTACTAGTTTTTATAAGTCTTGGATTATCTGGTTTCATTTAGGCAACCAACTGCCTTTGGCTGGGCTCTTTCTGCTACATTTAAAACTGTTGAAGAATGAAGGGTAAAAACACATAATTTTCGGCACGGCTTCGGTCGAACACAGATATAAACACAGTCCGCGGTGCTTTATTTAGGTTGAGTTTTATTATTCTTCACTTTCATAGCAGCGCTGAATCATGTTGCATTAACTAATTTTTATTGGGTTTCCCCGATAGGAGGCTAGCTGTGGGAGAAGGCTTTTACTATGCCCTCTCAAAGACAGTCTTTAAGATTTACCGCTCGGAAGAGGAATCAAACACAACTGTTAAAAGCTTGCTTTTGGTAAGATCTGATTTAGCTGTCTCTAAAGTAAATTCATCCTTTCTGGGAGAGCCGGTGCCCTCCCTGACTGACTGTCCAAGCCCGCTGTCCAAGCTGGACCTCCCTCCTGAAGACAACTTCCTTGCTGATCTTTGTCGGAGTTACTGCCCCCGATAAAGCACTTAGCGGTTGGCCAAAAGGATGGGAAGTGGTGGGGGTGGGGGTCCTGTAAATGGAGAGGGAGCATATCGAGCCAGAGGGTGTTTAGGGATTTGATTTAAATAGGCAATCCAATTTTCCTTCAACTGTGGATGTGGTCAGTTCTGGGGGCTCAGGCCTGGACACACTACTCCCAGCTCTGGAATATCCAGTGGTTCCCTATTGCCTCTAGGAGAAAGCATCACCCCCTTCTTTGGCATTTAAAGCTCTTCACAGCCCACCTCTCCAGGTTTATTAACCCTCCCCCTTCCACCCTTCCCTCCTCCTGTAGAAGGCACCGCCATCTTTCCAGGATCCTAGGTTCAACACCCTGGCTTTCTCCTGGACTCCTCGCTCTCCCTGACCCCACATATCCAAGCAAATGGCCTTTTTTTGGAAAACCCCAAATGGGGTCGCAGAGATTGGGACACAACAGAAATGACTCAACAACAAACATGGAAACCTTTGCAATCGCACAGCTACCCCCTTAGTTCAGACCTTCACTGCCTCTTGTCGAGACCGTCCAAGGGCCTCCTGACTGTCTCCAGTCTCTCCCCACTCAGGATCTCACCACAATCTGAGGAACTAAGCATTAGAGGCGTTTTTATTCCCATTGTATCGATGAAGACACTGAGCCTCAAATACCAGCATATTAAGTGTCCAAGGTCGGGTTTAAATGTGAGTCTGCCTGACTCCAAGACTATACAATTTCCAGCTAATAACTGACAGTTATGACAAATGGGAGTCTCCTTAGGCAAAGGAACATCCACTGTACATAGATTACCACCCAGTGACGCCCAAATATTTGCGCCTCTCCTCCCCCTGGCACCATCTAATCGTGTCATAGACATCCTGGATATAACAGGCCTCCATAATGGAGCATAAGCTCCTTAACAGAGACAACCACTTGTTGGCTAATGTTATGGGGGGATTCTTTCTGTGGGTGACATCCTCTTGAAGACTCTGCTTCTGCATTCTCTTGATGGCAGGTCCTCTCACTCTGGCCATTGTTATATCTAGTGCCTACCACACTGCCTGGTGCGCAGTAGGTGCAGGACAAATGATCAGGCTATCCCCTGACTTTTATTCCTTGGATTTTAATACACGTGCCATTCCATCGACCCGAAGGGCTCATGTCTGATGTATCATTGTAGGTCCCTCCACAATTATCTGAAGGGTAAGCTTTGCTTCCAGAAAGGTGAGCATTAACACTCTCATCTTTAAAATTTCAACAAGACCCAAGAAGATTAAGTGTTTGATCCAAACTAATAGGACAGGCTGGGGACAACCTTTAAAAAAAAGTGATCCTTGACTCTTAAAGAGAACCTCCCTTTCTCTATAGGTCACATACATAGCTGCACAAGGCATTCACATGACCAAATCCTATCTTTAAGAGGAAAATTACAAATGTGAATATTATTATAGGGCTGTCCCATTAGGATTATGGGTTATATGGGGAGGAGAGCCAAATTTGTATTTACTGGGTATTTTCTTCTCTCTCTCTTCCTCCCTTTCTCTTTTCCCTCCCTCTCCTCCCTCCATCATCATCATCATCATCATCTCTCTCTCTCTCTCTCTCGCTCCATCTATGTTTCTATTTAGATAAACATATGTCTAACCACATACAGTACATATCTTTATCATATAGAGAGGGTATGTGTGAGGTGCAGAAAGGCTCACCAACCTAACAAGATTGAAAGAGTAGGCTTATTTTAGCTTCAGAGACAAAGGTATAGCTGTCCCCAATGGTATCTTATTTGGGACTCAGTCATTTCTGCACGAGGTGTGATGAATGCCCTTTGACTCCATCCATCCGTCCAAGGACAAAGCTGCCTGGAGGGAGCAGCAGGGCTCTGGAATTGGAGGGGCAACAACGGACAGGTCCTGATGAGGGGGCCAAATCTGACCTTTGCTATTCACTAGTACTGTGAATATTCACTATTACTTCCTAGTCACTAACTACGAATACGGCTTTGTGAACTGTACAGGGGTGGGGGGCAAGGAGAGGGGAGGGCTGACTCTGGCAACCCCAGATGTGTCCTCCTTTCAGGACAGCCTCAACAAGGTAGGTCCTGGAGTCAGGAGGCCTGATTTCAAATCTCAGCTCTGTCTGTAGGACTTTGGCTGAGTTACTGAACTTTTCTGGGCCCTGTTTCTTCCTCTACAAAACAGGAGGAAGGGGAGAAAATGACTTGTTGACCTCCAGCTCTAAATCTCTGCCTAGGAGACTTTTCTTAACTGGTTATCAATTGATCATCAATCACAACACATTGATTAAATGCCACTCTGTGCCAGGCATGGGCTGGTGCTGAGGATGAAGGACGAGAATGAAAGCTCTGGGTGATGGGCTCAGGGGGAGGAGGTTTTTTTCATTTTTTATTTTTTCTCTTTATTGTGGCCAACTTACACTCACTATGTTCTGTAGGCCCGAGCACGTTGTTGATGTCGTTGCATGGTCCTTTGTTCTTGAAGAATATCATGATGCCATGATGTATGAGTGAACTGGATTTAAGTGAGGCAGGGCTGTGCAAAGTCACCAGCCTCACTCTCTCCTCCGGAGCCATCTGGGTCCAGAGGAGATATGGACAGATCAGGACGACTGGAGATGGCCCAGGATG